>NC_039267.1:6367269-6693940 GCF_003368295.1 Carassius auratus | reverse complement strand
GGGTTCATGCAGAGCCCTTTCAAGCTGCACTGAAACTGCAATTTGGACCTTCAACCCACTGATCCCCATTGAAGTCCACTATAATGGAGAAAAATCCTGGAATGTTTTCCTCTAAAACCTTAATTTCTTTTTAACTTTTAAAAAATTATTTTTCTCTTATTAAAATAGACAAATAGCCTTTAGTTTACACCATAATCTATGAATTGATACTTTCTAGTTGGTTGCAGGTGTTATTAGTGAGAGGGACATTCTCATTCTAAAGCATTTGATTGGACATAAATCTATGTAATACAGGGTGTCATCAATATTTTCGGTACATCTTACCTCTTGTTTTCTTTTTTAATACTTTTAGAACCAAACAGAGCATTTATCTACATTTACAATTTGGACAGAGAAAAGGCAAAATGACATACCTGGCCAAAGCCTGGCAGCTGTGGCTGGAATGAAGAGCTCAGTTTCTGCTGGCGGGGCAGCGTGGGTGTGGAAAGGTGGCTCAGTCGTCCTGGGCCGCAGCGACCTCTGGACTGGCAGGAGGATTCTAAGACTGAAGAAAGTAGAAAAGACCAAAAAGTGAGTAATCATTAAATAAAACGCCTAAGAAAGACGATTAAACTTAAATGCAAAACTTCAGCTTATAGAAATTAACATTTGCAGTTTGGCACAAAGAACTGCAGCTTGTACGAACTGAATCGGCTGCCAGTATTCGTTCTGTTCAAAAGAAAATGAATTAAACACCAAAACCAACAGGTATGAACTGCGAGGTTGAACAACTTATAAAACAAAACTTAATGTATCTAAAACAAACTCTCCTCAAACTTTCCATAGACACCCCAAAACAAACATGTTGCCTGGGTAAAGTGCCATGAGAAGCATCTGAAAGAGTTTACCGCTCCAGCAATATTTCTTTCATAGCATGCGTCGAAAACAAAGCATTGGCTCCTCGTAGGAAACAGGACAGATATGCTTTGGTACGAAAGGGGGAGGCCGGGGAAATAATCTCCAAAAAAAATAAAAATAAATAATAATAATAATAAGTAAATAAATTTAGAGCAGTCAACACGCAGAGTAAAAATTAAGGTGGGAATGAAAAGATCAGGTATGGGAGAGGAAGCTCAAACCGAAAGGGTCTCACTCAACACTGGGATGTCGCGCACAAGACACTGGGTCACAGTGCACGCTATACCCATAATCACCTGCGATAGCCTCTGTGAGAACTTCCTGTTTCTCTCCTATGACCTGTAAAGCAGACATTGGCTGTGACCACACTAAAAAAAAATGGTTGTGCAGAAGCAACTTTGTATTAATGGCCTAATTTGAGACTGGGGGGAAATTCCATTTAGAGAAACCAGTCTGTATAGAACAAAAACAACAGTTTCACAAAACTAGATCTGAACGAGCATCAACTGTCAAAAGCTACAGGACGAAGTCAAGTTTATGTTTTCACTGTGCAGCTTTGTAAAATCTAATCTGTGGAAGTAAATTAAATGCAAATAGCTTTTCATGAAACAGTTGTACAGCAACCGGCAAAATACATTAAAGAAACATTCTGGGTTTGACAAAAGTAGTTTAGCTCTTCAAAACTGTTTTTTTTTTTTGTGGTCCAATGGCAAAGAAAGTCATTTGATCTGTTTAGCATAGCATCACACCAGGATACACATTTTTTTTAAATATAGTGCTGACCACTTTAATATGTTTTATAATCAAAAAGGGGAAGAAAGCACTACTTTTTGCAAATGTACACTCCAAACTTAAAACTATTATTCAGGAAGGATACATTCAATTAGGGTTGCATGATAAATTGCACGTGATTAAAGCCGGTTCTCCATCACATGCTTTCAGATGGAGCGGCAATTAATACATTTAATACACAGATTAGTAAATAGACTTACAACTAATCACAGAACTGGCTTCACTGATGAGATGTGCATGACAATCACATGCGATTTATTGTGCAGCTCCACATTAAAAATTTATATTTATATTTTATATTTATGCATTTAGCAGACGCTTTTATCCAAAGCGACTTACAGTGCATTGAGGCTAACAGTTTTCACCTTTAACATTAAATAGATCAGGAATGACAGTAAAGACATTTAAAATGTTTCAAAGGATTCTATTAGGGCTGGACGATTAATCGAAAACTGAAATTCAGAACCCCCAACCAACATAATTTTCCAATGTTGGTTATTTCTGGATTTTTTTTAATCCTTTAAATACTTTCCTCATAAAAACATACCACTGTGTGTGTAGTCGGCGTTGAAACAGACTTTTTAGAGATTTTAACCATTTTGCATCGTCATATCCTCATCAAAAACATACCTGGAGTTGTGTTTTATTATGTGTTAGTAATCCTTTGTCGAACTCACTGACCCATACGTACTCTAGCAAATTTCACAAGGAGATTTCAAATAATGTTTTCACCATGGCAGTCCTTAGGGCTCTAAAGTAGTTTAACATCCCGAACAAAGCTTATAAAGGAATCTTTAGAACATATTGTCACTAAGAATATGAATAAAACAGAATAAAATTGCAGTACATTGCATTTTATTATTATTTTTTTCCTGTAAACACACAACTTATACCTGGCAATCAGTTTATAGCTTATGCTGTGAAATTGTAAACAATCCTTCGAAAAAAGTGCCAATGGCATGAAACCTGAGTGGAACTCACATTTTAAAGTAAAATCCATTAGAAAGAAAGTATTGAAAAAGTTTGAAAAAAAAAATTGGACACATCAAAAACCTGCTGTGTTCAGTCATAATTAAGCTGCAAGACTGAATTATGAACTGGTAAACGACAAACTGATCACAGAACATGTTTGTAAAGCTTTAAATGTTAACTGTTAAAAAGCAATGTTATCAGCTTTTACGACTAAACATCTAAACATTTGCAAACAACATTGTACTGAAGAATCTGCACAAATAAATGTCAGTTCAGTAGTGCAAAGTTTACAGGTTACTCTTCTTTTTTTGAAGGCTCAAAGTTAAGTGCTCCCACAGTTTCATCTCGCTGAATGCTGCAGAGACGCTGTTCGGGAAGCACGTGACATAAAACGAGGTCAGCTATTGGCTATTCGCTACTTCTCCTGCTGTACTGGCTGAGTAAAACCTCCGGTGGCTCATTACTGCCACACTTTGGTCACCGCAGATTTTAAAAATGCACGAAATGAGCCGCTTATGGCAAATAAAAGTTATTTAGCAACTAATCGATGACTAAATTAGTGGACAACTATTTTAATAATCGATTTTTAATTGATTAAATCGATTAGTTGTTTCAGCTCTACTAGATGCGCATTAAATATTGCATGCGATTAATCGTGCAGCCCTAATACCAACAAGCTTGCATCAAACCCAGAATGTTATTTCAAGGAACATTGAAGCACCAATAACTGCTTAACCTCCGATAACCTACAACTGGACTTATTCTTCCATACCTGTGCCGACTGTGAGCTGCTCATTGTTGGGATGATTGTTATTGTTTAGCACTCTCATTGGCGGCACCACCACGGTCCTCACTGCAGGTTTATTCTGCACTGTGTTGGGGTGCCCACGCCTGGCCTGGGGTTTCTGGTTCTGGTTCTGATTGGTCAGGAAGCGTCTTTCAGGAAAGGGGCTGTTGTGGGGCCCTAAGGAAGAGTCTGAAGGGGGTGAGCCGTCTACTGTTTCACATCCACTTTCATGGCCGTCATCTTCTGATATACTGCAGTAAGTCACAGGAGAAAACAACCCACGTCAAAATAAATGCAAACTCAACCTCACCTCAGTTCTACAATTAAAAATAAAATTGAAATACTGCACACCTGCTGGGTCTTTTGCATGGCGAGGGGCTGGATTGTGCCGAGGCTGAGGAGCTGGTGCTCAGACTGCTATCAGGACTGCTGAGGGAACACACTCGCTCCATGTTCAGAGAGCCTGTGCACGCCTCACACTCCGGACTGTCCTTACACCTGTCAAAGAACACACGCAACTCACTTTAGCTATGAGAACCATATGTATGCAAGTTAAAACGAATCAGAAGTTTTAGTCGACAACTGACAGTATTTTTTTTTTAAGCAAATCGTTTATTTCCCTGAAATCTACTTGGTCAAAAAGTCATACATTTTACCCTTTCACTGACCCTCGGTATTAAAGAGGGTGCTACTACACCTTTAAGAGTACTTAAAGAATTCTTAATTTGGAAAAAAAAAATTAATTAAATGGATTTCATAGGGCCTTAATTCGAACTTTCTATTTGTGTTAAAAAATGTATCACAGCTTATCTCGATTTCCACAAAAATATTAAGCAGCACAACTTTTCAAAGTTTTCAACATTGATAATAATAATAAAAAATATTCCTTGACCAGCAAAGCAGCATATCAGAATGATTTTTGAAGGTTCACTTGACACTGAAGACTGGAGTAATGATGCTGAAAATTCAGCCTTGCCACATACACTTAATAACATGCTATGAAAGAAAATAGTTATTTTGAATAGTAATAACATTTCACAATATTACTGTATTTTTTTACTGTATAACAGTAATTACAATAAAAAAAAACTGTAAAACTTGTACAGAGTGAATGTTCAACTCACTTGTTAAGGGAGCACCTCTGTGCTTGTTCCTCTTCATCTGTGCCACTGCTTATGCTAATGACGCTGACTGCCGGGCTGGGCGACTCTCTGATAATAACAGACTCTCGCTGCTGATTGGCCACCACCGTCTTACAGCAACCCTCCTCCTGAACCTGCACCTGCTCCGCTTCTGGTTTTACCTGGGAATGCACCTCTCTATCAGAAAATCTCGGCTGTGGCTCCGCACTCACCAACCTGTCTGCCATCTTTGGAGATGGACACACTGAGGGCTGTGTGTCCGTGTAGTACGAGACATTCATACTCCTAAAAAGCAGCACAAATGATAATGATGAGCTCAACTTTGCATTTCGGTGAAACAAAGTAAAAACCCAAATGAGCTGCCTAACAAGAGTAACATAAGGTTCAAATGGAGGGGTTTCGAGGCCTGCTGTTGCTCACCTGTTCTGACTGGGTTTGTTCCTCTTGTTAGATGTAGGCTGAGGCCAGACCACATGAGCAATGCCAATGTTTATAGGCTGATGGGCTGACACAGCCATTTGGTTTGGAACAATAGGCTGGGGCATCACTGAAGTGTAATGACTGCTGTGTGGCCGCACTTTCCTTTAACAGACAAAAAAACAAACATTTTAGGTCACCGAAATGCGGTGGTGTCAGCACATGTTATTTGAGGTGCGCCTCCTTCTTGATCTTCTCACCCCCAGTCTCCCCGTCTCTGCGGTCCAACAACTGTATCGGATGCCAAGCTCGTAGCAGGTGGCGGGACCTGCTGCCAAGCTGGCACCAGGATCTGTGGAGTTCTGTTGGACCATGGCTGCTGAAAGGTCAAAAAAGGACAATGCTGAACCTTTGTGATGTATCTGGCTTTGAGTTTAATATCGAAACTGGTATGTCAATGTGGATAACAACCCTTGGCTGTTTTCCATTATTTTCCCACATCATCTTGTGAAATGAGGACTTACTTGTGCTATAACTCCTGGTCTCATGGGTAAAGACTGGATAGCTTGGGCTTGGGTCACCAGAGGAAGAGTGTTCTCCATTCTAACCGAATATCCTGCTGGCTGATTTGGGTTTGAAGGGATTCCTGTAGAGTCAAACAACCAAATCAGCTCCACACAATATGTATTACATTAAAAAAAAAAATCAATAGGAATTCTCAATTCAAATTAGAGCTGCAACATTCATTTAAATAAATTATATATTTGCAATATGGATATGCCACTTATAACAATAATTGAAGAATGCAAATGCACTTTATAAAACTGCTGTTGTCCATAAAAGAGAAATTTTAAGATCTCCCTACGGTTTCCACTATTATAAAAGCTTGATGGTTGTACTGTAAAATAAAACTTATATTAGTATCATTTTCTTTAATACTGTGTTTTAAATTTTTTACAGTGAAATGTTAGCAATATTTCTTCTTAGTAAAAATAACTGAAAAGTAATTTTTTTAATTTTAGCAATAATAATAATAATACTAATAATACTAATAATATAATCATATAAGCATTTATAAACCGGCTGTTGTCAAGAGATTCAAGATGTTTAAGGTAAAAGATTAATGTTTGAAAATGAATGTTTGAAAAAAACATTTGGAGAGAAACGAAAACTGTTTTATAATGTTTGTAAACATTTTTGCTTTAGCATAAATGCATTTTAGCCTTCATTATTTTGGAAAGTAATAGGGCTAATAAAATGCGATGTGAGCTGGACTTATTCTATTAAAACGCAATCTTATACAAGTTTTTTTTTTTTTTTTTTTTTTTACAATGCAGCAAACATTTTTAAAATATCTTAAAAATACTTAGATGTCTTTAAAGTGTTGATTAATTTTTTTAGTAGCCAAAATCTAGAATAGATGATGCTGTATTGGCTGTGACTAAGTGCAACGGGTTCTTGGCTAACATTAGATCTCTATTTTTCCTTTTCTTTTTGAGTAAAGAAAACAATGTACTTTATTATTATTATTTTATTATTATTAGGCAAATTATAGGCCAAAAATATTGTTTAAAAAAAATAATGTTATTAACCGGTTATTCTTCCACCCGAACCAGTTTTGGAACTGTAATAATATCAGAGGGACGCAGGAACAGAAATGTTAAAATATCGAGTGAACCAATTTTTTCTCAAGCCCTGCTAAAAAGTAATAATTCTTATCTTGTTTAATATTTTTATTTAGTAGTAACAGTAGTATAAATAATAATAACAATTATTTTTACAGCAAAAAAGATTTTCAGATTATTTTATAATCATATTGATTTACATAATCCCAACTGCTTTAGGCCAAATTGTGCAGCCCTAAAACTAACTTTTTTTAAAGTCACAATCACTAGATTTTTAGAAACATAATCATTGATTTATATAGTCTCAAATTCGTAGGCCAAATAGTGCAGCCCTAAATAGTACAACAAACTTTTTCTTTCTTTTTCTTTTTATCACTTTAAATTGCTATTACAATATTTTTTGAAAAATTGCAGTGCAAATCATGCATCCCTAGTTCAAATTATAATGCATATCCCACTATGATGTGCTTTCTACTACCTTGAAGAGCAGGAGGGCATAGGATGAGTGCCTGCTGAAAGGACTCGTTACACCCAAACTGGGCGCTTCCTGTCTGGATGGGAATTCCTGGATGCACCACAGGTGGAGCAGAAGGTGCCAGGGTCTAAAGCGGAAAGGTAAATAGATAAAATAGAGGAACAACCTGTCTACACTTGAACCCCAAGTCTTTTCAGAGTGTGCACTTTTACCTGAGAGTGAACAGATGGCATTTTGCTGAAAGCCACGGTGATATTTGGAGCACTTGGAAGCGTCACAGGCTTCATAAGTGGGGTGCTTTGTTGCGGTTGAGAGTATCATACATGCTGGTTCTTGAGTGACACACGTCCATGATGTGGAAACAAGACTGGACACTGTTGGAGACACATTCCTTGAGAACGACCACACATAATAGAGAAACAGGCAGTGTAACTGGCATTAAAAAAGTCTGGACATACTGGTTGCAATGGGGGAAATCCATCAGATGCTGCATAGTGACAAAAGGGTGTGTAAGTGCATCTGAAGGGGCGATTCTCTGATCGGCATCAATCATAAGCATCATCTTTAGCAGGTCCACGAATTCTCTCCTGTCAGCTTTCTCCGCCAACTGGTCACAGCCCTCCATGTTGAGCATTAGATTCACCTGATAAATGAATACAAAAAAGAATCATCATTATTATTATATATTTTATAATATAATAGCTTATATGGTATATGTAAAACAATAGCATATTTGTTATTTTATATTATTTTCATTACACTATTGTATATAATTATCATTAATATTATTATTAATAGAAATTACATGTATAACAAAAAATTTGTATTAACTAAAATAATATAATTGAATCATATAATTTTTATATTAGAATCATTATTATTCTATATAAGTGTTGTTAATATTACAGTACATTATTATTAACAACATAATATATAGTATTATTTATAATAATAATAACAACAAAAATATTATTATGGTTTTCATTATTACTGTTTTTACAATACAATATATATAGCATATTTATAAAAGATTAATATAGTAAAACACATCATTAATTATTTTATATATACCGTATTTTCCGGACTTTAGTCACACTTTTTTTCATAGTTTGGCTGGTCCTGCGACTTATAGTCAGGTGCGACATATTTATCAAACTTAATTTGACATGAACCAAGAGAAAACAGCCTCTCGCGGCTGTAGACGGTAATGTTTTCTTTTGGTGCTTGGTTCTAAATAAATGCGACTTATAGTCCAGTGCGACTTATATATGTTTTTTTCCTTGTCATGACGTATTTTTGGACTGATGTGACTTATACTCAGGTGCAACTTATAGTCCGAAAAATATGGTACATACAATATAGTACTTCCATTATAATTACAGTATCGCATAGAAATTATTATTGATAATGTAAAACAAGCATTTGCAAGCTAAAACGTACATGTCCAATGTCATCTAGACAGCTGAAAATGTACTTTCTGGCCTCCTTGGACTTCAGTCCCGTTTCTGTCTCATGTTCTTCAGTCGTCTGCAGAAACAGGAAGTGCGTTGGAAGTTATTACATAAGAACTTTACATCAAAACTTTATGCTGTATATTTATGGCCACAATGTCTGGTAAAGTGGATGATAGATGGACCCTTGCCTTCAGTCTCCAGGTGGCGTAAGGCGAGTTGGACTCCTTACAGAAGAATCGGGCCGTCTTCGTCCCCACGTTCAGAAGCTGCTCTCCAGGCAACCCTTGAGTTTGAGAGATGTAACGAATCTGCGGAGACATTTATAGCATTAGTGGATCTCAACACTGTCATTTCTGATAAGGAAAGCTGAATCCATCTCAATGTCTCTTGATTCGCACCATAAGCATAGTGCTTACTAAAGATAAAAATGGCTTGAATTTATTTGTAGGCATCAAATATTAATTGATGTCACCTGTGATTGTGCATCTTCAGGATAGAAAAACAGGTTTCAAGAAGCTACAAACAACACAGTGATATCAATCAACATGAATCAGCAAAAAAAAAAACACACAACAAAAGAGACAAAAATAAGCAAATAACTTCCATTGCTATTTCAAGATCTTAGTAGCATTTCATGATTGAAAGCTCAATGTTTCACTCTTAATACAGAACGCAGTATGAAGTCTGCTGCAACTCAAGCCTTTGTTAACATGCCAAGTCAAGATGTTGGCCCCTCTTTCTGCCACAACAGATGCCAATCCTCTCACACCGAAGAGGCAAGCCAACATTGAGGAATGCGTTCTTTACCATTTGGCTGCTGTTTTTTAATCCATAGTTTTCAATTTATAGTACACCTCATTACATGGACAACTTCCATAAAACAACTTAGGTTTAAGTGTCTCGCTCAAGGGCAAAGCTGACCTTAGTCAGGTAATGCAGTGTTTAATTAGAAGCGAATGACAGGGCCAGAAATGAACCATGGATCAGGGCAAATGCCACTGAAAGTAACTAAAATTATCCTGAAAGCGATGAAAAGGCTTCATAAATGTAGGACGCAAATGAAAAAAAATGGCCTCCATAGTGCATTTCAGTTGGATTCTTATCTGCCAGCTAACATTTAATATATTTCCTGTTATTCTACACTTATAATAGTGGTTTAGTATCAGACTAGCATCTCTGAACTGTTCTGTGTGTAATTATCATGTATATATAATACACACATACAGTATATACTTTGAAAATATTTACATGTATTACATGTCTATTTATATTCATGTAATTTATATTATACATATATTTATTTTACATGTAAACACAATTTTTCTGAAATATATACATGCATGTGTGTGTACATATACATAATAAATAGAGTACATCTTCTTTAATCTTATTTTGGATGTGATTAATCATTAGGAGGCCGATCGATATATCGGTTTTGCCGATTAATCTGCACCGATAGTTAATTGCTGGAACCATCAGTTATCTGCAAAAATCTATGCTGATAGTTTTTCAGGTTGCGTCCGTTGGAAGTCATGAATCGTGAAGCTTATAATTCATGCCTTTATTAAAGAGAAGAATATGTTTAACCCCCCCCTCCGAAGCTTTGAATATTCGGTGTTGATTACTACCGAAGCTTCAAAGCTCAAAAATTGGTATTCGGACCAGCCCTAGTGTTTACAGTTAGAAGAAAAATATTGTCCGTAAATATCAATTCCAGGGACAAATATCGCCCTTGGTATTAAGTAATCAACAAAATGCTGAAAACGCATTTCCAGAAATGACAAATGACCTTAAGACATTTGAATAGATTTCAATAACTTGTCTAATTTGAGCTTGGTTTGTAGTAACAGGTTATAACCTTAGATCTTTAACCATTACACCACATTATTTCGATTTAACTACCTATGCCATAAATTAAAAACAAAAAAAGCAACTCCACTGCTTTAGAGTTGTGATTTGTTTTCCATAGCACCCTTTTATAAATAAAAGCAATGACCTCATAACGCAAATGACATGACAAAGGCATTGAACAGTACTTGGTTTACCGCAGCGCTGTCTTTTTAGGAAAGGCAGGAGCAGTTCAACCTCATCAATGCATGAGGCTCTGTGTAAAAACACCATTGTTCTTGTTGCCTTGGCAAACCGAGTATAACTGGTCAGTGAACTCTGCCGACGTTCGCCTTCAAGCGTGCATCTGTTGATTCTCAGAAAGACTGTGTCACAGTGGGCCTCTACCAGTGAAAACACAAGCCACTACAAAGCCCTCTTTGGCTGCTTGCTCTCATTCCTCTTTGTCTCTTCCTCTCTCGACAATGAGGCCACATCTCCTTTTACAAGCGCTTAGACTCAAAACGGCTGTGTTAAACAAGCAGTATTTATGGCATCTTAGGGGTGTTATAGTGACATGATCAGGTTGCCAAAGAGCTGCACAAACACAGACAGTGTGCTGAAGTGAGAACCTGCTGATAGTGCAGAGAGAGGGTGTGTGTGTGTGTGAGTGGGGCTTTCGGTTATAAATACATTTTGCTGTGTGGAGTGGAACCGGACTCATAGCTGGAACAGACACAGCGGCTCGAGGGTTTGTGGTCAGCAAACCCAAATCACCCTATTCTTACACATCCGGCTTGTTTTGCTCCTATCATAAATGTCATTTACACCACCTCAGACATCTGGTTTATCGGCAGCACTGGTCCATGACGGTAAACACACTCACAAGTTTTTAATGTATGTGAGTCATCTTTCATGTTATCAGAAGATATTCGCTTTAAGTATTGAGCCATGAATTACTAATGATTAATCATTAAAAAATAATGTTTGTTTCATTTTAGTAGTAGGCTATATACATTCTACTGAAAAATATACTAAAAATCAAACCAGACTTTTATTTTGATGGGTTGCTGTGAATACCTTTACAGTTCTGTGTAGGTGATATAGGGCTAGTTTTACTCAAATCAATCAGTCATTGCTCAGGAAGTGACTCTCAGAGCAGTTCTGAGGATGTTGTTCATGTGTTTACGTCCTCATTAAGAGAGAAAGCAGATCCTGAAAACACAGCGAGTGTCACCGCGCTATAGTAAATAGCAATGATTCATCACATCCAAATTAAAAGTTATAACTTATATAAAAGTTTAAATATATGAATATATTTAATGTATATAGTTATGTATATAAATACACACACATAAATGCATATATTTAAGAAAAATTTATATTACACAATATTATATTACATTATATTATTACCTTACAATAATTATTTTATTACATAGTAATGAACAAAAAGACATTGTTAGGGTAAGTCAAGGATGATCTCCTAAAATAAAATATACTATATTTTATTTATTTAAATGGGGTTAAATTTGGATGATTTGTAAAATTATTAAATATAATAATAATAATAATAATAATAATAATAATAATAGTAAAATATTTTTTTAATTTAATTTAATTTAAATTCAGGCTTACCCTATTTATTTTTTTGGGTCAGTCAAGGATGACTTGTTAAGATGCTGAGTTTTAAGTTAAAAATAGTATCTTAAAAAAAAAAAAAAAAAAAAGTCTCTTTTTTTTCCCACTTTTAAAAGTCGCAAGATGCCTGCATCTTGGTTTAGTACACAGGCAACTCAAAGATTCTGAAAATGTGTACTTTTGCACAACCATGCTGCTTCTAATGACGCCAATTTTCTTTTCAATTTTCTTTTCTTTGATAACAAACTTATCACAAAGACTTCCATTGAAAAAAGCAAATGATGTCATCCTCCAAAATGCCCCCCATTAGCGTTGCCCAGATGCAACAAAGTGGGTCATTATCCGAGATCACTGGCTGATCTTACCTGGTCATACTCCAGCGCTCCTGGATAAAGCGGCCAGCCCAAGAAGAGCTCAGCGATGACGCAGCCCAGTGACCACATGTCTATGGCCTCACAAAAGGGTAAGCCCAGGATGATCTCTGGAGCCCTGGAACACATTATCAGCAAAGGATGAGAATTAATGGAGTAGTTACCTTGACAACAAGATGTTGATTGAAAAGCAGTAGGACACTTCATTACAAAAGCTCTCGAGAAGGACAAACAAGTGTTTGTTTGGATGAGTGAACGCTACAAAATGAATTAAAAAAAAATCATTATGATAATATCAAGATGATTTATAAACATCATCTAATGTTGAAGGACGCCTATTACGCCCCGTGTTACAAGATGATATAAAAGTCTTGGGAACATATTCCCCAGAATGTGTCTGTGAAATTTCAGCTAAAAATACCCCACCAATCATTTATTATATCAACATGAAAATTCCTATTTTAAGTGTAAGTGGAAACACAATTTTAGTGCATGTCTATTTAAATCCAAATTAGCAACTGATCCCGCCCCCTTTTCCAGAACAGGGCTGTGCTTTTACAGCTCTTAACTCAGATACTCTCAAAACAAAACTTAAAAAACACACTTAAATAATGCGTTTTAAACCATATTAGTTTAAACTTCTGATATACAATTTTCTGAGCATACAGAATGTGGCTGTTACATGGCATGTGAATACTAAACCAAGTTCTCTGTCATGTCTTATTGTGCTTAAAAAGGCTGTCTGTTAAGGTACACAGCTGGAAAAGAAATTGAATGTTTATATTAGATTGTGAACTTGCAGATTAAGGTGCAGTGATATTATAATAAGATTCCCTTTCTACGTCACTGGGGGAGAGAAATCTGAGCCTGATCTGAGAACAAGTAGAAAATTTAGGGACACACCTTAAATCAGCCTGCAATGCAATCGTTCACATATGTCCCCCATTTTAACTGTATTCTTGACAAATGCTTTGATGATAAATAGACTTAACTCACAGAAATTACAATGTGCAGTTTTGTTTTAATTTCAGTGGGTTATTAATTTTTTTTTTTACTATTGTTTTGGATAAAAAAAGTGTTCGTGTTCATTTCTTTTTTATTTCATGTTTATACACATTTTTTATGTAGTAAAGGTAAATATTGTACTCTTATTAAATGTACCATTATTCTTCTATAGACTTATATGGAACTGACCAACAACTTCAGTGATTATGCAGATCTCAACAATAAGGACTGCGTGAAAGACATTCGCGACAGTAGACGTATTTGTCACTTGCCCAATCAGGCCACTGCAGCGTCGTCATGACATTTTATCATTTGCATGTGTCTTTAAGACTTGTTCATTTAAAAATACAAGTGGTTAAAAAGCATTTGGGGGCGAAAGATAACTCCATTCAGCAGCCTACTCGAGCCGTCTCTGACACCTGAATGGCCAAATACATACAAAAGTATGTCAAAATACCCATCCAGGCAAGTAACTTTGCAGCTTTAACAATGACTACTAATCTATAATTAATTTATACACTGGAGTACAGATCCACCGGTCTACCGGACATGTTTTGATTTATTTCAGACTATCTTCTGTTCTGCGCTTGCACACAAACTGCACTGCAATCATTTTGCATTTTCCATTTATGTGGAAATATTAAATTAGTATTATAATTAGTCTGTAAATGGCCATTAACCTTGGCCAGAGACTATGAAGTCAGACACAAAGAGGAGAAAATACTGTAGCAGTCAGAGCAAGATCACTGTTCATGATGCGCCAAATAAAAGGAAGAAAATCCCCAAATTTTAATTTTATATGAATGCCTGGGGGGAATGGAAATGATTTTTTCAGAAATTGTGTTTTCCCTTCACTTTGTCTCTGTACAATGCATTTAAAATAGAGTTTATATGCACAGTATGGCTGTGTTTACAGCGGTAACCAAGAAAATGTTGTATCACTGTACCATAAGCCCCGCCTGCCCCTTTTTTTTCAGATTTTGAAATTATACAACCTAAAATAAACATAGCATTTTTGTTCAATTAAACTGAGTGAAGAATTTGCAATTGTTATTTTATTAAATATTTTATTGTGGTTCTTTCAACTTCTGTACCTGAACACCTAAACACATTAAATCCATAAAAACCTAAATCATAATTTCATATCTATTTTTGTGCTAAAAACAATGATAACAGCAACTCTATTTTTTGTGATCCCTAGATTATGTGATTTAGTCACAAATTGAAGAAAGGTTTGTTTTTCAAAGCCCTTTGTGATTTTTCTTACTTCATACACAAACAAAATCTTCATACACTGTCAAAATCTGATTTCTTGATGATTTGAGCCTAGTGATCTTATAATTGCTATTTTAAAATTTCAAATATAAAATAAAAAAGTATAAATTATTGTCTAATAAACAAGTGCTCCTCTGTTACCATCTAGAAGTGAAGTGACATTCAGCCAAGTATGGTGACACATACTCAGAATTTGTGCTCTGCATTTAACCCATCCAAAATGCACACACACAGAGCAGTGAAAACACACACACACACACACACTGTGAGCACACACCCGGAGCAGTGGGCAGCCATTTATGCTGCGGCGCCCGGGGAGCAGTTGGGGGTTCGATGCCTAAGTTGTGGTATTGAAGGTGGAGAGAGAACTGCTCATGCACTCCCCCCACCCACAATTCCGTCCGGCCCGAGACTAGAACTCACAACCCTTCGATTGGGAGTCCAACCCTCTAACCATTAGGCCACGACTTCCCCGTGGTTATCTACACGGGGAATCTACAGGTTATAATGATAATTTGATGTATTTGTTAATATAACACAAGTGTTTGTTCACCACAGTTTGGTCATTCCATTGAAAAAAAATCTAATTGAGTAATTTTGGAGTTTAAAAGTTCTGGCAACAGTTATGTGAAATGCTTGCAAGTCATTGAAAATGTATTGAATTTCTCTCTTGAAAGGTTGTACAAACCCTGAAATGAATAATGTAATAATGGACTACCTCTACCACAACACCATGGTTACAGTAAATGTGGAGATCTCGCCAGTGCGATCCATTACAAAAATTACTCGCTCCGGCAGAAAAACAGTAGCAGTTTGGAGCCCTGTGAGCATCTAATTTTGTCATAAGCTCACAAAAAACTTACCAAAAGGTGTACCAAAAAGTAAATAATGGGCTGTTCTTGTTCATGTTTTCTAGGTTGGTAGATGCACCAGGAGACCCAATTAAAGCACTTAAACATTAAAAAATTCTGATTTTATGACACACAGTATTTCACGATGAGAAACCTGGGAAAGACTCATCTCACGCTTACCGAAGCTCAAGAGTCATGCTTTGCATCCATACTGATATGAACCTGAGCCTAATGACGCAACAGTCCTGGTCTGGTGCAGCGCGAGTCTGCCGTTGGATCTGAGCTTTGACGTCAACAGGCCCATACACATCTGCTACCGTGACAACCGGAGGGAAATTGCTGGCTGCCTAGCGACAGATGAGGACGAGTCTAAATACCAAAAATGGGTGATGACAGAGGAGGAGTCTGATGACACAATTAACCCTGGTCAGCATTAATAATCAACTACAGAGCAAACTCCTCAGGCACTAACACTCTGCTTTATGTCCAAACTTGTCACACATGTAGCACCTAAACGATACACAGTTAAAACAGTCAGCTATTGATACCAGAAAATGTCATGCCAGGTTACTAGTAGTCACTACACAGTCACTAGCGGCTGTAACTACCAACAGTACCTTACTTATGCGGTAACAAAAGCTGCTGTGAATAATTCACTAATGGCTTGGCTATGTGACACTGCCTTTTAAATTCAGGGCTTTGAAATTAAGTTACAGGTTTTTCTTTATTGCATTTCTTGTCTTCCTAGTCCAAGGTGTTGCAGCAGCAAATGCTGTGATTCATATTAAGCTGCTCAACCCATTATTTGCACACATAGAATGACGCATTTAAACAGAAGTCATCACAGAGTTAATCAAACACAACGTTGCTGGGATGGTCTACACAGTGCAATGCTAGGTGTGTTTGTGCAGCTATCAGTGGATGGGACTGCTTTACAGATTGATATACAAACAAACAAATACATACAAAAATCCAATCCATTCACTCAGAGCAGTACCAATATTTTCACACTTCTGTTTCTGCAAAAAAAAAAAAAAAAAGAAACTGGAAGAGATCTGGTATGTTAACCTGCTGCGATTAGTCACAGCCAATACTGCATCATCTTTACTAGATTTTAAAATGCTACTCGTGTATACATTTAGGGGAAGTCGTGGCCTAATGGTTAGAGGGTTGGACTCCCAATCGAAGGGTTGTGGGTTCTAGTCTCGGGCCGGACGGAATTGTGGGTGGGGGGAGTGCATGAGCAGTTCTCTCTCCACCTTCAATACCACGACTTAGGTGCCCTTGAGCAAGGCATCGAACCCCCAACTGCTCCCCGGGCGCCGCAGCATAAATGGCTGCCCACTGCTCCGGGTGTGTGCTCACAGTGTGTGTGTGTGTGTGTTCACTGCTCTGTGTGTGTGCATTTCAGATGGGTTAAATGCAGAGCACAAATTCTGAGTATGGTCACCATACTTGGCTGAATGTCACTTCACTCACTCACTCACTTATGTATAAATATTAGGGCTAAAACGATTCCTCGAGTAACTTGAGTAACTTGATTACAAAAAATGATCGATTCCTCTGCCTCGAAGCCTCTTAATTTATTTTAAATCTCACGTCAGGTTCTTTCGCAATTATTTTTTGTGACAACGCGTTTACATCACCCACAAAGCAGAAGGAGACACAAGTGCTGCGTCCAAAATATGTATATATATATATATATATATATATATATATATATATTGAATGACTGATTATCGATTAGGCTGTGTGATTATTTTCTAAAGATGTGAACCTGTCATCGCGTCCCAAACGACTCAAAATAATGAACCACAAAGTAAACAGAACGATGCAATCCACTGTGCTGAGCGAGAAGCTTCCTGTTTCCCACAGATTACATTTTGAGCTGGCCACTGTGTAGGCTATTTAAAAAAAAAAAACTTGAATTTAACAAACATTAAATGTTCCAATCATATTTCGGAATTAAATTAATAAAGAATTGAAATGAAATATGACCACTTTGCCATTAAAAACCAAAACTAAACTATATTAGATACGTCGTTTCAAACAAAAGCTCCCCTGGGTTTGGCGGGTCCTTATAAGTACTACCTACTTTTTTCATGGGAGGTAGCAAAATCTGACAAGCAGAGATGGACAGAACACCTGTCCGGAGCGTGAAGTGTAGTGTGAGCATAGGCCAGTGAGGAAAGGGAGACAACGCCAGAGGGTAACACCAATAGCTAGAACTTTTTTTTATAATAAAAATATGAAATAGGTTATTGTTAGAAATACAAACATTAAAATTAATGTTCAAATTAGTGACGTCATTCAGGCTGTTCACAATGTGTTTTAGCGCGTACTGTTTTATGATATTCTGTTTTAGCGCGTAATATATTTTAAGCCTAATATTAATGTCTGAATTAATCTGTTCTAATCTTAATTACTCTCTAAACTTAAAAAAAAAATGCTATGAATGTTCATGCTCATTTTAAAAATAGAAATGTCATAGGCTCCGACAGCCTTGTGAGCATTTGATAATAGACGGACTGTTATGTTAATAAATGGCATCATTCAGTTATGTTATATTAATGTGTTTCAGCAATCATACATCCATACATGCACACATACAGGCTTGGGTTAGGATAGACCTTTCTCTAATATATTAAACAGTTTGTTATCATACAGATTGAAAGCCTGAATAGTCTCTCTCCCTCTCTCTCTCTTCATATGGGTGTGTGTTTATGCGTGTGTGGATGCATGCGCGGGAGGGGGCCGAATATTGACTACCAATAGAATAATACCCAGCGATTATCGATTATTACTTTTGCTTGAAATGCACAACCCTAATATATATATAAAACCCAAAATAGCTCGTGTCTGTGTACACGTAAGGCGCCGGCGTGATATGGTCATACCAACACTGGTTGGTTATATAGATGGAAGCAAAACATGATTCAAAACTCTCAAGATTTGCAAAATAAATAAAACTATAATGTTTTGAAAAATAAAGAAAACAATTTTCTGCTGTCTGGTTTTCTTTTCCGTGAACTTTGGATTGCGACACAATAAGCCAGAACTCAGCACACTGAATTATAATTTCTATATTTTTATAAAAGCTCCTGCACAAAAAACATTATATTTTTATGACATAGGCTACGTGGAGCTAAAGTGATCAGCTGGGTCACTTTGGTCCAAGGTTTTCATGGTGCCAAAAAACCTGAGCCGTTGGCCCTGAGGAAGCAACTGCGAGGCATGATCAAGCACCGGAAATTATCATATGGCATTTACTAACCTAAAATATTTTTAAATCTTCAATGTGCTGTCATTACAAGATAAATTTGTTATTGTCTATTTAATTCTAACAAATAAAACTAACCAAAACTAAAAAATGATATCAATATCAGCATCGGCTATCGGCCAAAATGGGTTGAAAATTATTGGCATATTGGATAACGGCAAAAATCCATTATTGTGCATCCCAATATACTGTATAGTGAATATGCCATAACTTGATATAACATACCACAACATAGAACATAAGAACTTAATCATAAGAACTCTGCAGACATTTGTTGTTTTCACAGTACTACTACTGTTTTAAGTTCTGTGGTTATTAAAACAGAGGCACGAGAGGTTATTTTCTGCCCTGGTAACAGGCTTAACTGACAGTACAAACATGGGTATGTTTGGCACAGTGACAGAAAGAATGGAGTGCTCTATATTCTGCACAAGATCTTACGAACTAAACCCCAATAAACCTCCAGCATAGCGATGGGCAAACAGACTAAATCCAAAGCCTAACACAAGTTAAACATAATACCACAGGCTCCAACTGCACAGAGAAATACAATAGCAAGGGGCATTGAAGGACAAGAGGCTATTTGGCCAGTCCCTAAACACGAGCATGTTAATTTTTCATACTGTCAAATTATATTGTAACCACAATTGATTTCCGCTCAAAAAATTTACTCCGGTTTAAGAATGCTATTTACATCATTGTGGTTTTGAAAATCTTAGAAAAAAAATTCCCATGAGCCCACAGTCAGCAGGAAGTCGCATTTCAGATGAAAGAATCAGGGGAAATGACAGAAATCAGGTCAAAAAGAATGATGACATAACAAGGCCGGTCTGGACTTCCCAACTCAAACAAAGAGTTACTGTTAAGACTATTTAGAGGCGGCATTTGCACCCGTGTAATGTTTGCCTGAGTCCAGGCCAGACTCCAAATGTTCAAGCCTTTCCACTGAACTAAGATTAGATTTCATAGCACTTATTTTAGTGCAAAGCTGCCAAAGCAGCCAAGAACAACGTGGATTAAAAACAAACTAACATACAGTATGACGCTATTCTCGTTATTTCTAATTTCACACAACTACACGCATACATATGTTTGAGAATATGAGTTACTGATTAAATGAAGAGATGGTGACATTATTTCAATTAAATAGAGACATCCCTGGCAACACGATTATGATGATAAATTCCTATTATGACGAATTCAATTCTAGAATTCTTTCATTTCAGCGAAAGACGACAGACCTGACCGTGCAAGAAACGGCTCCTGAAGGCGGTTATCATAGAGCAATGGAATATTGAACAGGGTTATTATTGCGGAAAGAAATTATATGAGATTCTGGTCAAAGCAACCACTAATGTCATACTGGCATATCGCCAGCCAAAAAGATCGCCAATAAACAATATTATTGTGCATGGGTGAATGGTGCAGGAGAGACTCTCTGTACTTGTCATAGGCTATCTCATAACTATTTGGTTTTTTAAAATGCATACACTGCCACAGAATCACAATTTTGGTGATGGTGATTACGTAGGTATGAATTTCAACAAATTAGCATATTGTGACATCACTGACTGGGTCTTCAACCCGTGCCTTTGAGCACATAATTGCAAACCTCATTTTGATGCAGGCTATATAGACCACAAACAAATTGAAATGTCAAAAACTTGTTTATTGCATTAATTTCTGGTGAAAAAAAAAAAAAGAGGTACTGTTATACTGTTTCACTGTTTCAATGCAACCTACAAATGAGAGATCGTTTACTTTGCTTTATTGGTTGTCACTTTTGTGAAAAAAATCCTGTTTGATTTGAGAGACAAGTGTTCATTGAATCGATTGAAAATAAGAGAAACACTATGCAGAAGTATTTTGCGTTATGAGTGTGTGTCCGAAGCTGCAGTTGCTGTGTGATGTGTGTTCCAAAAAAAAACCTGGTCATGCTCCGAGAGAAGGTTGTTAAAATCAATTTCCTATTTTCGTTTTCGAAACTTGTGTTGGTTGGTCCAATCGATTCGTGCAATACATTTTCGAACATAAAGTGACAGTCGACACGGTCACGGATTTAGACTAGATGGGAGAAGGGATGGAAAAAGATCTGGGCACAGTTTTTCCAAAACTTCGTGCCAAGTTAAAGCGGTGTCAAGCTGTTTTAATGAATTTTTTTTTAATGTATTATGGTGCTCGAACCTGTATGACTTTGAACAGTGACCGCGAACACTTTGTTTACTGCAGACGCAGCCATCATTACAAAGCGCGAACCGTTGACTCTGACAGTGAATTAGAGTATGAGACGAAGCGAACGCACAGACCATAGTGTGACATCCGTTTTTAAAGAAAGAACGTAGCCTTCGTTTGTAAGTAGGCCTAGACAATTTAAGTATTTACAATACTTACAAAAATATTATTAATATTTTATTGCTTTTGTATATTAGTTGTTTGAAGATTAAAAAAAAATTGGTCTGTCTTAACGCAAAAATAATACAAAAATACAAAAATTGAGTCGGTCCTAAAATTACAGGGTCGGTCAGGTTACGGCAAACAAGAATATTTTTAAGGATGGCCTGAATATCTTCGATACACGATACTATCGTCTATCTATCGGCACAAGCCTTATCACCCACCCTTAAGATAAAAACAACAGCAACATGAGAATATTCACCATTACTGCATCGACTTTCCCAAAGTGTTTTCAAAGGGAGGTGTTGTATATCCCCTGTTCTCTGTCGTGCAACCTGACTCCACCGAGATCATGTTTTAAAGACCAAAAGAAAGACTAAAAGGTGGAATTTACCAGCAGTGCTAATAGTGGCCACATGCTAAAAGGCCATTTTCTAAGTCAGTATGAAACAATAAGTCAGTATTTGTCAAGCAAAGCCTTGCTAAATTTGAACCCCTGTCCAGCTTCAGTTATTTCCTGTGAGGTCGGCGGGATGGGAAGGGGGGTGGTGATCCGAGTCATCTGGTTCAAGCTGCAGCCGGAAAGCCTAGAGCAGCCGCAGTCTAAAGCGGCTACTGGGACAACGAGCCCTGACCACACAATAACCTTTCTGAAGGCCAACAGAGCTCTGCAGCTGTTCAGAAAACAAGTGTAAGGCATGTTGTCTAGAAAGTGAGATGATTAGAATGGGATTTCAGCTAGGGGTGGGGGTGAAAAAAAAGAAAAAGAAAAAAAAATGAATGCAGAACATGTCAGGGGACGTGAGATTAGGAAGATCAGCTGTGTCAAAACCGCTGTCAGCAGTCTCTCACTGCAAACAGGCAGTGAGCGAGGGTGTGGGAGTTCCAGAAATCCGCCACCAGCTGATCATCCCAGCCTATCCCCAGGGTTTTAAACATCTTGTGTTGCTCACAAAAGGGGCGAGAACATTAGACTCTCTCTGGCACGTAGTCAACCGCCTGGAGAGAGCTGAATATGAACACGTAGCCGCAGATGATGATCCACACGTGCCTGCCAAGAGTGAAACAGTTTTAAAGCCTTTCATTAACAGCGGCTTCTGTGAACGAGAAGACATGGGTCACTGGGTTTTTTCCACCCCTCCTGCTCAGCGTCCAGTCAGAGAGCTCTTGGTAAACAAATCCCACCCAAACACTGCTTATCTAATCTCCTACAGCAGAGAGCAGTTATTCAGACTTCCCCTGCAAGTCATGCAAAACTTTTCCGTGGGGGCCACAGGTCCTTTTGCAATAGGGTACATATGTCACAGGGGTTTGGGAAATCTGAAATAAAATTTAGATTGAGTAGCAACACGAGCCGTTACGACATCCTGTAACGACTTTTAAAAACATGCAAAGTAACATGAAACGCGATTGTTATCTGCAAATCTGTCAGGCCACACCTCTGACACCCCTTTTTCAGATCTGTCAGACAAGAAGTGCTAGCTACACTCTTAAAACTAAAGGTTCTTCATAAGTATCTACAGTTCCATTAAGATCTTGTAACTAAGATTAGTGAAATGTTCTTTATACTGTTTAATGAAAGGTTCTTTGGGGAACCTAAAATGGTTCTTCTATAGCATCACTGTGAAAACCCCCTTTGGAACATTTATATTTATGAGTGCATCATTACAAATTTTTTTTTTCAAGCACTAAACCAAGTCCCTTGATTCCCATTTCCAACCATAACTGTCATGTGGTGCAAAACAAGCTAATGTTTTTCCCCGGCTAACGCCCAAAGGGCACAACATGCCACTCATAGCTAAAGCCCGGCTCGTGCGCCGCCCAATAGATCTAGAAGCGGAGCATACAATGAAAACACATTGGCTAGAAAATCACATTCTGTAGGACCTCGCAACTAGTGCTATTCCAGAACAGGGTTAAGGGTTTATAGCACCAACCAAACCTTTTTTTTTTTTTTTAAATGGAAGCCAGTCATTTCTGAGGTCACAGCGAAACAGATTCACATAAACAGATGGTTTAGGTTATGAGAATGTGAAATGTGAAGCTAAAACAAGAGGACACAGCAAAACATATTGAACCTAGCAAAATATTAACAATCAGACAGTTTTTGTAAATGATTCACTAAAGAAATAAAAAAGCATCTGGCTCAAAATATAAAATGCACTTATACTCATGAATCGATGTGAGCAGGTGTGAAATATTGATATATAAATTACAAAAGATCACTGTTTTTAAATTAATTGTTCTTAATTAAAGTTAAGAACAGTAGAACGTAGGCCTGCGCACGTTTGTGCTTAGCCTGTATAGTTTAATTTTAACTAAACTTCCTCTTAACTAAAATAACTGCAACTGAAATAAAATAACTATGTACACATTTGAATTTTTTTTTACATTTAACATTTGCCTTGGTAAACAAACCAGCTTCTTAAAAAAAATTAAGCTTGGTTTCTTCAAGCTCTTTAGAGACTGAAGTGTTGTTTGCATGGAGCGTTATGAGGCAGAGGCACCAGAGCAATAAACAAAGCCTTTTCGATGCTGCATCATTTCAGTTCCCATCGGAAATGCTGAGAAATGCAGACAGTCTGGCCGGCTTCAATGTACATTAGACAGAGCTGAAAATAATCCTCTATAAAGGACTGATCTCAGGAACAAAAGCATGAACAGCTATATTATTAGGTATTGATTTGGTTTGGATGTTCTTGAGAAGAAAAGAGTTAAGGAATGAAGCTGAATTAAAGGCTTCTCACTTCTTAAAGGGATAGTTAGATAGAAGACCCAAAAATGAAAATTCTGTCATTAATGACTCGCCCTCATGATGTTCTAACTTTGGAAATCAAATTAAGATATTTTTTATAAATTCTGATAGCGAAGATGAACGGAGGAGGTCTTGCGGGTTTAGAACGACATGAGGGTGAGTAATTAAATGACAGAATTTTCATTTTTGGGTGAACTATCCCTTTAACATCTAGTGATTCAGCTGGCAATCTGTAGTTTTTTTTTTTAATTCTGTCCTGATTCCAGTGCAATTTTAACCTGGTATTAAAGAGTGCTGAACTCATATTGATAGTTGAAAGCAAATTCAAATTAAGTTAAAACTTTCAATGAGAGAATGTGTAACAAACAAAGCGTTTGTAGTATTTTACAAATCTAAGGGTCTTTTTGGAATTCAGCAAGCATATATTCAGTATGTTCTTTTAGCTTACTCCTAAAGAAAAAAGCAGGACTGGCTCTAGAAGTGACTAAGTTGATATGAGACTGCAATCGCCTACACAAACCTTTGATGCTGTAAGCTCTGAAGTTTGGGAAGCAAACCAGGAGCTTCTACAGATGAAATGGGAACCTTATACCAGATGGCATGTAAAACAAACTCCAGGTTCCATGGAAGATATAGGGCTTCACATCTGTAACCTACCCTGTCCCAATTCAAAATGTCAAACAGCAACGGTAAGCTGTTACAGGAAGCGGTGTGCGATCAGGTTTCATCTTCAAGTGAATGATATACACACCACAACATATCAAGAAGATCTAACAAATTGATCAAAGTGCAGGAACTGGTTCCAGGCTCTTAAAACACAGCTGATAACCACGACACATGAACCTTCTTGGTCCTACTTCAATTTTGATTCACCGTTGACCTAACTGCAACCAGCAACAGACAATTTGTAAGAGACATTACTATGTGCACACAGCAAAACTGATCCTATTTACTGAAGTGATGTTGCCATGTGGCTACTCTAAAGTCAGTCATGTGAAAGGGTCAAGATCAGACCATCGTGTGACTACACATCCTGAATGAACACTAAGAATGCAAACACAGTGCCTCTATTCATGATGGACACGTTAGGGTTCAGTAACTACCATCTGGTCGGAGGTCAAATAGCATTTGAGACCTAGTCAACAAAGCCTGACCGACCCACTAATGCCAAGGGGAGTTTGCGATGCATGAATGCTGCATTAAAGGGCCTGGAATACACAAACAACTAGATGTCTGCTCTCTTTCCAAGTGCATCATACCACCGAAACCTTCAGGCTGCTCATTAGTCCAGGAATCTGGCCAATTAGGTCTTCTTCATCTGAACTGAGTGCAAGTCTGTTCCAAGCGGGAGACAGGCGTTCACATGATCTAAAACACACCAACAGAAAGCAGACGTTCATGCTTATGGTCATTCCTCAGGCCGAAGATGAATGCCGGTCTCGGCCAAGATTTATTATAGATACGGATGCATGAAGATGTGAAAGTGCAGCAGTGCAGAGGTCATTTTTCTCACTTCTGCTGACTGTTGGGAACTGGAAGATGTGCAGGCGGAAGATGGAAGATGTATGAATCACACGTGTGCCTTTGGGAAATGTATGAGCAAAGGAAACAAAGTTTCCTTACTTTAGCAAAGGAAAACCAGTCTCCTCTTGGCTTAGTTCGAAATCCTGAGAAGTTTTTCCTTTGCAAATCATCGTTTTGTGTGCTTCTAATTTGTGAGCGGTGTTTCTCTCCACACTTATCAAAAACCACGCAGCGCTGACCCTTTAAAAACTCCATTCTCACAAGAGTCACCTAAAAGGGTAATTCCACTCATTTTCAAAAATGAAATTCAGGCCCTGAATAAATGTCTAAAATCCTGATTGGAGTATGACTGTAAATAATTATACATGATAAAAAAAGAAGTCTTTAAAGAGATTGGTATTGCTGATCATATCGGCATATACAGCTCTGTTATCAGTGATCGGCCTCAAAAATCCTGAACGAAGCACCTCTAATCTGCAAACCATAAGTCTTATTTACTGTGAGGCTTTAAGGAAGCTAAATGAGAAAATGTGCAAAGTGTGGGCATAAGAATAAATGGTTAACATTGGGCAAAGTCAAGGTCTTAAATTGGAACAAACTTTATCTGAATGATTCACTCCACATCTTCCTGAATCTAAAACAGATTTATTGAAACAGAGAGGTCAGTGTAAGGACTGTAAACTTTATGACTAATAGGGGAGACAAAAAAAAAGAAGAATAAGAGAAGTGTTGCATAATGCTTATTATGGGCTGGTGGCAAAACCTGTCATTTGGTTTCAATGGGTGTGGCTTCACAGATATGATAGTGTTTGCATTTCAAGGTATGAAGTAAACTGCTATGATGGACCCTGAAAACACATGGAGGACGTCTCTCACTTCCCCAACTTTAGGGTTTATAGTGCAAGACTCTTGAGTACAGAATGCTGGATTTTGGAACAGCACACACAATCCACTGAGGCCAGCCAGACTCGGGTCCCATCACTCGGCCTTCTGTTAAATGCAAGCAGCTTGTTATGCAACTGCCCTGTGTATCAGTTTTCCTGGGTTTTAACAGTTTCCAATGTTCTGATACTATTATCATTCTGGTGGTTAAATAGTCTGTTTCAAAACCCAGAGCTAAATGGGGACACCTGGAGCTGATTTGAGTAAAATCAATTTTGTAACACTACATATTTATTTTTGTCACTTAAAATGGCTTCCTCAACTCTACTGGATCACTTAAAGCAGACTAAAATCAACTTATGAGCTTTCTCCGAGCATCACAAAAGTGCATTGCCTTTTCAAGGTTATGATTCTTGACAATATCTTATAAACTGTGATAGGAACAGGAAAAATTAAGCTGACCGGAATATGAAAAAGTTCATTTTGACATGGAAAGGATGGACATTTAAGTGGCCGCTATTGGATACTTCAAATTAATTTTGAGTTGAGAAGAAAGAATCCTATGATTCAGCCAAACAAAGGCAGCATGGGTGTCAAGGAAACAACGGGATGAGTCACTTCAGGAGGTCATGAAAAAAATCCATGGTACCGAATAACCCTTTCCAGTAGCAACTTGAAACCAAAGCAGGTACCTCGCTTTACATGGAACTCAACACACACTGACCTAAGCAACAAAGTGAATTATTAATGAGCCACATTGGTTATTTTAACAAAGGGCCACTAGTACATACCAGAATTGCAACTAGGGATTCCACTATTAACATTTGATATCCTTTTCTGGAACATTATCAAGTATGACGTCAAAATGAAAAAGAATAAATACGAGATGGGAGAACAATACATATTTCAATACTTGCTCTCACAGTTTTATCATTGGGTAATTATACTGTATATAAAATTGAGGGCATCAGGGAGCTGCTATTATGCCTGGCATTGCAACTGCTTTTGAATGCACAGTCGCTTTTTAGTTTCACTTTCGAGATTCGTTATCGCACATACTCTGTTTATATTATGGAGTGGCAGTACTTACCACACATTTTACAAGATTACATGTTTGTCAGTGGGGCTCAGGTTCTGCAAATCATTCGCCATCGTCCTCAGTCATTTCTCCTTATTCTTTGTATGTGGTAAGTGAAATTTTACATACTGTAATGTGACAGGCAACCATTAGTGATCGTTGTTTTCCGTGCATCAATGAATACAGATTCAAGCTACAGTCAGACCCCCTAACTCCCACCCCCACCCCAGAATGTCACCGTCCATCGCAATGTTTCAATATAGATATCTTCCGATGCCAATTTTGTAGACATAAGACCCTAAGTCATACTCCGTTTGAGATTCAGTGGAGCCAGCCGGTCTAAAGAAACTTGGTACTGAGCCATTTTTCAAGAGCAAGTGCTCTGTGAATCCAGCGTCCAGTCATCAGTAAAATGAAATGTTTGTGGACGGGGTCAAGTTGTTCGCAACCAGCCAATGTAGAGCGGGTAATTATGCGTAGGTGGGAATTAAAATAACTAAAGGACTCTTTATGTTGTACAGATTCGATTCTTTATTTTGGGAGTGCACTTTCGGCTTTACAACTTTGCAGATCGTTTACAATCACACCCAGCTACATTACACACTGCATAAAAGAAAAAATGGAAAATGGCGCATTAGGGTCACTTTAAAGAATTATCAGAATTAGGGCTGGGCGATATGGAGCAAAAAATATATCTCGATATATTTTGCTATATCTCGATATACGATATATATCTCGATATCTTTACAGGAAAAATAACCCACAAAAAACTACTTCAAAAACAAATATGGCAAATATTACATGTTAAGGGGCCTATGAAACATTTTATTTTTTTCTTCACCATATGTTTTATTGTTACCTAATTCTGTGTTTTAGCATGTGCAATTATTTAAATGCATAAAAACAACTTAATTAGTTAAAAACAATTCTTAAAATAGCCTTATGTGAAATGTTTTTTTCCCTTCAGAAATTCTGTGTATTTACATTTTTCTGATTATCAAATGAAGGCATAAAACATTCATTTAATTTATCTTTTAATTATTTAAAATTAAGCAAACTTTATTTTTTGGTAAACAAAGGGGATTTACTATTAAAAATAAAACATGGGAGAAATGTTTGATTATTCCTTATAAAATTATGTTCGTTTCATTTTAATAGTAGTAGTAGTGGGCTATCTACATTCTGCTGTACAATAATAATAGATTTCTGTCAAATACTTTTTTGACGGGTTTACCTTTACAGTTCTGTGTATGTGATACCACAGTCTATGATGTGATATGAGCTAGTCTTACTCAAATCAAACGGTCAGATGCTCATGAAGTGACTCTCAGTGCAGTTCTGGGGATGTTCCTCATGTGTTCACGTCTTTATTTAGAGAGAGGAAAGACAATGAAATCAGCGCGAGCGTTATGCGAGCTTCCGTGTTTAATGAATGAAGACGCGCTTCTGCTACATTCGTTGACACAGACACGCAGAACATGCAGGATTCATATTTAAATAGACTTTTCCGGGTTAATATTTGCAGATATTAGTCCATTTCGCGAATTGATGTAAGTGCATGACCGACTTTTGATTAATTCATTTAAAATTTGACCAATTCCGTGACATTCCGCGTTAAACTGTAAATTCAATTTTTATGACTGGTTTCCGTGATTCCGTCCGCGTTTCACTGGGCCCTACAGTAGACATCTGTCTGCCGTTCGCCATATAATGGAGCCAGTTGTCTTTTTTTTTTTTTTTTTTTTACTAGTTCTCTACACGCGAGGTGAGAGGGGACAAAAGCAAGTAGGCGGGGGGCGAGCGAGCGGGGGCGAGCACAGCACAGGGAAGGCAAACAAGCAAAGTGGCGGAATCAGAATATAAACAATATATCGATATATACGATATGTCAAAATCCATATCGTGTTTAAAAAATATCTCGATATATTTTAAATATCGAGATATCGCCCACCCCTAATCAGAATTACTTTTACGTATGACAGTTGACCTGTAAATGCGGGAGTTTTTGCGAAATTGATGTGTTTCCATTGGGTTTATTTTCAATTTGCACAATTTGAAGGTAAAGGAAACATGGCTAATGTGTATAAGCTACAACAAACATGTCAAAAGCATGGACGCACTTTCCTAGCAAAAATGGTGCTTGGGTGCCAAATTTGTTTGGCTGAAATATCACGGTATACAGAAGCATACACAAATTTAATTACCAAAATTTTTTGTTTTAGTTTTCAGCTAAATGAAAACTTTAATTTTGGCTCCGCTGTTAACAACAACAACTAAAAAACAATAACATTTTGAAGGATCATTAATAATCAGTGACAAATTTGTCTAAACTAATGTCTAAAATACACTGACATTTGTTCATTAACTTCTAGACAATATCACTTGACTAGGGTGAAAATTAGGCTAAAATTATAAACCAAAACGGTTTAAACAGTTTAACAGGAAAGCAAAAATATCCTTCTGTGCTACTGAACTGAAAACAGAAGTACTACATCGTTGTACAAAGATTAGCCTAAACTATTTTTTTTATAGGTTTCACTCAAACTATCACTCTTCTATTCTCTTCTAAAAATGAGAAAATGTTTGACAAACATACAGACAGACAGACACCAGTTCTAAAACAGCTTGAAATATAAAAAACAGCTCTGGTTTTTGACAACACCTGCAAAATTTCACTTCCTGACTCTTCCTGCTTTAAGTACGAAAAATAAATGCTTGTCATGACAACCTCACATACCACAGTGACTGCGAGCACAACGAGATCCGCCCTAAATTTAGGTGAGCCAGAGCTGTGCTGGGAACAAGCTATGGATTCCTGCGACATCGATTCATGTCGACAGAAACAGGGGACAAATGGAAAACAGAAGCACACGCTGCCCATTTCCCCCACTTTGGGACGCAAATGTTACACACATAAAGATATAACATGAGGCTTATGAAAAAACAACAGCAATATCTGACACGCAAAGACATAATATATAAGAATCTTTCAAATTTGATGAACACTAACTTGAACAAAATAACAAAATACTTGAACACTAACAGTTAAGTGTAATCACTTGTGGGGTTTTTTAAGAACAAAATGTGCAATTTATAAACAAACAGAAGGGGAAGATGTTAACTATGAAGTTAATTTTTTATATTACAATGATGTTAAAAAAATAACAATGCACATTTACAAACCACTCTAAATAACTGCACATTGAGTACATGTTGTTTGTTAAAATGATTCAGTACTTATGTAATGATTTAACACTAACACTGTTAAGAGCCATAAATACATTCCCAGAAAAAGGGAAAAACAAGCAAGAGTGAATTATTATTCATACCCTTCTATAAAAACATCTGTTATCACACTCCGTTTGAGTGCATCTCATGTTCCTCCGTGCATCTCATTCCCATGCAAAGCGACACATTCACATGTGCCACCTGCATGGGCTGTGAGTTCTTAGTTGCAGTCATCAAACTGTGGCTGTGCCAAAGTACAAAGAGTTCAAATGGCCTATTTAAACTAGCGCCTAGTTCCTCTTTATCTTGTTCGCTGATAGCTTCCCTACAAACAGAGCACATTTACAGAGACAGACCTTAACTCCGCACCGCAATTTCACATTATGTTCGAAACCTATTCGTATGCCTTTCAAGTGGAAAAAAATTTCTTAAAGGAACAGTTCATCCAAAAATAAAATTATCTACTCAAACATACACTGACTGTTCTAAACCTGAATTATATTCTTATTTAAGATGTTTTAAAAATTGTTTTTGTTCACACAGTGAAAGTTACATAGTTTAATGTTGTCTTGGACCCCAACAGACAAAAATAAAATACTGCATACACTACCATTCAAATATTTGTGGTCTGTATGATTTTCAGATGATTTTTAAAGAAGTATATTTATAAAAATAATAATAATAAAAAATACAGTAAAACCAAAAGTCATTTGTGAAATTATCTAAATATTTCAATTTAAATTAATCATTTTCTATTTCCTATTATTTCTGATGCAAAACTGAATTTTTAACATCATAATTCAAGTCTTCAGCGTCAAATCATCCTTCAAAAATCAAATTACACTGATTTGCTGCTAAAGAAATATTTTTCTAATATTGCTGCTTAATATTTTTGTGTAAACTGGGATTCATTTTCTTCAGATTATTGAGACGAAAGAAAGCTCAAATGTTTAAAACAGCATTAATTTCAAATAGAAATTATGTGTAACATTATAAATGTCTTTATTGCCACTTTGGAGCATAAAATATATAAAAAAGAAGACTAATTATTATTACGGACTCCAAACTTTTGAACGCATACCAATGCATAATGTATTGTGCAATGTGTGTACTGAAAAAGCAAAAAAGTGATACATCTTTAGAAAAACATGAGGTTAGGTGAATTATCCATTAACTACAATACAGACCGAAAGCATGAAAGGAAATTTTGGGGTTAAAAAAATACTAATTAAATTTGACAGAGAACTTAAAACACAAACATCTGGAATGTTCAAATTTAAGACTGTTTCCATGTTCTTCCACATCCCATGAATCACTTCAGCAAACCACATTCTTCCTCAAGAACTGCTTACCACAGAGACACAAAGTACAGCCATCATGGACTGAATTGACCCCATTAGAAAAAAAAACAAACGAGAGGGAACCAAACTAGTTGAAAAGTTAGTGCATTTTTATTCTTTTTTTGGCATTACATAAAGTTATTATGGGTGTAGCTCCATGGCGGTTAAAAAGTGAGTTTACCATCAAACTCTGACAAAAGCTGCAGACAGAATTACATAACTGTCCTGACAGGAAGTGCGGCTTAAGTAAAACTTCCTCAGTTTAACTTCCTCCAAACGAACACCACAAATTATATCTTTATGCTTGCCACAAATTCCAAAAAGTCTATTTATGCTTAAACACAGACATGACAAACGATAGTCAGCCTATTACAGGAAACAAAAAAAGCACAGCTTACCTGTAGTAGCGAGACTGCAGGTACGTCGAACACACAGCTTTGGAGACGTGGCTGGCAGAGCCAAAGTCAATCACTTTCACACGGAAGGGCTGCCTCACGGGATCTACCAGCATAATGTTCTCTGGTTTAAGATCGGCATGGATCAGGCCCAAGCTTTTGAGCTTCTTCAGCGCCGTGGCCACCTGTTGCAGAACGGGCCTAATCATCTTCAGCGGCAACGGACTGAACTTGTTCTGCTTGAGGAAGTCGTACAGGTTCTGCTCCAGCATCTCAAACACCAGACAGGTGTGGCTCCTGTGCTGGAAGCACTCGAAAGCCCTCACCAGGCTGTGCTCCTCGGCATTCTCCCCGCTCAGTCGGGCCAGGATGCCCACCTCGATCTGGCCCTGGCGGGCATACGATGGGTGGTTCTTCAGTATCTTCACCGCCACAATCTCATTAGTGCCTCGCTTCCAACATTTGACCACCTGACCGAACGTACCACGTCCCAAGAATTCCAACACTTCATAGGTGTGCTTCATGGAGCACAGCACTTCGTGTTGGACCAACTGATAGTCACCGTCACCTGTCCCGCTCACGGCTCCCGTCCCGGTTGCGTTCTGCTCGGGCGGGGCCACACCTACTGCGGTCGTGCTCCCAACGTTTGTTTGCAACATGGCAGGTAGAGTCGAATGCTCCTCTACTATCTGCATGATGCTCTTGTCGTTCTCAAGCTCCTCCCCTTTGCATTTAAACCCACATCTTTGGGTCCCGTCGAACAAATTCAAACCACTGTTCCTCTCCGGCCCTTCTGGAGCACCGCCACTGCTTCTACTACTACTACTTTGGCTGTTTTGGCCACTGTCTCCACTTTCTTCTTCAACTGCTGCAGCCGCTCTGGAGAAATACTGAAGGTCGCCCTCCGATGCCACACGTTTGTATGGTGAGGAAGCCCTTCCAGACAGCTCCTGTGGAGCTGTATCAGTGTGTTTCGAGATGTCCCGTGCAAGGCAGGGTCTCTCGATGGTCAAAGGTTTGATTTTCGATAAAGGTATAATATCCGTAGGGTGTGCAATGCCTAGATTCACACCGACCACATAAGTGCGAGGGATCTTCTCATAGTAAACACAGCTGCTGGGATCGATTTTCTTCGCTCTGCAAAAGGCACTTGTCTGGGGTTGATAAACATGTGGTGGGCAGACCGTAACCTGTGAGGCCATACCTATAAAGGACAGAGGGGAAGAAAAGTGTAAGACTGTATTAGCCATTTTTTCACAGATGCTGTTGACATTTTTATAGTCACAATCATCAAAACAAAACCTTGCTATTATGAGAGGCTTAAAATAAGCAAGATGGATTGTTGAATGAATTTCATGAAAAACAAATAACAAAGAAGATCTCAGTAAAGCCTGAAGGGAAAACTTACAAAGCTCCAAAAGCATTGTTAGTGTAACATGAGGATGCACGATTTGGAACAAAAAAAAAAAAAAACAAACAAACAAACAAACTGCCATTTCAACTGTAAATTAAATTAAAATTCTGATTTATTTTTTTAAAGTGCTCCATAATTATTGTGGTTGTTTGTAGGGCTTCACAATTTGGCCAGAAATGTGTGATTATGGAATTTATAGTTGTATTATACAACTATAAATAACAGAAAATAATAATAATAATAATAATAATAATAATTATTATTATTATTATTATTATTATTATTATATTAAAAACAATAAATTATTCAAATATAAAATAAATAAGACATTTTACTACATTACTGCAAAATAAAAAAGTAAAAGTAAATTTACAATAATTTTACTGTAAAACGGTCAAATTGCAATAATATCCAGGCATGAATATTCTTTGCATTTAATGATTAAAATATCCAAAAATAATACATTTTACTGCATTACTGTACAACAAAGGTATTAAAGTAAAATTCAAATATATTTTACTGTAAAACTGTCAAATTCCAATACTAATATTCATGCTTTAATTTCTTCATTTTTAAACACTGAACAATTCGATATTTTATTTTAGCAAAAAGGTTATCGTTTCTTCGTTCCTAAACTTCTCTTTAAAAAAAAAACAACAAAAAAAAAAAACAAACAAAAAAAAACAGGTGAAATGTTTGGCAAGTGTTTCGTTTCAAAAGCACATTATAAGCAAAGCAACTTCAGTAATTGCAAAAATACAGATTGTGTAAAGTAGTAATTCTGAACTGAGACACTAAACACCGTTATGCAAAAAAATTAACACAGCATCACGTTTCACTATAATACACGCAAATATGTTTGTTTAAATTAATCTCAGCCTTTGCACTTTGATTAAGAAGCCAAATAGCGATTCTAGCAAATTCCAGTGATATCATATTAGCAGTTTCAGACAGACAAGTGACCAATGGGGATTAGCTGTCTTAGTTTCGAGGGAGACAGACTAGCCCTTCTTATACTGTCACAACATATGGCACAAGTTCAGACACGAGGACAGGTGTGGCTCTTACACACCCACATACTAACTCTCACACACACTTATAAGCCTGCTAACACTCTGGCACACTAGGTTTGATTTCATAGCAGCAAATATTGAGGTTCTAACAAATAAAAGGGGTGCAAACATGTCATGTTGTTTTATTTGGAATGCACATCTGATGGTTTCCAGAGACGTTACAAAACGCCTCATTCATACACACTACCATACCAAACTCCAGGTTTAAATCATGCATTTCAATTACGGCTGTATTCCCGACTGTGTAAACAACATCTAGGCGTGCAACCAGAGACTGACTCAACAACTTTAAAAGGACAGTCCCATCTGGAGGAGTGTTTTTATGAGGTCTGTCCCATAGTAGCGTAATCCCTCAGTAGCAAGGAGGTTTTGGGTTACAGGCCTCTCTACTGTTTTCAAACGCCGCTGTCTTCTGCTATAAGCAGCTGGTGACTGACCTTTCCCCATGTCAAGACCTAATGGGGTTAGGCACAGGGAAAACACCCGGTGGTACTGCAACTGCTTGGGCTATAAAAGTTTAATGGCAGTAAATGATTGGGAAGTAACCTTTACTGAATTGACAGGCACAAATTTTCCAGTGATGAAAAGTGATAGTAATATCAATGAGGAACTTACAATACTCCTGTTTCATTATGTTGTAATGCATCATGTTTTTTATATATAAAAAAATACATAAGGGACAACATTTCTTTGGAATATTGAAATGGGGATGAATGAAGTTCCATAATTCTTCCATGATTCTTTTTCAAGTCACACATACATTTTACATATATAATAAACTAAAATGGAATAATAATATATAAATGAAAAGAGGGTTTTCCTAGTAAAAATGACCTAATTTAAATAAAATATTTCACTATAAAATATTCTAGAATAAAACATGTATAAATGTTCTACATTTTATAGATCATATAAAACTATTAATTAAGTAATTAAGTTGAATTTGATTTAAAACTTATATATATATATATATATATATATATATATATATATATATATATATATATATATATATATATAACTTTTTACGCCTTACTATGTATATTACATCATCCAAAAAAAAAAAAAAAAAAAAAAAAAATTACAGCTAACCATAACCTGTGGGAGTTGGGTTCCAGTTCTGGAAAATCCATGAGATTTCCAGATTTTCCATGACAGTAGGAATGCTAAGCGAAGTTCTGGAAAGAACAAAACTTTCCCTGCAGAACATTTACATGAAATAAGCATTGTTCATATAATAAAGAACCGTTTGTGACATCTTGCTGAACAAGCTTCTATAGGAAGTGCATGAGAGATTCTATTTCAATGTGCAGACAGGAAATGCAACTTGCATAGTACATGAGAGATTTTTAGGTGCAACTTTTGCTGAGTCTTACCAGCATACAGTCAAGTTACAGAAGAAAGGAGAAGTCAGCTGCTAAGCGATTACCAGGCCTGTGCATTTGAGGAGGATTGAGTAACATGTCGCTGGATTGATTATTGTACAATAACTACATCAGGCAAGCTTAAACGGAAAAAAAACTCACCAATCATATGCACGAACACAAACAAAGCAAATGATTAATTCTTTTAGAACATCATATGAACTTCTTTACGTCATGTTTTTAAGCAGTAGGATTTAGGTAAAGTTAAAGATTATAGGTTTGGCTGGTTACCAGCTAGTCTACGCGAACATTTAAAGCTAAAAAAGATGCGGGACAATTTTTGTTTTAGTAAACCCAGAAGCTCAAGAGCTACCAGAACGCATTACCAACCCCAGCAAAACACTGCATTCATGTTTTTGGTGTGGCGTGGCAACTTTTTTCACACCAGCTGCGAGCTCGCGAACACAACTCCGAAGTCGAGTCTGATTCAATAGCTTCACTATTAACTGTCAGATAGGTTTACAACTCGGTAAAATCTTCCTTACCTTCACAGACAGCAGTTGTGGTCGCACTGCGGGTTTTTTGTGAACATGTTCGGGTTTAATTCGCACCCTCTACATGCTCGAAGCGCTCGTGCTGCCATCTTGTCCTCTCGCTGGACGACGAGGGGAAAAAAACACAAGCTCCCTCATTTTCAACTGCGCATAACTCGCCTGCTAAGCCATCCACGGGAACCGAACAGGGTCCAGCATGTAGTTAAGAATATCCGTTTCGGTCAGGGGAGGTTTTTGTCCTCATGTCGAGGACGTTTAAGTCCCCCTGGTTTGTTTCCTCCTGACAGGGACAGACAAACTCTGTCAGCTCAACTCGCGGGAGCTCTCTCAGCTGAGCGCTCGCTCGTGAACGCGCTCGCGCCGCTTCTTCCCGTGAGTCTGAGAGCGGAATGAGAACTGCTGCTGTGTAGCTGTGCTGCCGTGGACAGGGCTGGAGAGTCACCGCACGACACATGAGACGTGCACGGAACTAGGACACAGTTCTGCTGTGTAGTGGCCCCTTCTGGTGGTTTAATTCTGTTTTGGACTAAGCATAGGTCTAAAAAAAATTAAAAATAAAAATAAATAAATGTCATAGTGTAATATTTCAATGTTATCAAAATAAATATTTGCATGCTTATTAAACATTTGTATACAGTATAACATCATTACACGTTAATATTGCTATATATTATCATTTATCATCATATATTATCATCAATCATTTGCCATAAAATAGCTAAAAATGTTGCATTCCAGAATTAACAGATTTAATTAAAAAAATACAATTTCAATTATTTAAATGTAATATTTTGCTTTAAAATGTATTATATATGTAAATATTTTCTTAATTATTTTAAATAATTACAAAACAGATTGAAATATCTGAAAGCAATGTAACTTGTAACTGTTAATTAACAAGTTGAATTAAAGTTACAATTATAATTGATAGCTTAAAAATCTTGACATATAAATTGAACAAAACTTATAAATGTATAAAATGTAATTTTGTTTTAAGAGCAGTGCTTGGCTGAAAGGCTTCACATTTTTTATTTTACTGTAAAACTAAAATAAAATGGATTCATATATATCTGAAAGTAATGAAACTTGTAGCCATTAATGAACAAATTTAATTTAACTTACAATAATTGATAAGTTGATAACTTAAAAATCTTTCATAAAATATAAAAATATATAAACTGTAATAATAATAAAAACTATAAAAATGTAATAATTAGTTAACGTATCTTATAACTTAAAACCAAATATATTATAAGTATAAAACATAGTTATTTTTCATATAAAATATATTTTGTATAAAATATTTTTTTTTTAATTAAAACATTTAAATTAATATTACAGTAACTGATTTACTGTATAAATAACAAATAACATGTACTTATTTTTTTAATTATTACAATTCATAATTTTTATTTCATTTGAAATATTGATATATCTGAAAATTATGCTTTGCTGAATTAACACATTTTATTTGATTTATTATTGATAGCTGATTAATACTGGATAAAACAAAATTAAATATCATGTAAAATAATACCAAATTAATAATAATAATAATAAATAAATAAACAGTAAACACAATGAGTGCTTCTACACACCTCTATTAAATATTTTTATTGGGAGCCAGCATTTCATTCAAAATAACCATTCGTAAAACTGCATTAATAAGACTCCCATGAAGAGGTTCATGAGAGCAGAAGAGAGAAATGTGCAGCTGGGGTTATTAAAGAATACAGTTGCTTGTGAGGTGAAGTTGTCTTCTGTAAAACATGCTCAGTGTTGATAGAAACACTGAGCATGTTTCTGAGTTTATGAATCAAGAATACTCTAAAAAAGACCATGCTTGGTGCTTCAAGTGTCCCGTGAACATGGGAACAACATGGGAGTAGTAATCTGTAGGTTAAAGTGAGCAATAAAAAGAAAAATACCTTAAATATGCACTTAAATATGGGTGGCACTTCACAAACTAAGGCACCAGTCAAATACTGTACTGTACCTCCTTTTCCTCACACAATAACACCTTTACAGAAGTGATCAGGCTTCAACAGCAAATGTTTGAAAATACTTACAATGTTGTTGGAAGTGAATCTTATGTAAAATGCAATTATAATTTTTCTATTTTGTTAATATTCGGTATTCGGTATTCGGATCCTCGGTATTCGCGAGGTTCTCCTCAGTAAGCTATTCTAACAGGTATCAGTTATTGCCCAAAAGTAATCCAAGCTTTAGGCAATTCAAATGTCTCGATACATTCATAAATATTTCCTGATATAGAACGCAATGAGAAAAGGTGAGGATTCTTAACCCTTAAATACCTGTTAGTGCTAGCATGTGAGCTTCAGCTACCTTACAGACACTTTCATTTGTACATAGCTACAGAATGTGAAAGCCAGGGACACTAGTGGTAAGTATTTCAGGTTTTATTTGCACGTCTAAACTTTCCCCTTTTATTTCAGAATATCTTGGAGGATCTTGTGGTAGAACGGAGAGTAAACTAGCTTGTTGAAGGTCACCAAACGTTCCAGCTTAACAGCAATCTCCTCTAAGTCTTTGCTGATGGGTGTCAGACCTCCAGGGAGAGCCGGGGCGCACCGGTAGACGCTTGACTCCAGGAAGCCAAGAAGGTACATCTGAATTCGGGAGTCTGATTGGGAAAGTAGATTTTTTGATTAGAGTTCTTCACTTCTAAATGAAATCCAACTGCTTTTTGGGTTACAACACGCTTACCAATGACCTTGTGTATGGGGTCGTCCGCAGACTTCACAGCTACAATTTGGCCTTTCAGTGTGTTCTCAGAAGTGTAAAGGCTTTAGAAACACAATGTAATGTAATCTACAGACGTATGAAGATTGCATCTCTGCTAACAGAATCTTAATGGTTTTCTTCAGTCTTTCCATGAGGCCTGGGAATCCAGAAATGGCTTCGCCGGCACTGTCTTAGACTATGAGCAGGACTGAATTCACCAGTGCCAGCTGCTCCAGCTGCTGTTGCATCTCCAGAAATCTGTCCTGATCCATGAGAAGAGTCTGTTTGATAACAGGAGAGAGAAAACAGAGGAAATGGTAAAACAATAGCTTTGGGATCAATGACACAAACAAAAACAAAAAAAGTTTAAAACACAAGTTATTAGAAATTGACACTTTGTTTTCAGGTTGGTTTCATATTGTTTTGGGAGGAAAAAATACCATTTAAAAGAAACCTTTACAATTAATGACTGAAAAATTGGTAATGTGGAGAAAATAAAATAAAATGCATTTTCCTTACACTTCGAATATATTTGAGTGTATGTATACATATTTATATATACAGTATTTACACACACACACACACACACACACAGACGTTTGTTTTTGTGAAAAGTGGGTTCATCCCACAGGCGTAGTGGTTTTTATACTGTACAAACTGTATATTCTATGGCCCTTCACCAACCCTAAACCTAACCCTCACAGGAAACTTTGTGCATTTTTACTTTCTCAAAAAAAAAAAAACTCATTCTGTATGATTTATAAGCGTTTTGAAAAATGGGGACATGGGTTATGTCCTCATAAGTCACTCTCTCCTTGTAATACCTGTGTCATACCCTTGTCATTATACACAGTTGTGTCCTGATATGTCACAAAAACAAGAGCACACACACACACACACACATATATATATATATAAAACAATAATTAATTGTTAAAATTCTTCATTATGATATCAGATCATTTGTTCCAAGATATTTTGGCCATATGCTGGTCAAAAATATCTAAAGTATTTTTTTCCACAAAAATGTATTTTAATTTAGAAATTAGAAACTAGAGGAATAATATTTTTAACTTGCATATATAATATTTTTCTTTAAATAAATGAATAGATCCAAACATCACTTATAACTAATAATACATTACCTCTGGAAAAGACTCCCTAACATGGTCCCATTTTTACAGGCGTAAATATGCATGATTGTGTATAGTTAGAAGAAGTTGAGTAGAGTTTGGTGTGCATGTTGCTCCACCCTCCGTTCCTCCACCGGTCACATAATCCACTGTGTCCTGGAGCCAATTCTTTGTGAAATCCAAAGCATCTGCAAACATGAATACATAACTCAATTAAAGAGCTTAGCATTTACTAAAGTGCAAGCTTATCCATGTTTTTTTTTTAATCCAATGTTATCCATGCATAACATAACATTCATTGCTTTTGTATAATTACTATACAGGTAACTGATTTTTCTTACTGGGTTGTTTCTCTAGGAACTCCTGGAATTTCTTCTGCTCATATTCCACGGACTGCTGTAAGAGATGAGGTCGCAGGCTGCTCACAGCAAAGTTGGCCATGTCGATCTTCATTTTGTCCAGCACTGCAAATATAGACCTGCAAAGAAACATGGTTTTATTTGGGGTTGGAGTCACGTGACCTTCACCTTGATCTGTTTAAGTGACTTACTTAAAAAGGGGCACAATCTCAGTGATTTCACGCAGATGTTTGATGTCTTCATCTCTACAGGTTGTGCAAAAGGTGCCCATCATGTCAATTATGAGCTGGGCTACCTTACTGATGTCTAGAGCTCCGTTCTCAGCCTCCTGCTGGATCAATGAGAGGTCCAGAGCCTCTTTAATTTGCCCTCTCAGTCGGCTCTGTCCTGGCAACAGAAAAGACAGCAGGGTCTGGAAAAACAGGGGGACAGGGAACTAATGAACATCTTCAAACATCTTTAGTTATGGGAAATGTTAAGATGCAGATATCTTAAGAAAGTACATAATATTAATATATTTAATATATATATATATATATATATATATATATAGTCTGCATTCACCAAGTCTGCATTTGTTTGATCCAAAATACAGCAAAGGCAGTAATATTGTAAAATATTTTTCATATTTAAAATAACTATATTTTTTAATATATAGTTTATATATAGATATATATAGAATATATTTTAAAAATGTAGTTCATTCCTGTGATTTCAAAGCTGAATTTTTAGCATCATTATTACAGACACGTGATCTTCAGAAAACATTCTAATATTCTCATTTGCTGCTCAAAAAATGTATTATTATTATTATTATTATTATTATTATTATTATTATTATTATTATTATGTTGAAAACAGAGTAGAATTTTTTTCAGGTTTCTTTGATGAATAGAAGGTTCAAAAGAACACGATTTACTTGAAATATAATTTTTGTACTATTATAAATGTCTTTATCATCACTTTTGATCCATTTAAAGCATCATTGCTATTTCTACAAAATATATATATAAAAAATATGTATGTTTAATGTATAATGTTACAAAAGCTTTTTATTTCAGATCAATGCTGATCTTTGGAACTTAATATTTATAAAACAATCCTGAAAAAAATGTGCTCAACTGTTTTAAATATTGATAATAATATTAATAAACAATGTTTCTTGAGCACCAAATCAGCATATTAGAATGATTTCTGAAGGATCATGTGGCACTGAAGACTGGAGTAATGATGCTGAAAATTCAGCTTTGATCACAGGAATAAATGACATTTTAAAATATATTCAAATAAAAATGAGTTATTTTAAATAGTAAAAATATTACTGTTTTTTAATGTATTTTAGATCAGATAAATTATTGGTGAGCAGAACAGAATTCTTTAAAAAACAATAAAAAACTTACTTGTTCAGAAACTTTTAACTGGTAGTGTATATGTAATATTTAATAATAACATTTTGTTTTAATTCTAAAGTCATTTTAATTCTATAGAAATATATGAGTATGTGTCTGATAATAGTTTACAGATTACAAATTTTATTATTATGCAATATCATAATATGATAATGAATAGATCTGGATTCTTTTCTTTACCTCTTTAATTTCATCAACCAGTATGATTGCATGGCTGTACGATGGTGGGTCCTCATTCAACTGTGACTCAAGGCAATCCCAGAATGCTTTGTGCATTATTTCTTTGACCCATTTCTCCAAACTGAGTACACAGGAAAGACATGTTGAAACATTACTAAACATTCTCAAATAGCCCATTTTGACAATCTCATGTTAACATTTATGGTGTCTATTACCTTCCCTCTTCTGGCTCATAAGGCTTGACTTGAAAAGCACTGTTCATTACGATCTCATGAGCCAGTGCCATATTAGTGACTCCTTTGGCTGTCTCCATTAGCTCTTCCACTGACACAAACCTGGGTGGACTGGCTGTGAGTGTTTGAATGCAATGTTAGCACTTTTAAGAGTTGAAATTGCTGTATATTTCTTAAGTAAAGGAACCGATTATCTCCTTACACTGGGGGGTGAGTCTGTGAGGACTTGGAGTATTTCTTCTGGCAACATCTCTTCTGATGTTTTCATGGTGTTTTCTATCCCGTCCTTGTCAATCTTGCTCTGTTTCTCATTGGAGGACTCATCAGATTCCTTGGGCATCTTCTGCTGAAAACAAAGAAGCTGAGAAAATAAACTAATCTGTACACAGACTACAGCATCAGCTGCTCGATCCAATTCCACGCTTAAAAACATTTGCCGACAACAAGCTGAGTGTGAAGTTGTTTTGTTTTTATTTTAAAACAGGAGGAAAAGACTAGAGTGCCTTTTAAGGCGACAAACAATTGCTTTCTACTAGTAGCCTTTTTCTTCTTCTATAAACTCGCTAGCTTATCTACATTGATTTGATTTAGTGTGCTGTGACATAAACAACCAGCCCGATCTCATTACTAAAATCTCTGAGAGCCTGATGCTCTGTCGCATCTACCAGCACTCTAACATCCGTCAATTAATTCAGCCCAAATATTAAAAATTACATTAGACTTTTTTTTTTTTTTTTACAGCGTACCTTGATTAGTTAAAGCACCGACCGCCCATCTAAACGTTATGTTAATGCAACTGCACTTCGCCACATATAATCAAAATAGCAGCCTGAACGTATTGTTCGGGAGTCTGGACGAATCCATACAACCTTACATACTTACCATGCGTGTATTTACGGAAATAGAGTTCACAACGCTCCTTTGTAGTTTTTTGAGATGTGACTTTCATTGACTCTAAAGCGATGTTTAGAAGCACAAAACTACATTCCCCAACAGAACGTCACTTTAGCCGCCCCCTAGCGCGTGCTTCGGAATGATTATAATTAATTTAATTATTAAAGGCAATAAAGTCACAGTTGTGATTAATATATATATATATATATATATATATATATATATATATATATATATATATATATATATATATATATATATATATATATATATATATACATACATATATATATACACGTTTGAACCTGTAATATTTCCTCAATATTCAGCCTTTTTTTTTTTTTTTTTTTACTAAGTCATGCCAAAAACGTGTAAAAATATGTTGTTACTTGTACAAAACTATAAATGGTACAAAAGTCAACGGGACAGGTTTTCCTTCTATCGGTGCACGAAGGACACTAGGGGGCAGCAAAGGCAACGTTTCTTAGCGCCTGAATGGATGACACAGACACAGGTAGGACGAGTCGGTTTATAGAGGGACATGATTTAAAATACTAGCTCGAAAAAAATATGAATCACTATTTCCTTTTAAACATCTTCACTGATGATATCTGAGAGGAAAGTGCACAGAAATCCCAGAATGTATTAAGATATAGCGTAACCTTGACTGGATTTCAACCGCTTCAAATCCAGTCAGTGCGGCTACAAAATTCGACAAAGCCTGTTTAAAGTACTAATTTAATAAATGTATGCTAATTCAACAATCGTTGATTTTTTTAAAACTATTTCAAACACTTTCACTTATGAGGAAAAATAACAACTAATAAATAAATGTTATAGTTTAGCTAGCTAACGTTAGCTAGATTTTATTACCTAACTCACGTAAAAATATTTGTAAAGTAACTGTTGCATAAATATGATATTTTAGATTTCGACAATGTGCTATTTTTTTTCTTCCAGACTTAATAGACTGGATAAGTTCAGATTGATAAAATGTTTTATAGCCTATTCAGCCCATAACAATAATTTACCATGGTAAATATAATAGCTTATGCAAAAATAACTTACTAGTTTAATTTAAAACTATTACAACTAATAAAATGACTTTTAAAATTACGATAAGGTGCTTTCATTTACTTCAGTGTAGGAAAACCCAGCATGGTTTACCATGACAGAATAAGACTTAATATCTAGAAACAGTTTATGGTAGTTATGTTTATTTAGGGGTTAAAAGTCTTCTCAGACATTAAATCCAAATTTCTCCCTGTAATCGAAACTAATGTTTGATCAGCTGAGGTCAAAGGTTAGATCTAATCTCTGACCACTGCCTTTCACATTTACAGATCAGCAGCTATGACAGTAAGATGGGCTTCATACCGCAGACAGGGAATTATCCCATTTTATGGATGGTGTCCTTTTAATTTTGCCTTTCATGGCTTATAAAGTTGTTTAATATCTGCTGAGGTGAATCAGCGGAGGAAGCGAATAAAGACATTGGCCCTCCAGGTCATTTGTGATAGTAGCAAATTCTAACAGGATCATTTAATTCCTGCACATGATTGATATATCAGCAGCAGCTAAATGGACGAAAGCCTTTCTTCTATTAAAACACCAGGCAGAATGAAGACCTCCCACTTTCCAAGTCAGTCATGATGATGGCGATACAGCGGACCAGGCACAGGTCAAATTAAATATCTTATATAATTCCTTCTGAATGACAGCGCCATCTGTCCATCCGGTGTTATGGCCTGACCCCTATTAGCCTACACTCTCACCGTGCTGCCATTTTCACCTTCATAGGTTCGAGATGGGATTTAAAATGCTTTTTCTGATGCAACGGCTTGAACTTTGTCTATAGCTATGACTTATATATTCTTATGAGGCAAAATTTATGTAGGTGCATTGTTTTTGTCATATGCAGTACGATAAGACCTATAGTTCTAGCTCTAAATTCTGATGGGATGAGCTCTGTTTAGAGCTGATATGTGCACTTGTGATCAACCAGGATCACAACGGCCTTTTTTTAACTATAATAAGTTAAAAAAACTGAAAGCATATCAATAAAAATAATAAAAAAATATTTTTCAGTATTACTTTTGTATAATTTATTTTTCATTAATTGACAAAGTAACTGTTGACTGAAATGAAAACATATAAAAAGTTAAACAATTATTTCCAGATATTTTTTCTAGGCAACATTTTTATTTTTTATTATTATTTTCATTTACTTTAACTGGATGTACTGAAATATATAGAAGACTGCTTTTTTGCCGCAAGATAAAAAATATAAAAGGGTCATTTTTATCTCACAATTCAGATGTTTTCTCTGGCAATTCTCTGTTTATGTCTCACAATTATGATTTTTTTTCTTGCTATTCTGTTGTTAAATAAAAAAATATCTGTGAGAAGCAAAGTCACAGTTACCTTTTTTATTTTTATCCTGTGGCAGAATGGGGTTCCATAGTAATAAAAAAGTAATAAAAATGAATAAAAACAGATTTAAAAACTTGAATAAAAATGACAAAAAAAACACACAGCAAAATTATTAGAACTTTAACTCAAATTAAAAGGAAAAATACAAAAACAGAAAATATATATATATATATATTACTAAAAACTGTAATATAATCTAAATTATATGAAATTGGTTGAAGCAAAACAACACTTGAATTTTATGTTAATGTGGATGTTGATTCGCAGCCTCAGACAGCCTGCAATTGGGCTAAAATCATATCCATGAAGTTTTCTAAAGCAAAAACATAATAATACATTTATAATTTCATTATAATAATTTCTATTAGTTAAATGATTTATCAAACATTTATGTATTTAATCTTATTGCTGCTGCCTGCTGTTTTATATACCAAAATTGAATAGCAAATTTGATCTTTAGGTTCTGTTTAGATTGTTTAATGTAATGTTTTTTGTTTTTTTTATCTTCCCAAGTGCCATGGACTCGAGTGTGGACTCTGGAACAGAGCTTTTCTCCTTGGTAAGTGGAAATATTCCAAAGTAGAGTGATGAGTTTTTAATCATATACAAATAAAACCACAAGATTTACACACGCTTGCTGTTCTTGTCTGTAGATGGAAGATAAAGGTGCCCTCAGCCAACCGAAGACCCCAAACATCGCTGTAGAGAATGACGGGCGTACCATCTCACTGCAAGTACTGGAATTGAAAACAAGTCTCCTGGAGGCGGTCGAAGAGCTGCATATTCACAGGGTATGGGGTCTTACTTTTAACCTCTCGTGTGAGAAAACAAAGCAAGAGATTGGGAAAACCATGTTTATGTCGTTGTTGTTTTTTTAAAGGAGTCATGTGATGCGATTTCAAGTTCCAAGAGTGATAAAAGCTGTTCGTGAACAGATAAGATCCCTAAAGTTGCAAAGACTAAAGCCTCAAAGCCAAAGAGATATTCTTTAAAAAAGGCCGCTAAATTGCATCTCCATAAATTAAGAATGTCAGTCTATTAGAATCTGAATGGCATGATGGCTCTATTTTTACATTGAGGAATGTCATTTTTTTGGGGGAGGAGTGTCATGAGCATTCAGAAGACGAAAAAGCAAGCAGCACTTTCTGTCCTTCTGGATATAAGCCAGCAGAAGTTACACTTACATTAGAATGGGGTCATGCAGCAGGACCTGACAAATTCACATATTTGCTTGCACGACTGGTACCCTCGAGCAAAGCACTTAAAGCCCCACGCTGGACATGTTTAAAGGTTGTACGAGCAAAAATAAACAATTGTATCTCTCGTGTTTTATTGTTATTATGATGTTGGTGGGGAACAAAGACATTAAATCAATGTGATCCTCAGGCATGCCATTAAACTAACACTTTGTAGTTCTCTGGTTTATAGGGCCGGGGTTAAGATGGAGGATTTCCTGCCAGACAAACACGCTCAGCTGAATGCCGTCACTTCTCATGTTCTTTTAAGAGAGTGCAAAGTGTGCTCCATTAAAATGACTGTATTAGCTTGCGATGTTGTCAGCCGTTTTGCCAGATACAGGAAATCTGAACATCCAGCTGCTGAAAGTGTGTTGTCCTGATGCATGACACTAGTCTAGAGTGAGATCTTGCATGCTGTTGTTTGATTTCAACACATTTTATGTGTCCTATGTTTTATTCGACTTTATCCAATCACGAATGCAATCAGTTTCTGTCCTGAAAGATTCACATGACGACCCACTAATTATAGTGCTTTTTTAAACTTTCAAATCCCATTTTTTCAATTTAATGTCCTTCCATGAAAAGTTAACTATAGGTAGCACACTTTATTAGGAAAAGGTAAATAAACTCCTACATGCAAATAAAAGGCAATATGTAGAAACCCACTGAGTTAAACCTGCAGTCCTAGATAAAAGCAGGACCACGATCGGTTTATGTGAAAATCTCCTCTCTGATGTTCAGATACCTGAATTCCATATGATCCTTTCTTCTTATTATTATTTACATACATTTTGGATGCAGGATGCTGAAACAAGATATGAGGAGCAGATGTGTAAACTTGTGCTGGAGAAGCAGGAGTTGGAATGGAAAAAGGTTTGTTAGGAATGATAAAAATGTTTCAGTTTTTTTTTTTTTTCATTAACTTCCTAAGATTCCATTATTTAAAAAAATATAAATATTTTTACACTTTTGCAAAAGGGAATGATTTTGAGGAAATCATAGATATAAAACCATTTATACGGCTAAGGTTGGTCAATATTAACAGCTTCTTATTTTTCAGGATTCTTTACAAAGTCAGATTTCTCGAATGTCGAACGAAAATTCAGAGTCACTTGCCGCTTTAAGAAAGCAGGTATGACATCACACTCAACCTATGTGTGTAAGACATCAGTCAATAATAATAAAAAAAATAAGAAGAAGATTTATATTTAGAAAAATATATGAAAACTTAAAATATATATATAATTTCGTCTAATTTAAAGTTTCAGGCCCAAATCCGGAAAATTGAGGGAGAAAAGGTTGGTCAATTTATATTTACATTTTTCATCTGTTTCTTATTAAACAGTAACTTTATTAAAAATATGAATTAATCATCGCTGGAATAATGACCTTTTAAAGGGTAAAACCCAGCTGGCTGCGGAGCTGAAAGACAAAGAGATCATCAGCCTCAAAGAAGAACTAAAACAGCTGCAGGTAGACAAAGTCACTACAATAACAACACACACCTTTACATCACCAGATCTTCCATACCTCTCTCTTGCTTTAGGGACAAATACATAAAACAGTGGGAAAATCCATCTCATCGCTGACCTTTGAGTGGGGGTCTGTGTAGGTCTATTTGGTGTTGTCAGATAAATGATGTCACACGGGTGATGCATGGTTTCTCCTATGGTCCATCAAACCCGTAGGTTGTCTGAGAAAGGCCCTTGTCACCCTTTTATTTGATAATGCAGTTTGATTCATATCTAAACACTCTTTGCTCTTTTTTTATGTGCCTTTTTGTTTCCATGTTTACTAATGTGATATAAAAATATTGTATTTAAATAATAATAAAGTGACATTTAAATTATTTCTACTTCAGTGTAAAGAGTTTCAGCTGTTATCTTCAATTCACACAGCACGGAATCTGGTCACTCTGTGGTCTTTCAGTGAAAACAACTCACTAAACCACTTTCTTCTTCTTTTACCACTTTCTTACAGTTGCTCAGGTACAGTTCGGAGAAGAAATTAGGCGAGCTGGTAAGGATTTCCAATTATATAAATTGTTGACAGAGGCAAGTGGGAGTGGGACGAATTAAAGAGGAGGAACTGAGAGGGAGAGCGGATCATCAGGAGTAACGGATAGGGAGGGCGTGACACGTGAACAGCCAGCGCCGCTGTGAAAATATCACTATTAAAATATTTTATATCGGAGCCGCGCTCTGTTTAACCTTTCGATGGCGCAGAGGGGAATCAGTTTGATACAGACAATCAAACAGTAACGGGCTGCAGTTCACATAAAAGCCCCTCAGGCATGTTTGGAAGTTGACTCCTTATCTAGCAGAAAGGAGCATTCAGCCGAGATGTTAAACAAAGGTCTTCAAACTCTCCGATGCAGTATATATTCACGGTCTGCCCTTGCCGAGAAGAAGAACTGTTATTACTTGTATGGCCGAATGGGGATATTCCTCTTAGAAGGGAGGACAATGTGTTTTTAAACTTTTCAGGAGCAAAAGTTGCAGCTGCAGACACAAACGAAAGACAGCCACCTGAACCAGCTGGGAGAAGTGGAGAGGCGTTTCGCTGCCATCTCCAGACAGTGTGCCATGGTCAAACAGGCCCATGACAAACTCGAGCAAAATGGTACGACAGACAGACATTGTCTGTCTTGGTGGAAAAAAAGAATCTAATTTACTTTATTTACTTTATATATATTTTGTGTTTAAATGCTCCAGCTAATTTAAAAGAGCTGGAAAACATTCAGTCTGGTATTCATAATTTTTCTTTATTCACTTTGGACAGATTTGATGTAAAAAAAAATCAATGAATGCTTTAAATCAATCAATATGTCATTCTTTGAGCATGAATTATTTGGCATTTGTTGGTGAATCCTAAGAGAAAGGCTGTTTAGCACTTTTTTAAAATCTTTTTTTTTTTTTTTTAGTTGAAGAGGCCATGCGAATGAATAAAAAGCTCACATCCATCAATGAAAAACAAGAATCTTCGATTAAAGCCTTGAAAGAGGTATAAAAAAAAGTCATTGTTGTGCCATTGACTATATTCCTATCGCTTTGTTAATTGATTTGATTTGAATCATCACTGTGTCACAAATTGTTGCACCTTTTATTTCATATTTAGGATTTGGAGAGCATCAACAAAGAGCTGGTCACATTAAGAGTGTCGTCTGTCTGCAAACCTGGAGAGGAACGTTTACAGAATGTTCTAAAAGAGCAAGAGTTTCAACTGCTTCGGCAGCAACTTCTTGTGGTAGAATCTCTTTAAGTTTGTTGAACATAAAAGGTGATACCAGGATGTCTGTGAATGTTAATCTTTGTCTTTAGGAAACAGAAATTAACAAAAAACTGAGAAATGAAATGGCCACAGAAAGGGCAGAGAAGCAGGTAAGTAAGCCCTTCAGAAAAAGCAGGACCTTTTGTGCATTCGTATCATTTAACAAAGGTAACATCAGACTTCACACTTGGATGAAATGCAGTACGCGCGTGTGTGTGTGTCAGGAGGTATTGAGATCCCTCCACCAGAATCAGAGTTTGCTGCAGAGACAGACAGAAGCTCTGAGTCGAGTAGAGCAGGAGCTTCGCAAACTCCGTGAGGAGTATCAGGTCAGGCTTCCCAAAACCCAACTCCACCAGCAGTATCACTTTTAACCTGACACACAAAAAAAAGCAACTGTTTTTGCTTTTACAATTTTTGTAAATGTAATTTTTTATTATTATTATTATGTTTTATTTTAACTAACAAACAGACTTTAGTTACAATTCACATATTATAAATAAACAAAATAAAATAAACAATAAATAAAATTAGCAAATTAAAAGACAATTAACTAGTTTATACACACACACACACACACACAAAAAAAAGCTAAATCTGTCAGCTTTTTCCAGATATTTATTGTAATTGAATTTTCTTAAAATGATAAACTTAATAAGGTATACATATTCAGGAGTAAACAGTGATCACCTAGTACTCGTAAAATTGATTGAATGAACTGATAACCACTTTTGTACATTTACAACACATGAAGTGCAACTCAATAATAGTAAGTGTGTTTAATGTCCGTTTACAGCCTCCTTCTCTTTTATTCTCCCCATTCCTCTATTTAATTCACTTAGTCATTCACTGATTAAAACCATTATTAACATGACAAAAGCCAACTGATTTGTATTGGTCTCTCCATCTGTTTAGAATCCTCTGTCTAGGTTAAATAAACACATAAAAATTTATTATTGCATTAAAATTTTTCTGGGTGATTAATTTCATTGCAGGTCCTTAAAACAGAACATGAATTGAACCAAGAGAGGACTAAAGAAAAAGACGACAGCTTTGCTCACTTGAGAGATGAATACCAAAATTCTAAACTTGCTTGGGAAAACGAGGTGACGATGAGATGACACAAAAACAAATGATCTGGAATTGAGACTGAACATTTTTTTTTTTAAATTGTCATTTTATTTAATTTTATATTTTTAAAGTGTAATATTGGTTTTGTCACACAGATTCTTAGGATGCAAATGTCAACGGAGTCTGGTCAAGAAGAGCTGCAAGCCGTAAAAGAGGCATTTAATCAACTTCAAGAAGAGCACAAACAGCTGTCTATTTCTGACGTTCATAAAGCCAAAGAAATTCATAGCTCTGAGGTTGGATGATTACGTATACATTCATAACCAGTGACTGTTTAATATGCTTGTAGATTGGACATGGATAAATAGGTCTAAATTTAATAATTTTAAAATAGTATTTGATCTATTAAGTGATCTAAATTCTAATTGAACTTTGGGGTCTTTTATCACAGGTTCCCATAAAAGATCAAGATAATGATCTTTGTACAACATCTAATAAGGTTAACCTTGTGAAGGTGAGCAGTCTCCATGAAGATCTTGAGGAGAGTCTTATTAGTCCTCATGATAGCCATGAACCAATGTGTCACCCTGATAAAGGCATTCCAGGTAAGTAAGAAAGAGTGCACAGTTGTCTTCTCCAGCCATGCTTGGCGCCACTATAACTAATATTTTATACAGAATGATGTGAAGTACAGGGAGGTGGTTACTGGAGTCTCTTTATCAAGCTTACCTGTACTTCTAATTTTTCTCTTATAATGATGCATGCATTTCATTTCCTCACACAGATGAAAGCATCAAGTTTCAAAAGGCTAGAAAAGATGGCAGCTCTCAGAACAACAACAAGGAACTTGACATTCCAATGCAGGCAGATAGAACAGTACTTGCAGTCTCATTATCGGTTTCAACTGATAACATCTCAAGACCTGAGAATCTCAATCCCATGATGAAGCATCTGTCAAAGCAGTGTGATGAAACAAAAACTGGTGTCAGTGAAAGTGAGCCAGTCTGCAACGCAGATGATAAAGGATGCCCCTCAAACCTAGTCCAAAATGACACAGACAGTCGTCTTACTAAGCTATCAGGGCCTGAAACCAGGTCTGTTTATGGCGTAGACGGCAACCCTTTGACTTTGGAACCGAAAGATAGACCGCTGGAGCAGAATCTGTGTATTTCTGAAGTGACTGAGTCCCAGACATCAGATAAACACATGGACAGCCAGGGATATGCTACATCTCAGTCCGAAGAAGTCAAAGACCACCAGAATGGCGCACCTGAATTTCTCAACAAATGTTCACAAAAGGAAAGTCAAACAACTGCTGAGAGACTTCCAGAAGACAAAACCGCAAACTCAAATCCACAAGACACAGTTGTTTTTAGTGACAAAATTACCATTACAGAAGGAATGATTGACACCCAACCAAGCCCATGCCACCTAACCATTCATGAGGAGCCTGAAAGCTACTTTGATACTGGGAGTGCCACAATAACTTCAGATACACTTCTTCATGAGTCCAAAGATCGGTTCTCTCCACCTGAATTGATTCGTGAACATTCACAAATACAGGTATCCCAAGTGGGCGGCTCAACTGAAATAAGCTTCTACAATGTGGTCAACAAACTGGAATCTAAAGAGTTGCTTTTTATTGATCAGACCACTTCAGTGACTGGAGCTGACACAGTAGAGGACATATCAGAAAATAACGATCAAAACAATAATTCAGAACCATTGAAATTTCAACAGATTGAAATGAGCGTTTCTAAATGTACTGAAGAAGCCAAGATCACAAACCCAGAACAAGATCCTTCTTCTCCTGGTTCTACAATACCAAATGACCAATCAGATGTTGACCAGAAGAGCATTCCAGTGCTAGATACTTTAAACCATCCTGGAAATAGAAGATATCAGTCGTCCTTTGCATGGGACACATTTATGAAAGGGAAAAAAATGCCACATCCAACACAGTTAAAAACTGAGCTGTGGTCCTCTGGATTTCATGAGCTTGTTTCTCCATTTTGTGATCCCATATTTATGAAGAATAAGTTGCCAAAAATAGGTGTGTATTGTAATGTAAACAGAGTATTTTATTAAAACAAGACTTACTGGCGGTATGTGACAACAGTAAATTTAAAATTCAAATCCTACTTTCACAGCCATGATGAAGACTCCTGACAGACCGGAAACCCCAAGCAAGCGTCAAGGAGAGTGGAATGCTATCAAGCAGTCTTTTTCTGAAATGTTAACAGAGAAAGTAAGTTTCCACACTGGCTAGCAAAGAATCTAGTTGAGTTAACATAAGAGGCATGCACTGCAGCACACGCATAGTGCATAAAGACAACTTCCATTCCCAGAAGTATTTCAGCAGGGTGAAATGGCAGCATTTTTCTCAATTAAATGTTGATAGAAAACAGCAGGACAAAAGTCTCTGCGTATAAATCACAGAGATGCAGCTCAACTCCAAAGGGAGCTAAGAGGCTAATATGGAATAAACCAGAAATCGTTTTGAAGGCTGTTGTTTTCGATAACATGGTAGTATCCGGTTTCAACACAGTTTTTTGCTTTATTACTCAAATGAAATCAATCAAAATGTACTAACCCTCAAGCCATAAATGATGTAGATCAAAACCGATTGGGAGAAATTTTGCATCACATCAATTGCTCACCAATAAATCATCTGCAGTGTTTGGGTTAAAATGCATTAACAATGGATTTGATTCTTACAAACAGAATTAAATCTTTTAGTTTCACAAGGCTTTAATTAATAGACTGGAGTCATGTTGATTATTGTGACACTTTTATCAGCTGTTTATACTCTCATTCTAATGACACCTATTCGCTGCAGAAGTGTCCGAAATTAAAATGTATTTATTCATTTAATTATTTGTTTTTTACTCAAAGTAGTCCAAATCTGGTGGATTTCACTTTTCATTTCCTTCAATACTTCTATCAGAATTAAATCAAGTTATAGTGCCATGGTGCTTTTATTACCCATTTTATTGTTCCACAGGAGAATCAAGTTCTTATCCCCTACAGCTCGACTCTGAGTCCAACCTCTTCTTCTGTGGGTAATGGGCTGCGACAAAACTCCACTCCTACCGGTCCTCCTCCCAAACTCCAGAGCATGGAGAAACCGAACCGGCCTATCACATCTAATTCTGAAGGAAAAGAAGAACGAAAACAATCTGATATAATGACCCAAATTGCAAAAATTGAGGAATTTATGTCAGCTGAAGGTTTAATGCCTCCAAAAAGACTCAAAACTGATTGATATGTGCTAGAAATGCATGCGTTCGTAAGTCGTTGCAGAGTTGAAAATGTTTTTGCTTAGATATGTTTCTAACCCTCCTTGTGAGGAGACAGTGAATATGATATTTGTGTTATTTGCTTACTACATTTCCAAATAATTTCGCTAAATAAATGTTAAATATTTCAAGCAGCTTTATTTCGGCAGACTTTAAGGTTCAAGTGTTTGCATCCGTTGCATGTTAACCTATTGCTAAACAAGGTAAGTGATACACATAAAACCTGTTAATTACACTGCACAAGCTAATTAACACTCATTACTCCCAGACCAGCATGTTCATTCCTCAGAGGGCATTTAATGGCCAAACATTGCTAATTTACATTTGATACACAAACTGTGGCCAACTATAACTTGGGATAATTAAAATACACAAGTAAGAAGAATCAATTAGCACATATCAAGCCAAATTAACAAATGCAAATGAGTCTCCCATTAAGTTTATGTCCTTGGTAAATAGGCTGTGGGGACCGTGTGGACACATGTTAGGGCGATACAGATGACAAAATGTGTTGCATATGTCGATACTGGTCACAATGAAAGTGGATACTTGGATTGAGCCAAGTGAGCTTTTTTTTAATTTTATTAGAATTTATTAAAAACAATATGAGTGAAATGTCATCTATAGATCTTCATTTTTATTTTTCTTGCATTTTGTCTTACAGCAATAACCTGGTTTACTAGCCCGTGCGGTAATATTTAATAAGCTATATTTTAGGAAAATAAACCAAATGAGTTTCTATCTCAAATTAAGCACTTTTAAGTGCCTCACAAAAACAGTTCGCCTAGTACTAAAATCATCCAGCAGAAAGCAAATGCGCACCTCCAGATGAAAGCACAAGGTCCCTCAGAGGTTCACCTTAATACACTTACTCATTATTAATATGTCAAAATGTTAATGTCCTCGTAAAGAAATCTTATGCGTTCCAGCCACTGTGCCAGCAGTACTGACCCTTATCCTTAGAGGGAGTGGGCAATATGGAGAGCGTAATTTTAATACACACACTGGAATATGAAGTGGCAGTCCTTTGAAACAGTCAATTACACTTGAGCGCGGGAGGGCCCTAGTGTTAATTACTAGTCAGTTTTATATCGTGTGTAAATACAGAGCTTGCTGACATTCACATTCCATCACCGTGTCCTGACTGCCACAGCAAATTAGCCTGACCCGTCTGTGTGCACACCGCTAGGCCACTGCATGTTCCTTTAATTTTAGAATAACATTCAGCACAAACAAGCCCACTTCTGCTTATTAGGGTTGTTGATGCTACTAGTTTAGGTCACTGTGCTTTGCTTAAAATGGACTGAGAAAATGTGAAGTATTTGGTGTGGCTAAACAGAATCATTAGATTGGGAATCAAACTACACTGGTTTCACTGTTTTTGTTGAATTCATTAAAAATAACTGATTCATTTGAATCATTAAGGAATCAACCTAAACTGGTTGCACTTTGATAAACTAAAAAGAACCAGCTCGTAAGAGTCATAGATACAATATGTTTGGGAATCAGAGTGCACTGGTTGATTACTGTTTTTGATTCACTTAAAGAACCAACTTATTTGAATCATTGGTTTGGGAATCAGACTGATTGTGCTGGAGTTGTTTAATTCACTAAAAAAAACAGTGCCTGTAATGTTCAGGAATTGACTGCTTGTGTTTTATGTGTTCAGTTCACAAAAAGAACTGACTCTTTCAGAGTAATTTGTTCAGCAATTGGACCACACTGGTTTCATTGTATTTAATTATTTCTGTAAAAAGAACTGACTCATTAGAATCACTTTGGATTCGATTAATTAAAAGGACCAGCTCATAAGAGTCATTTGTTTGAGAATCAGTGCACTGGTTGTACTGTATATTTTTGATTAATTTAAAGAACCAACTCATTAGAATTGAACTGACTAGGAATCAGAATATACTGATTGTGCTATAGTTGTTTAATTCACTAAAGAGAACCAACTCTTTAAGAGTAATTTGTTCAAGAATAATCCGGTTAATCAGAAAAAACTGATTGTCTTGTATTTTTTTAACTCACAAAAAGAACCAACTCTTTAGAATACAAATGGAATAGAATAGTTCAGCACTCTGACTACACTAGTTTCACTGTACTATTTGTTGAATTCACAAAAAAAAAAAAACTGACTAATTAGAATCATTCATTTTATGTATTAGAGAGCATTGGTTTAGGTTTTTGATTCACTTAAAAAACTGGCAACCCAAAGTGCAATGGTGCTGACATTGCACTTTGTTTTTGATTCACTTTTCGAACCAACTTTGGTTGGGAATCAAACTAAAGTGGCTGCGCTGTAGTTGTTTAATTCACTAAAAAGGACCAACTCATCAGTATCATTCTTTTGGCAAATAAACACTGGTTGTGTATTTGTATAATGCACTAAAAAGAGCCAACTTATTTGAATAATTTGTTTGGGAATCAGAATACACTGATCTGTTTCACTCTGCACAGTTTCAGTATAGCTTTTTCAAATGCCGTTTAAAATGTCCTGCCACAATTTCCTTTTTCAATAGAAAAAAAAATGGCAGTACACTTTTGTTTTGCCTCTATAGCTGTGATTCACCTCCACTCTGGCCTTCTCATTTTACCTCTGACAAGAAGATAATCCCAGCCTGCCCACTACTGTCAAAGGTCAGCACAGTTTAAAGTTCACCATCCACATCATTTATATGGCCTTAAATTAGCCCAAACGCAAAGTTCTGACTGTTCCTCTCTCTTTCAACCAGTTGTTAATCTTCTCCTCATACTTCGAAGCCAGTGAGAAATAGGAATGCTCAGCGGACGGCTGTTTTGATTGAATTATACCCCTCAAGGACCACCATGGCAGGCCCATACGCTTTTAATTCTGGAGAGGTAAGAAACGATCAAATGGGTACATGGTACTCCCCATACGTGGAGTATGTCATCCCCACCTATATATCTGTTCAGCCGCCATTGTTCACCTCTTAAAGGATGAGCCATTTCGGGTGTGATGGGTGGGGGGTGATCAGGAGCCCTATCTTAACCCACATGCCGTCCTGCATTAGCTGTGTCCCTATTGAGGTGTCAGCCCATAAGTCTTACTCAGTGGGATGTCACAGCCAGATGATGGAGAGTGCTTCTTCACTCTAGGGGATCTTGTAAAACTTGCATGCCCCCGGTCTGTACTCCCAGTCCGGCCTCCTCCTCGACACAGTCTCTCTTCGTGCTAAATCAGAACGAGTGAATGGCATGCTGAGTTCCATTAAGAAACAAACGTATTTGGTTACTTACTTACTAAGGGTATTGCAAGGGACTTCCTGGTTGAAGTACTACACTCAAAAAACTCATAAAAGTTATGTGCTTGTAAAGTTTGTCAGTTTAAACTTCACAGTCAAGTTAGGTATAGTGAGTGCAACTAAAAGGTAAGATTTCAGTCTTTATAATCACAATTGATCAATGGTTTTAAATATTTGCAAAAAAAAAAAAAATCTCAGTATGCTTATTAAAATATTATGCATAATATTACATACACACACAAACTCATATAAATCTAAATATTCAATTTTAGTAGTCATATGTGATATCCTCAATATAAATGGAGGAAAAAAAGTTTGGGTAAGATTTATTTATTTGATCAGGAACACTATAGTATTGTGAAATATTACTACAATTTAAAATAACTTCTACTTTAATATAAATATGTGTGTGAAACATGATTTAAAAAAAAAGATTCCTTGTTGAATAAAACGTTTTAGAATTTAACGTGTCCTTGCTGAATAAAAGCATTAATTTAAAAGAAATTCAAATTATATTCAAACTTTTGAATGGTAATATGTATGTAATCCGCAGGGGACAAAGCTTAATATGAATACTGTCCGCAAGCAGTTTGGATTTTACCTTTGTCAAAATTGCTTCATGGTCTAATGCTTCAGGCCTTTTTGTTTCACTCATTTTGGTTTTGATATTTAAGTGGCAGACTGTTTTTTGTAACCCAGAGAGAAAATAGATATGGAGAGCCTCCCCCTCAGTGAGGCTTCAATGATGTGCACCATTACATTCAGTCGGCGACCCTTAACTGCTCCTCAGTGATGAGCTAAGCTTCTCAATTGCTCTTTTTCACTATCACATACTGTATATTGCATGAACGCCATATGTGCTGTTTTTTTAACACAGTCTTCCATTTTGCTTTTTATAATATTGCTTATTTTCAATTTTAATTTGAATTCCAATATTTATCCATTTTTAGTTTGGTTTTCAGTAGAGGCATAAGAAACAGATTACACTTGCCTTTTAATATATTAGACATCATGCTAACATGATATTCACATTTTTACACATATCTTAGATTTGGCTGAACTCAGTGGGTTTACAAAACTCTTCACAGTGTTTATGTTTGTGTAGCAGCTCCTTTGTCAAATAATAAGAACTAATTTGTTCCCAGAGAAAGCTTTTTTGGCATTTGGAACTCCACGTTGGATATCTTGTTTACTTTTCTAATAACCAAACTCCCCTTGAAGACAAAAAAAATAAAAAATGGGCATGACTTGAGCGATTTTTGTGTCTGTTTTTTAACTCGCTGATTTTAGCACAATATAATCTGCAAATCAGTCTGTCAGATTTTCAGCGGGAAAATAGAGATGTGTATTTATCCCCTACTGCTAGATTAATGACCACTGGTGTAACCTTATGACCTGTCCGATTACAGGAAAAATGAGCTCAGAGGTCATAGATTCAGATCTGTTCCATTATGCCTTATTGGTGCCACTGACTCCAATTTTAGATCATTTCTAAACAAAATCGGAAGCCACGAGTAGATGTTCTTTTTTAGGTTATCACCCATATTGCATTTACAAATATACTTTATGACTTCCTTGAACCCAGACTGTGTCTCGGGACCTCAGGGAGGTTGTTCACCTTTCGCATGCTCTTTTATACTAAACGTAAACAGTTGATGCTTCAATCATGCTGTAGACATTTAATAAAGAATGTGTTCATCCAAATGTGTTTTATTGAAGGTAAATGGCTAATGAGCTCTTACGCAACCGTCAGAAACGGGTTACGGTTGCATCATTAATTATCAAATGAGGAATGTGCAGGCCTTTTCATCTTAATCTAGAAAGCAAGGGCCACAGCACAGCAGGAATTCAGATGATTTAGCTGGCTTTGACTTAATCAGTCTTAGAGGCATTACAATGGCAGTGCACAATGATGGATCACTTTCTGGTCCCTGAGGAGTGTTTATATAGTGTGCTTTCACTGAACCGATCACCCTGCTGACCGGTTGAGAAAAAATGAATAAGTTGGTTAGATTTGAGGGGTTTGTAATGGGAGCTCATTTCTGCCTCAGAAAAAAATTAAAAAGGTAATTGCGAAATTAGGTTTAAGCTCAGAAATAAAGCCAAAGTTTTCGATAAAAATTTACAATTGCATGATATAAAAATGCAACTCTGATTTGAAGTCATAACTGCAAGGTATGTCAAATGGTGAGTTATAAAGTCGCAATTCTGAGAAGTTGCACTTGCGCTACAGTCATATGTGCAAGATTTGTCCAATTGTGAGTTTTAAAGTCACAATTCGGAGAAAATCACAATTGCGGGATTTAAGGTAGAAACTGAAAACGTCACAATTGGTACAAATGAAGTCACAATTGTGAGATAAAGCCACAACTGTGAAATAAAGTCGCAGCTGTGAGAAAGTTATAATTGCAAGATGTAATGTCAAATTGTGTTATAACGATGCAATTCTGAGAAGTTGTAATTGCGAAAAAAGTCATAAGTGCAAGATTTGTCAAACTGTGAGCTTTATTTGATACAAATAAAGTCACAATTGTAAGATAAGGATATTTTTGTGTAATAAAAAGCAATTCAGAGATGTCGCAACCTCAACAAAGTCATAACTGCAAGATATAATGTCGAATTGTGAGGTATAAAAGTAGCATTTCTGAAAAAAAGTAGACAATTGTGGGATTTAAAATAAAAATTAAGAGAAAGTTACAATTAATTCAAACGAAGTGACAATTGCGAGATAAAATGGCAATTACGAGACAAAATGTAAATTACGAGACAAAATGTAAATTCTGAGAAATGAAGACACAATTACAAGATTTAAAATAAATCGCAGTTGTGAAAAACAGTCACAATTGAAGCTACAAAGTTCCAGTTCCTTTGAAAAAAGTCACAATTGTGAGATATACAACTAGATTTTTTTTCTTAATATTTACAGACTTTAAGAACTTGGAAAGGTTTTAATATTAGCCATTTTAAATAATTTAAATGATTTGCTTAATTCAAATTCTTCGCAGCCATCACAAAATATCTGAGTGATCCAACACATTGTGTTGTTTTGAATGATGATGTTTTCGTTGCTAATTAGAGTGAAAGTCTTCAGCAGAATGATAACACTAAAAACAGTCTTCCCTGCGGAAAGCCCCTCATCCTGACCAGCCCATGAACCCGTACGCAGTCAGAGACATCTCTCTTCAAGTAACTGTACTCTTGTAAGTTTGTTGCCAAATGATCTGGCATGAAAGGATTTGCGAGTGTCTCCATGCCAAACTAGCATTTTTAATTGCTGAACCATAAAAATGGTGTTGTGGACTAGAAGATATGGGACAGAATGTCTCCTCAAATAATGCTTAGACAGTAGCACGTACTCCATGGCATGCCCTAACTGATTCATGGATCCAAAAACATCACAACAAGAGCCTGTACCTGCACCCACAACAACCTCTTGTGTTAGTGCATCTACATGCGCCTTTGACTTTTTATCAATCCAGTCCATCCTCAGCATTTATTATTTCCAGATCTGATCCCTTTTCTGCAAAAAAGTTGACTTGTTGCTCAGTTCAGCGCTCATGATTTGGCTCAAGATAAGCACTTTGTAGTGATTTGTAGATGTGGTATTCGATTCCTACTAAACCGATGCCGTGGCGCTCAAACATAGAGATACTATCTTTGAAGAAATGTCCCGACATAATTTCTCCTCTCTCCTGGAGCCCGGCCAGCCTCTGTAAAGTTTTCTCTCCCCATAAACTTAAGTGGAGACTGAAAAATTTCATCTCCAGAGATTGATAGTGTGTGCTTAGGATATAGACCTCTCAGCTTTTATTAAACAAGGAGTCCTTTCTTCATAAGTGTTCCATTGTGTGCTATTTGTAGAGCGAAAGACTTCACAATGTCTCCCATCCAAAACTATCACCCTGCGTTTAGAACAATAGTATGTATAGCACATAATGTATAAGAGCAATATATAATGGTTCTTTGACAGGATGATATGTAAGTCAGAGGGGTTCGGAGTTCTAATTAAATCAAGTGTTTGATGTTTTTCTTTTCTCTTTCCACATGTTCAGGGTTGTTCCAGTGTGAGCATACCAAATCGAATAAATTAATCGCCTTGCAACTGGTAGTAACACTCCAGCCGATGCCCTCTCCGTTTTTAGGTAACGTTGGATGCTTTCCCGCATCCGTTTAAATGCTCAATTTCTCTGCGTTCTGACTTTCTGAAAGCAAGCCAGTGTTTTAAACACCTCAGCGGATCTCAGGCGATTCTCAGCCTTTGCCTTATCGGCAGTTCACCACAAATCCACATTATCCAAAATTATTTTAATAGCATCTCTCAGCACCTCAGGCCTTGTGTAGCACCATCAAGGCCAAGTTCCGGAAAATGCAAACTATGCTTAAAATTAAGAATTTTAAGATGATTCTGTTTGAAGTATTAGAATTTATTCTCATAATATGTGGAATCACTTCACATTTCATTTGAAAAGAACCAGACAGATCACAAAAACAAAGATGAATTGGCAGCGTCTCAAACAGTCTCTAACTTTAGTTCAAGGACACTAGTCTATGTACAGTATGTAAATTAGCACAGTATTTGGACACGTCCTTTCGATTTCGATTTCAGTTGCTTGGCGGCCATCTTAAAGGATTAGTTTACTCAAAAATGAACATTTTGGGAACATTTACTCACCCTCGTGTTGTTCCAAATCTGTATGAGTTTCTTTCTTGTGTTGAAAATAAAAAAAGATCTTTTGAAGAATACTGGTAATCAAACAATTGATAGTCCCGGTTGCCATCCATAATATTTCTTTCTCTATGGAAGTCAATAAGGACCAACAACCGTTTGGCTTTTTAAAAATTCTTCAGAATAACTTATTTTGTGTTTAACATAAAAAAATAAACTTACACAGGTTTGGAACTACATAAGGGTGACAAAATGCTAACAAAATGTTTGGGTGAATTATTCCTTTAACGCTATTTGCAGTCTTGCATGTACAGTCACATTTTTAAGTGTGATAAAGACCAAAATCTATGTAACTTTGTCAAAATTATATTTCAATACCATTTCAATTCAGGAATAAAAATCTATAATCTTAGAATTATATATTGAACTTCATAAACTTAAATTACTCAAAAGAAAACAAAAAAATACACATTTAAATATTAAGAGTATTATTTGAGTTTTGCAGTAATATTAGAATTTTACAATTTAGTGCTAATTCAATCTTCTACTTCAGAATTTTATGTGTAATGCAATGTTACTTGCTGTTTCTATTTCATTATTTGCGAATTTTACTGGCAATTCCTCAGTGAAAACTGTTACAAAATAATTTCTCATTTCTTTTCCTATTTGAACTGTAAAGTGGGACTTATAGCCACCGTATTAAGTGTCATGATTTATCCAAATTATATATTATAGTTGATGATATCCTCGGTTAAAATAATTAAATAGCGGACAGATAAATACTTGGATGGATACACACTCTACCAAAACATCTGTACGGACCCCATATCAGCAGATGTCATGGGAGTGACCAAGGCCTTTTTTAAGCCGCCAAACAAAAGAGCTCTTAATTTCCACCCTCGATATCAGTCGCTTTAACATCCTCCCTGTCCATCTAGGATGCACTTTGTGTATCAAAAGGAATTTCTAACATCAGAAACACTGACCAATCATGTGAACCTGCATATTCATAAGTGTGAGAAAAATCGGCATGAACAGTGGGGCATTGTTTTGAAGCAGACAAGGGAAAATTCACGTCCAGGGATGTAATGTAGCATTTCACCAAAGCCCCTTGCTGATAAGAAGGACGATGATTCATTTCACCACACATCTGTGGCTAACAGAGCTTTTATTTTTTTGACAAAGATAGTGTGTTCTCTGTCAGCATTGACATCCATTACATTTGTCGTCCATGGTCTTCGTACCTGTCCGTTTTATTACTTACGACTTTAATCACAAGTCTTCTCATGTTTACAATAAATCGCCGCTTTCAAGTGGAATCTGTTAGCTCAAGACTCCATAAGCATACTCAAACTTCGATGTCCTTTGTCATGGGTGAGCAGTAACATTTCTCATTTCCTTTAAATGCTCTCTGAGGACTCCAAGAGAGATTCATCAAACGAGTGGAAATCATCTGGGGCTATCAATTAGTCTGCTGTACAAATGAAGTCGGTAGAGGTTCTACCTTGAAGTCAGATCTCTTTGATGCAATAGCAAGCTTTGGAAAAACAAAATATTTTCAGGGTCACTTGGACCGCTGTGTTTTTCTTGAGCCTGTGGAGCACTTGGGTAAAAGTCGGCTAGGTTTTATTTTAAGATAATTTGTTGTTTGTTAAGTGGAAAAATGCACTTGAATGGCCAGGGGAGCCATTCTTTTTCTCTGCTGTTGTTTCAGAATAAGGCATTAGACATCTACAGAATTTCTCCAAACACTTAGGGGAGCCCAAAAAAACCTATGGTCTTTTTTTCTCTCAGCAGAAATAGCAAAAAGTGGGTGTTGTGTGTGTGGACAAGGGAGTTCAGCAAGGAAGATGAGGTGAGACCTAGTGCTAACTAAAACTCATTATTTTCTCAATATAGTGCTGCTTTCGGCCTAATTGAAGCCAAAAATTATTACATTTTTCATCTAGCTTATCTGTCACTCAGGTATTCTCTCACCATTACCATTTCAACAGCATGTTATTGCCGGATGAAGTATACAAATCAGTTTATCAATTACACACAAAATTACCACCAAACGCAACTTTCAGACGCCATCTTAATTTTTTTAGCTAAACCGTCATGGAATGGAACGCACAGGATTGTGGGATATAAAAAGCAACAAATGATTAATCTACACTCCAAAAAGAAAAAAAAACTGTGGTAAAATACTGGCAACTGTGTTTGCCAGAACTTCACCGTAAAAGATACGGTAGCAACGAATTCACAATAAAATACCGTATTTCATTAACTGATATAATGTTAATAAACCAACATATTGAAGTACTAATATCTGTTGTGAACCAATGTAATGCACCGATAACCACCAAAAACTGGTGGTGATGAGAAAGTCACGTAATGAACCATGAAGGTGCACAGTGTCATTCACACAAACACTAAACCCCATCATGGTGACACGCATGATACTGTAATAATGTACACAACTGACAAGAAAAAACTAAGAAACATTATTTCAACAACAAAAAAAACATCAAATATGAAGTGTCATGCAGGGAATTCTAGGAGTGTCCATTTACAGTCTGTCACTGTAAATTATACAATGACTTTTTCTTTTTCACTTCCAAAAACCATATTTTTAACAGTATTTTACTGTAAAATGACATTAACTTGAATCACATTTATTCACCGAATAAAGTATGGAAACTTGCCGTTAACCGTTTTTTACTGTAGCATTTTTACAGTTTTTTTTACTGTTAAAATCATAATTTTTTTTACAGTGTGCTGCCTTCAAAATTCGATAAGAAGAAGGTACCTCTGAAGACAGGAGGTAAAGCAGAATTTGGATTCAAATGTGCCTTGATGCCTTGGAGTGCTGCCTCCGAAGGCAGCATTTAGAGATTTTGGATGCAGCCATAAAGAGCACATCAGTCAGCGCGAGCACAAGCTTTTGCTGTTTATGGTCGCTGGACTCGCTGCTCGGGATGGAGATGAAATTGACGAATAAATGCTTGTATTTGGGTATGTTCCTCACAGTCAAATGGATTCTGAAGATTTGCATTACAGCGCACAAATAAAATTAGTTTCGTAATTATGTTGTGGTTTTGGTGTATTTTATAGTTCTGTTGTCAGTCACAGCTTGTCAGAGAAAATGCCTTTTGTGGCCCATGGCAAACAAAGTAAAGTAACACGACAAGTAAAGGTTAAACGATTGCAGATTTTTATTTTATTTTAAGGGTTTAAAGTGAAGTCGTTTAATATTATGTAGGCTGTTCTTGGAAATGAGTTGGCAGCAGAAATCATACAGAACAAAACGAAATGTTACCATTTCATATTAAGTAAATGAGTAAACAATAATAATGCAATTGAAAACATAAGGGCATTGATATGCCAACTCAAAACAATAATAAAATGAATGCTTCAATTTCAAGAACATTTTTAGGTGTAATCAAAATGACAGTTTTGTACGTTAAGATGCTGAAAATATGTCAGTATTGTATGCTTTAGTGCCTGTAAAACATAAGTAAATGTACGTTTTGTAAAACCAAATGTTATGTAAAATACATACAAAATCTCATGAGATCATATTGCATTAGCCTACACGTGGTCTCATTTTTGAATCTGACATAAGCGATTCGGTTGAGATGATAACTGGATACTCGCTTGAGTTGCTGTCTCGAGAACAACCAGCCATATCATTCCAATTCGAGCATTACTCGTTTATTGTGAACCGATCCAAAATAATAATTTGATCATAATTTAGAAATAGCTATCCTTTTACGGTACGGAAGTTGTTACGGGGGAAGTTGTGGCCTAAATGTTAGAGTGTTGGACTTGCAATCCAAGGGTTGTGAGTTCGAGTCTCGGGCTGGCAAGGATTTGTAGGTGGGAAGAGTGAATGTACAGTGCTCTCTCCACCTTCAATACCGTGAGTGAGGTGCCCTTGAGCAAGGCACCAAACCCTGGGTGCCGCAACATAAATGGCTGCCCACTGCTCCTGGTGTGTGTTCACAGTGTGTGTGTGTTCACTGCTGTGTTCATGCACTTTGGATGGGTTAAATGCAGAGCACGAATTCCGAGTATGGGTCACCATACTTGGCTGTATGTCACATCACTTTCTTTTTTACAGACCTTGATTGCTTTCCCCTTAAAATAACAACAAACAATCTGTTTGAGTTTTCATGAAGCGAAGAATATAGAATAGAAGACAGACGAAAAATAACTATAGCCTATAACTGCATAGGCTATTGTAGGCTATTCTTTAAATATAGAACATATTTGAATGTATTACATTTTTTGTCAATGGAAATTAATGAGGTTTAATGCTTTCGAAATATGTTCTTGTGTTTCACAGAAGAAAGTTTTACATGTTTGGAACAAGTAAAATATTTAGGTGGACTATCAATTTACAGTACAGTAACAAAGTAAAAAATACAACACAAATGGACACAAGTCATTAAGAATGATGAGTACATGGGACTTGATTGGTAACTTCCATCTACCCTTTACTTTGGATCTCTGCCTCTTGATGCTGCCAAAGAGCAGTTTAATCCAAGCCGTTATTCCAAAGCTCTTCAGCTTGATGACAAGATAAAGGACTTTGACACAGTGACTTGTGCTGACATGACAGACTTTTTCTTTTCCTTGCTCTCCTCTTCCCTGAGTTGAAGAGTTGAATCCTGGGTCAGCAGCTTTCAGCAGAACCCCAGACTACAATTCCAGATGGTGAAGTAGGACCATATCTCAGCTCATCAATTTAATGAGAACTGCCTCTGCTTAGCCACGTCCTGCTCCTTGGCCAATGCTTCCGGCTACACCGAGGCCTAAACGTTTGACAAATAAAGACAGATTTTGGTTCATTGGTTAAGTGATGGCCTTCGTGTATGAAACTGGCAGCGAAATATGATGCAGATCCAGCCGTTTTCATGACCTCTTGAAGGCTTCTGAGATCATAGTGACTAAATGACACGTTTTCGGACTCATTTAGAGAGATTTGTGATGAACAAAATGGGGGGACACTGAAGTGGAGGAAGTGATTGTTTATGCGTTATGAAATACATTATTCATTATGTGATAGTCTAAATGACTTTCAATTTTTTTTTCTGTTTTTTTTTCTCATAGTGTAAAGTTTATAGCAACAGTCACCTCTTAGATTTACAATACAGTGTTGTCTGGTAATGTTTACGTGCAACTGTTGCTATGAAAGCAAAAAGAAACAGAAAAGATAACCTTTGAAACTTTCATACATCAAAACAAAAGAAACTTTCAAGGACGCTAACAGCCGCCCCTGTGATAAAATAAACAGCCAACAGTTTCATCTAGGAATAAAATATGTCATTATTTAGTTGCAACAATCGCTATTTTTCAAACTGAAGAAACCTGCGCGATTCATTAACAGAAAACTGATTGAATCATTTTTTGAGCCGATTCTTTCCTATGAACATGTTCACAAATAGAACTGAATGATTCATTCTCGGAATGGAGGCTGCAGCTATTCTCGAGTCAAAACTCCTTGATTCAATGTTACCTGGAGATTCAACTCAATGAACTAGTTCTGACTCAATAATCAACAAAAACCGGAAGAAATTTCATCTTCAGGATTCAAGTTTATTTAGCCTATTATTGAACCGATCGCGCGAGAAGTAAGTTAAGTTACTCAAACCACCATAAGCTTTATTCTGTCTGTGTACCTCCAAATATGTATTTTGCTAATTAATAAATTATGGGCCATCGCTTACATACATTTCATACTATTAGCCTATTATTTAAGTATCATTAATTAAAATTATGCTTTTTTACTTGTAGCCTTCTTAAATCGTAGCCTATACTTTTACTGGACTAGGCCTAATAATTCACATTAGGATGCTTACTTTAACGTTTTACTTTTTTACTACGTTTTACAGTTTTACTGCGTGTTGGCCTACTTCGTTGACCAATGTTTAATTATCACCCCAACTTATTTCCTAGTCCTTTATACAGATAAATGCACTGATAGCCAGTATTTTACAAGAATTATCCATACTTCTTTTAATACATCATTAAATTGTTTCATCTTGGACCATAAAAGTGTCTGGACGTCGGGCATATGTTGTGTCACACCATATTTTTTCGAACCACTGTGGAACTAAAATCTTCGTCACTGTCTATTATTGTTGTTGCAAGTATTCTACAAATGGTTATGAATGTTCATGGGCCCTGCTTAAAAGTTAACGCTAAGAATTGACTAAGTGCTAACAATATAATACAGGATTCGTTTGTTTTCACTTCTCCAACCTGAAGGCATGAGGACTTCCAGATGAGGTCCATCTCAGGCTGGAGATGTGGACTGTCTTCCAGACAGTGAGCCAGAGGTTAAGCAGGAACTCAGCCCGTGCTGAGGGAGTGTGTGTAGGGGTGTGTAAGTCCTCTCTTCCTCACGGCAGATTGTGCAGTGTTATAATTGACTCATCCCTCCTCATGTCCTCATCGCAACATCGCGTATTTTTCATCGGCCTTTCATCGTTCTGCACTTGATGGTCGCCAAATGTAAGACAAAACCGTTGCATGCGCCTTAACTGACGTTGCCTGCGTGGAATTTCTTTCTGATTCGATAAATCAAACGGCTTCATTGCTTTACATAACGACCGATGGATTAAATGTAATATTTGATATTCTAACTTTTATTTTAAAAAGAAAATTGTAATAAAACGAACGTTTGTATTTGACTGATAAATTATTTAACAGTTCAAAAGTTCAAGTGAAGGTGAACACCTGCAGATAAGTTTCTTACTCGATAATTTACTTTTTCAATTTAAACAAAAATCGCCCTGCACTTAAACACAGTTGTTAAGGATCCTCAAGGTTAGCCTTATTTTTATGACTAGCAGTGAGTTAAATCATCAGTAGGCAAGTAGCCTAGTTTTATTTAATTATGCAGCGCTTTCGGCTCATAAATATTAGGCAATGAGAAACATTATGAATAATAGAGCTTAATGAATAAATCAAAGAATACGTTAAAATAAAATAAAAACTATGAAATATTAATAATTGTAAAAAATAATCATTTGAAAGAAGAAATAAGACTATCTTTGGTCTATTTCGTGGGACTATTTCCTTTACATGTTTTTATTATTATTATTACATTAAGTTAATTTTAAAACTTCTGTTTTTAAAAGGAAAACAGTCCAGAGACGTTGCATAGGCCAATAGCCTATTGTCGATAAATGATGAGAGAGAAAAAAGGGCTTACACGACCGCTTTTTTTTTTTTAACATTACCAATAATTGATTGGGAATGTATTAGTAGGATATTAGTACTAGCCTATTATATCGCTATTTTATTATCCTCGTTTAAAAGTTTTAAAAAGAAGTTGGGGAATCAGTGATCTGCCAATGATTTTTCGATCTGCCATTAAAAAAAACGTGTCAAAAAAAAAAAAAACAGTTTAATAATGAACAGTTGAATTTCTCTTAAAGATTTTGTTTCAACAATCCACTTACCAAATAATCTTAATAATTTTGCCTTCGATGCATTAATTTCTTATGGCCATAATGCTCTTAAACAGTAATGAAATGCCCTAAATTATAAAAGGGCAGCCGCATTTGTTTAATGCATATCATGCCGTCTAAACGAGAAAGAGAGAGAGAGAGAGAGAGATACAAAAAAACATTTAGTTTGATGGATGTTAATGATAAAGCGCGAGCTTGCGCGCGGTCATTAAGACGCTGTAAGGTCACGCGCCTCAAAAAATAGTCTTGAAACAAAATTAAAGAGGGTTACAACGATAAATTAAACTAAAAGTCTTTCCTTTCACAAACCAATTCAAATGTTAAATTCCAATTCTGAATGGAATTAAAATTTATGTCCGCCTCTTAAATAGCCACCTCAGACATTCCCTCAAATCTACTGTACATGCAGTAGGCTACACGCGCAGCCGAAGTCTGAAGTACATTTATTAACACCTCTGCTAAAATGTGTTTCAAAGCTCATAAAAAGCCAGTCTCTGAATCATTGTCATCCATCCGCTGGACTCCCACAAATACACAAAGTTTATTGAGACTCCCAGCATGCTGTATGAGTATACAGGGAGGAGTATTGTACAGGGAGAAGTAAATGAATGAAGTGTTATGCTCATCTTTCCTCACTAGCCGTGGCTCCTCCTCCTCCTCCTGACTCCTCAGAGTGTGAGCTCCTGGGCCTCCAAAGAAAACAGACGCGCATGGAAGGAGGAACATCTCTTCTTCTATCCTCATTCCATTCACAGAGCCTGCGAGAACTCGCCCCTGCTTGGACCTCCCGACCAATTGTGACATGGGCTACTCCGACTGAAAACGAAAAGCGTTACACTTTTTTCTGGCCGTGACCCAGCTTGACTCAGTGATGACACCTTGACTTTAGGATTTTCGCACCGAACTCAAACGTGTTTTGTAAGTAGCCAAAAATGGGTTCTGATGTACGTGACCTCAACACTCTTCTCCCTCCCGTGCCCCCGCTGCCCGGGGGGAACGGTAACTGTGCCCTGCCCGTGAGCAGCACCCCACAGTGGGCACCGATGCTGGACTTTCACACCGGTGCTCCCTACAGCTCGCTGGCCCAGCACTCCTTCATCAAACAGGAGCCCAGCTGGGGCACAGCCGACCCCCATGAAGACCCTCACTGCGGGCTGAGCGCCTTCACCGTGCACTTCTCCGGACAGTTCACTGGCACTGGGGCCTGCAGGTACGGGGCCTTCGGGGCCCCTACACCCAGCCAGCCTCCACCCAGTCAGCCCAGGATGTTCAGCAATGGCCCTTACCTCTCCAACTGCATGGACAGCCAGCCCAGCTCCAGGAATCAGGGTGAGAAACTGCTTTATATGTCGCTGTTATTCTGTTCTTGCTTCTTTGTGACATTGCTTTGAAATGTTTCAGTAAGATAAACCATTGCTTATCAATAAGTATGCATTTTCATATATTTATTAAGGGCATCAAATTTTGATGGTACAGTTTAAAAAATAAACATTCTTTATTGGTATTAATGGTTCATTAATGGAACTTTCCATTCCACAGAAGGTTCTTAATAGTGGAAAAGAATTGTTCTTTTTAAGAACTGTTCACTGAAATGTTCTTTGTGGAACCGATCTTGGCAAAAACCTCAACTTGAGACATTTATTTTTTAGAGTGTGGGGCCTTTATATTTACAGCTTATTTTAATTTCATTAAATTCCATCATTCCGTTTGGATTGCATCTGTTTAATACATTTAGTTTAAGCTTAATAAAGCTTCAGCTCTGATGATGCACTTCTTTAAAAAAAAAAAATCTTTTTTTTTAAATCTGTGATCACTCTTACTCTTTGTCATAACATGTTGAAACTGGACCATTAACCTACTCTGTTATTGGCCTAAAAGGCACTTTTAATAAATTAGATGAAATGTCAAAGTAGGACAACATTCACCACAGAAATATTGATTACGCAGAAACTTTTAACTTGTTAATTTTTCATTATTAATTATAAATATTATTATAATTATTTTTTGTATTAATTCAATTAATGACACATTTATACAGTTATTTTTAATACGTTTGTATTAGCAAATAAGACTTTTTTTTAGCGGTTAGTCATTATTTTAAACTCTCATTTGAGACAATTTATTGAAGGTTAAAAAGAATACAGTTTATCATGAGTGTATTTTATTGTGTAGTTTGCTTGTATGAACATGTTGAAGTAAATGAGTTAATTTATTTCTGTGATTTATCCATCATCAGAGCCATCAGCTCACTCATATTTGTCTGCCTTGAGTAATTACGTATCTCAGTGCTCCTGAATTTAGCAAAAAAAAGTTATAACAGATATGCTGCAAACAGCTCATCACACAGGCGTTTAATGCATGGGACTCATTACTGTGTCAGTGTAAGAAACTTCAGGTTACTGGCTTACATTATACTAACTGATTAGATTAAAAAGATTTTGTAGTCAGGTAAGAAAAATATTTTTTTCTTCCTTTTCATGATTTTATTTGACATAACAATAACTAAATGCCTATTTGAATTCATGTCATCATTCAATAATCATATTTTTGGAGACTGTATTTACATAATAAACAGATAAAAAAAAAAAGTTTTAAATGTAATGATTCTTCCTAAATATGTTTTGAAATTATATTTGACTGGATAAGAAACTATAAATAAGAACAGATCATAGAGACACACAGCGAGAAAAGTAAAATAAAAGTTTTATTCTTATTGACGATACGTTGTTTGGACACATGCATTATTAGTTAAATAAAAATCTAATTTTCTATTTTCTATGCATTTAATGATTTTAGATACATTAATAAAATTTCTAATTTTGTTCATCAATAAAAACACCTTTGAAAATTACTTCATATTTTGCAGTCCTTCTAACAATTTTAATCAACATTGCTATTCCAATACTTGCTATTTGGTATAAATACATTTTTTTAGGGTATAATAATTTATTAAATTTTTTAAATTAATATTTTGTAACTTTTAACCCTTCTCTGTTAAGAGTAATACAATAAGATAATCAGTAATATTAAAAAGCATCTTCAGTGGTTGAGTTAAATTAGTTAAAAACACCATCGCTCCCTAAGACATCTGATACTCGTTTAGTTCGAAATTGCCTTTTGGAAATCTAAAGTTAGAGTTAATTGTGGGTACTGCCACTCTTGGCGATATCAGGCCACACTTCCAGCTCTTCGCTGACTCCCAGGTTAAAACTCTTGCTGAGACCTGGTAGGGTGGAAGAGAAATGGTCATCTTTAATGAGTTTTTCTCTGTCTGAGGTGAAAGTGGTTGGCTTGTAATTAATGAAGATGGTGGTGGGAGACCGTGATTTACGATGTTACGTCTGACCTGGGGTTACGCCGAGGCATGATTCACCCCCTAAACCTGGTGTCGGCTCTCGGCTACACCGTCCTGCCAAAGTTTGTTTTCCTCGCACAGCTTGTCCGCTCACCCCCGCTGGGGAACGGAGGACTGATTAGGATCCAAGGAAGAATATTCCTATTATCTGGAGAATAGCTGTGTTTCGCTGTTTATTAACAGCTAATTCTGAATTGCTGAATTTTTTTTTTCTGGCACACATAAATTGTATATATATATATATATATATATATATATATATATATATATATATATATATATATATATATATATATTTATTTATTTATTTATATATACACATACATACATATATATAGATAGATAGATTTATCTATAGATAAATATACTTAATTTATAATAACTGAAAATATTTAAAGTTTATTGAGTAATTAGGCCAATTCTAAAACATTTCTAAAATTAAAGAAAAAACTTTCATATTTTAAAATATATAAGTCAAATATTTTAGAAATATTTTATTTCTATTTCTATCTCAAATTAAAATACTTTATACATTTATGGAATGATTAGGTAATTCTTCAATTTCTAAAACACATATGATGCTAAATTTATATGTAACAACATATATAACATTTAACACACACACACAAATACACACACATATAATATATAAATATATTTACAATATTTCTGACTTCATTCATATCTTTCACAGGTTACGGCACAGTTTCTTTTGATGGAGCCACAAACTACGGACACACACCTTCCCACCACACCTCGCAGTTTCCCAACCACTCCTTCAAACATGAGGACCCCATCACGCAGCAAAGCAACATGGGTAAACACACACCCCATGCACTAAATTACACTTTATAGTGTTTGTACAAACGCACGTATTAGAGAAGATTCCAATCTGCAAACACTTTCTGCATGTTTGATATCTGGCCCTTGCTCTTTGCACTTACAGAGCGATGTCTGTAATGTCATTCAGGGGGCAAGTTGCACAAAACGTCCCGTTGCTGAACAGTAAATCAGCCTAAACTTTTTTCTCCCCATAGTCCTCTCAACTCTTCTGCATGTCATAATGTTAAACATCAGCGAACAGCTAACCGGACGATTTGGTGTTCACTGTGCCGCAGTAAATTCTGCCTGAGGTCTCCGCGCTTGTGGCAGTGAGAGATGCCTTTCGGAATGTTTAGAACTATCATGGGACGCATTCACAATACGGGGGCCGGATGAGCCAAAGCAGCGATTCCTCATTTGCACTTTGAAACGGAGAGCGAGAGGTCTGCGTGCTTTATGGCTTCAAGGAAAGTCAGCCTGTTGTTTTCATAACTGCTAAGTGTACTCGGCTGCGTCTTCATAACCCTCCCTCACGCTCATATTCCCTTTATAAGACGGACTACGCCACACATGCTCGATCATGCGTTTCACTGGAACAGCAAAGTTATGATACTTTGAGCATCCAGGCATGGATATTTTCCATCGGGGACTCAAGACAAACAGAGTGCACAAATGTTCATTCCCGTTAATTAAACTCTGTGGAGAATTATTAAAAAGTAAATTTATTAAAACACAATCACACTATGTGGTTAACCAAAGAGTGATAGAGGTGAAATATTGGAACAATTCTTGTTATTAAGGAAAAAACTTTCTTTTTCTTCAAAACATTTTTTTGTACCTTTTGCATAGGTACTAAATCAAGTCATGATTAATTAAAATTATATGTTTATTTATTTAAAACAAAGTTCTGCACAACTTAGAACAAAACTTTGACAACATATATATATATATATATATATAATTATAATATATTTATAAATATTTTTTTTTTCAATATTTGTATAATGTTTATATTAATAATAATGACACCATGACAATAAGATAAATATAAAACTCAAAGATCATAAAATAATACACAAGATAAATATTAAAATATACAGTATACTAATATTTATTTTGACATTTTAATTTACAATTATATTTGACAATATTTATATAATGTTTGACTTATTTTTGTTTAATAATAATAATAATTATTATATTACTAATAATATTATTACTTCTAATTAATTTGTAACTGATTGGTAAATAATAAAAACAACCACAAATAGCATTATTTAAAAAATCTATTATGAATATAAATATATTAATTAAAAATATATATCAGTATTGCTAATAATAATAATATAAACAATACATACATTTAAATTAAATTGAATTAAAATAAATTACAATTAAATTAAAATGACAATTTATGCATTTAGCAGACACTTTTATCCAGAGCAATTCAAGCTAACATTTTTAATGTGTTTCCTGGGAATCGAACCCACAACCTTTTGCGCTGCATATATATATATATATATATATATATATATATATATATATATATATATATATATATATAAAATAAGTTTAAAATCAATTCTAAATATATTTTTTGGCCAATACAAAGAAAATGTAGATGCTCGGGTATAAGATCTTAGAAATAAAATCAATGCCAGAGATAAATGCCTTTGATATATATATTTTTTTATATAAATTTGTTTACATTTGTTGCATTTCAGGTGAGCAGCAGTATCCTGTTCCTCCTCCGGTATACGGCTGCCACACTCCCTCTGACAGCTGTACAGGAAGTCAGGCTCTGCTTCTGAGGAACCCATACAACAGGTACAGCTGCCGTCCTATCATCATCTCGAGACATTCCTTACACATCTGACTCCTCTCTCGCTCTCTCTCTATGCAAGACATGCTTCAGAAGTTTCTTAAATGCTTCCTTAACCGAAAAACAGACTTCACAAAATGTAATATGTCTCCAAAAAGATATGAAGGAATGTGATATGAAATGAGAAAGTCATGCACATGGCCACTGAATTCTTTAAAATGGTCCAGACAGTACAACTGATAGCTGTCAGGACACACGGGGTGCAGGAAGTTCAAATCCAGTTCTGTTCAATAACCAGGCCTGTGCAACAATCAGAGATACGTCAAAATCTGTTATTATGGCAGCTCCAAAAAGTCACGCTGCCTCTGAGCACGTAGAGGAAATGCGGAAATTAAGTAACAAGAGGAGGAAAAGGAGGAACAGGATGTTCGAATAAAGTTTGGGTACTTTGAAAAAAAAAATGCACTTAAAATATACACTACAATTTAAAAGTTTAAGACCGGTAAGATTTTTTAATGTTTATTTTTAAAAAAGGTGCTTATCAAGGCTGCATTTATTTGACCAAATACACAGCGATACTGTGAAATATTTGTATAATTTAGAATAACTGTTTTCTATTTTAATATATTTTCAAATGTTATTTATTCCCGCGGAGCAAAGCTGAATTTTCAGCATGTTTACTCCAGCCTTCAGTGTCACATGATCCTTTAGATGTACTGGTTAAGAAACTTGCATTATTATGAATGTTTGAAATTGTAATATATTTGAAAAATTCTTTGATGAATAGTGATAATGGTGAAAAGTTCAAAAGAGCAGCATTTATTTAAAATAGAAATCGTTTGTAACATTAGGAATGTTTTTACTGTCACTTCTGGATCTGTTTCCAAAAAAACGAACAATCCTACTGACCCCAAACTTCTGTAAAGTAATGTAATCTCTAATGTCACTATATAAACAAACAAAAAACAGTTCTCAAATGTATATAACAAAAAATTCCAGATCTCATCAATCTAAACTACAAGTATGTCAGGGGTTAAAATGCAAATTGGTATTATTTCATTTAACAGCATACTGCCAAATCAAAGCTGGGTTCTGTCAATCGTGCTTAATAAAGGTCAAGTGCTGAACAGCATTGTGTACTACGCCAAGACAGACGGTTTAATCCGGCGCTCGTTTGCACTTTCAGAACAGCTCGGAATTCTTTCATTCTGATAAGTGCTTAATTGTTCTCGGTGGAATTCCCTTCGCAACTTCAGCTAACAGCACGAGTACTACAGCCCGAAATGATCTCACATTCCTCGGATGTTTTCAACATGTTGTTTTTCCAGCGCAGAGGGAACATAAAGATTCATAATAACAGAATTGGGATGATAAGAGGACTTTGACTCGGGTCAAACTGCAGCTTCTCGGCGCTGTAATAAACAGTCTCCTATCGGGCTGTGAATCCTCAAATCAGAACGCAGTGCTGCTTTTCAAATCAAACGCCTGGTACCTACGGCCCTGTATTTACACAGGCCTCCGGTTAGAGCGGTTTTTAGGTAGCACGAGGTGGCTGGAATAAAAACATGTCCAGGTTTTCAAAGTAAAATGAGGTTGTTGCTAATCTCAAAAGCAGATGCAGTGTACGAAAATGTAAACTGTTCCCAATCTACAGGCTTCCTGCATCTGCGTCTGGTGCGTCAAAAATGAAAAACAAAGATCCAGACCATGTTCACAGAGTAAAGCTGAACGGGGGGAGCTTTCCAGACCATATATTATATCTTTGAACAAACGATTACATTCAAGGTTCATTTTATATAAGCACTGACATTAATACTTCTGTGTATTATTTGAGCTGCAAAGCGGTGTAAATCAATCTGTGCTGTCTTTTTAAGGTTTAATTGTAAGGCAATAAATAATATAATTGGATAGAACATTACAAGGAAAAGATTAGTAAGCAATCTTTGCATGATGCATACTTAAGTCGTATACTGTACTGTACATCTTGTGGCTTAATTTTTGAAACTGAGAGCATTTTAAAGTTTAAGGTTTGCCTTAATAATAGCAATTTATCCGTAGTATTTTTCTGTAGTAGTCATTTTAATATTTTATGGTTTACGTGTTATATAGTTGCAGTGGCGATGAATAGTAAAACTGAATATAAGTAAAGGTAATACAAAGAAAGTTCATTCAAAGTAAGCACAGTAAAGTGAGCAATTTTAGCACAATGAAATCATGTTAATGCAAGAAAAAGAATTTAAAATGTATTTTTGTGGTAACCAACACTATGCCATAAATACTGTAGTTAAAAATGTATGTTTCATTAATTTCCTGCAGAGATTAATGTCCTTTTAATGCATTAAAAATGCTTACCCAGGTTGCATTTATTTGATTTAAGATACAGTGAAAACAATAATATTGTGAAATATTATTATAATTTGGAATAACTGTTTTATATTTAAATATACGATAACATTTTATCTATTCCTGTGATGCAAAGCTGAATTTTCAGCATCATTACTCCAGTCTTCAGTGTCACATGATCCTTCAGAAATCATTCTAATGTGCTGATTTGCTGTTTAAGAAAATTGTATTATTATTATTATTATTATTATTATTATTATCATTATTATTATTAATAATGTTTTTAAAACGTTTAAGATTTCTTGATGAACATTTATTTGAAACAAAAATATTTTGTAACATTATACTGTAAATGTCTGTCACTTTTGATAAATGTAATGCATCCATGTTGAATAAAAGTATTAATCACTTTCAAAAAAAGTAAAAAAAAAATTTTTTATCACAAAAACAAACAAAAAAAGTATTTTTGTGGTAATCAACATTTGCAACACAAACGTGTCAAATGAGTTTCTTCAGCCAGTATTCTCTCCAAACAAATGCTGTTGATGCTGAAATACCGTTGTGTTTCTTCGTCAGTGAAGCAAGTGCAGTACCAGGTACCAGTTCACACCGCCGTATACTGTTGCCTGTCTATGATGAAACACTATGATGTCAGAGTTGCTGTAGATAAATCCAAACTATGTGTTTGGGTGAGCACCTGGCAGGGTAACTAATGGTCCTACAGACAGGCTTTTAATAACGTATGGCAGGTTTTTGGTCAGAGGGACGACCTGATTAACTGATCACCCCTGGTGTGGGTAACCTCCTTTTTTAACACATATGACACATTCATTCACTGTTACCTAGGATGCCTTTGTCAGAAGGGCTATTTTTCATTCACACATTCATTACATCTAACAGAGGTTGCTGTTTTGTTTTGTTTTTTTTAAGAATAGGAAAATACTGTACATGTATATTTCCTTAAATCGTATTTCTGTTGTTTTCAATCCCAGCAGTGATAATTTATATCAAATGGCAGCGTCACAGTTGGAATGCATGGCGTGGAATCCCGTCAACCCTCTGGCATCCACTATAAAGAGGTAGGTCGACATGACCCGCTCCTGTCATGTAGGAAATTCTTCTGTGATTTGAATAAGCACACACTTGTTTCAGCTAAGAGAAGAGAAGGAATTATAACTTGCTTCATTTAAGCGGGTACTTATGCTGGGAAAATAAAATGGGAATTTAAATTGGAATCACTTTAAAAAAAAAAATAATAATAATTCCCAGCCGATGAACATTAAAAACATTGACACCCAATCAGAATCAATCTAGCTATAACGAGCTCGAGAATTTAAGGTGGCAGATGAGCATGCGCTTAGAATAAATAGACAATATCGTCCACTTGTCTGGATGCTAATATAGTTATCTTTATATCTATCGTTCTTGCTGTGAACTGGCCTTTAAATGTTTCTTTTAAGTTGAAATTTAGAATTTTTGCGCCTCTAACGCCACCAAAAGTAATTGCAAAAATACTGACAGGTTTTTAACCGTCGTTCCAGACTTTTGTTATTGGCTGGATAAAACAATAGGTGTCAGAATTAAGAAGCGGTTCTTTCTTGTTAAGAACTGGTTCCATTTTTTTTTAAATAGCAGAACTGAGTAATGTTCACCATTCTTGCAGAGTTTCCTGCGTTACATCTTTAACTGAATAAATAGTGCTAAACAGACAGCTTAATCAGTGTTATCACACTTACAAATACCTCATGACTATAGTCCGATTCTCAAAAATGGCCTCCTGTGAATGAGTCGGTTCTTTGTAGTGTATTACAGTGCAACCAGTTTACTCATTCCCAAACACATGACTCAAAGGAGCCATTTCCTTCCAGCGAATCAGAATCATACAGCGCAGCAAGTGCAGTCCAAGTGAATGAATGACTTCTGAATCAACGATCATAAGATTTGGTTTAGCGTTGGGTTAGGAGTGGAGCTTTTTGTGTGTTTTTTTTTTTTTTAAATAGCACGTTTTCATTTGACACATATTGTACTAATTCATAGATAACCAACCTATAAAATACTCATTTTTGTTGGCGCAGGTAGCCTTGTGGGCAGTGCGCCAACATGTAGCGCCATTGTGCTAAGAGCGTCCTGAGTTCGAATCCTGGCTTGAAGACCTTTCACTGTCCTGATCCCGCCCCCGTTCTCTTTCCCACTTCATAATAAAGTCAAATGAAACTATATACAAAACAATTCTAGTTTTCTCATAAGATCCGGTTGCGGTTTTGCATTTTTTGGCTAAATCAATGTTCTTATAGTCGTGTCTGCAATCTGCATATTTAATATTGAAAAATTGGGCCAGTTCCATATGATCTAAAAATCTATTCTCCACATCTTCCTTCTTCTTTCTGTTTGTGCCAGAGAGTTGAGTGTGCACATGCAGAATAAGCCTCTGTTTTGTCTGGCTAGAGAACGATATCCTGCCATATATTTCTACCAGTGGCACCTCAGCCTTGACCAGGCCGAGCGCCGGCCCGCCGGGAGGAAGGGAGCCACGCAGGGGGGAGGTGGAAGTGCATCAGTGCACAATGGGACAGCCTCTACTCCCCGTGGGACCCGAGCGAGAAACCATAGTCACGTTCGGCCAGGCGGGGAGGAGGCAGTGACCTCTCCCCAGCCTCTCTGAAAAAGTCTGAGGAGCCCTGGGTGACAGAATGATTCATGTGCTGATAAATGAGAGGGACGGGACTGGTTTCAGTTGAGGAAAAATCAGACACGCTGATCGATCTCAAGGGGGCTGCCATGGAAGCGTTGCTGTGGCTCCTCAAGACAAACTTAATCATTCCTATACATGTCCAACTATAGCTCTTCACATACCTCCAAATCCCTCGCTTGTCGCAAGCCCAAGGTGGTTGGGCTTGGGTGAATGAATGAACTGTGAGAAGATTTACTGCAGGATGCTGTTTTGGACTGTCTTTTCTGTCTGGCTGGTCAGACAAAGAGAACTTTATACCTCATCAAACTAAATTCGTGAAATTTGAGGAAAGATCTGCATAGTAACAGAAAACAGTTTCCATAATGTGTGGTCTTTTCTCCAAAGCAGAGAAACATGGTGTAGAATTGTCCCCCAAAAAAACGTGTATTTACAGCGTGACGTAAAAAGCCATTCCGCTGAGGTTCAGGCAGAAGTTCAACAGTGAGCAAGACCATACATTCCCCATTCATCTCTCTGACTAGCCCTACCTCAAATGTTTAGGGCAAAAATATTGCTCTTTGAAACAGGGAGCAATTTGCCCCAATGTCAAGATGAGTTACAAAGACATGACTCTGTGTAGTTTATGGCTAGCAGTGCCCTCTGTATGTCATCCAAACTTTGAGAAAGAAATGCATGGAGAGATTAAGGAGCGACTGTATCTGCTGTTGCGCATAAATGAGAAATTTATGAAGTAGAATTACATTTTGTGAACAGCTGCTTTATCGTGGAGCAATTGCTGATGTTTTACATGCATCAACAGCAGACATGTTTTATTCTAGTTATAGTACAGTATCAGTGCAATAAAGTTTACATTTATTCAAATTCGTTCATGAAATATATATTAAATTTGAACATTTTTAACGTTGTGAAAAAGCTATTAAATTTGTTAATCTTTTTTTTTTTTGGAGTAAAAATATCTGATACAATGACTTGTCTTTAATATACACTACAGTATGTTAAAATGATTTGCTGTGCAAGAACCATTTCTTATTCTTAACCAGAAAATGGTTTTGTTGCTTAATATTTTTGCATCCTTCCTGGAAAAAAAAATTATTGAGCCCTTTTAAACAGAAGTGATTTTTTTTTTTACCGCACTGGCAATGTTTGTCTTGATTTAAGCACAAAACGTACTTTATTCCATCTGATCAGATTAACAAAATATTCTCCTGTGTAATCACCAACAGCCATGCAGGAGGCTATGAGAGTGACCCCAGCACACCCATGGTGTACAGCTGCAGCAGACAGTACCGCATCCACACCCACGGCGTCTTCAGAGGCCTTCAGGTCAGTATCTCTCGCTCACAGCTCATTCCAGTTCACTCTCAGGACACACTAAGATTCTTTGTGCTCTTGGGATGTGCTCACATCGGGCCAAGGTCAGGCCACGGCGTACAAAGACACACTGACAAGCACCTCACACACATCCCTTTATCAAAAGGTTGATTATACAACTTGCTAAAATGATGTATAATCCAAAAAGAAATGAAAAACCAGAGATTTAGAAGTTTGACACAGTTCTTTAAATAACTAATAAAAAAAGGAGACAAATGTAATTTAAAAAGAAGGTGCTGAAGAAAACCATCTGATGCAATGAGAACGCTATGCGAGAGGAAGCAGGCCCCTGCCAGAATACTTGAGAGATTTGAAAGGCATTTCAGGATAAAAAGCGAAGAGGAATCACTTAAAAAAGTCCATTAGCCTTAAAGCTGCAGTTTCCAGTTGCCTGCTGCTCATGCATATAAATCATTAGCTCTTAATTAATGTCTGTCAGCGGCCTTAAAGCTGTAAAAGAAGAGATACTCCAGAGCTGCTTTTGCTTAAAATGGGATGCATTTCTTCACTTCTCAGTTTATTCTTCCCTCTTCATTGTATAAATGCATGATGGGCAACTTAGAATGACTTGTCAACTTCCAGTGTAGATGGATAGATAGATAGATAGATAGATAGATAGATAGATAGATAGATAGATAGATAGATAGATAGATAGATAGATAGATATTATATGTACGAAAATGCATTCAAAACATTAGTTCAAATGTATGGTTACAGACAGCTAATCTGAATTTAACTGTCACAAACAAATCAAACGTAGCATGCTAGGCGTTGAGCTGTACTGCCTAGCCTGCTGTGTTATCATCCCCGTGGGGTCAATATATGAGTCTGGCACTACAGCCGTAGAACAGTTTCAGTAATTTACTTATCAATAACACTTAACACTCTTTCATTACCGTGCCAGCGTACGGAAACACCATTATGCTAAGCGCTAGTTAATTAAGAGCAGATGGGCTTTATCAGTGTGCAAATGAGGGAAACAGGAGGAACGGGGGGAGTGAAGCAGCGAAATAGGGTCTGCCTAACGTCCGTGACTAACCGTTCACAGTTAGAGCTCATATCAGTAGCATGGGGAAATCCGAATGATCATTTCACAGCTAATTCTGCAGTAATGAACCGATTGGACATGCTAATCATTAGCCGTTTTCCCCATGGGCGCTGGGTTCGGGTGTCTTGTTCGCCGTGCAGTGTTTGTTGTAGCATGAATTGAATGTTTTTGACTTTCTCACAGGATGTGCGGAGAGTACCGGGCATTACACCCGCCATTGTGCGTTCGGCCGAAACCAACGAAAAAAGGCCGTTTATGTGCGCCTACCCGGGCTGCAACAAAAGATACTTTAAACTATCTCACTTACAGATGCACAGCCGTAAACATACAGGTAAGGCAACCCACAAATGTTAATAGATACCATTAGCACATGCTAAGATTAACTTTAACATGTTTGGTTGTATTAAACCCATAGGGGAGAAACCCTATCAGTGTGACTTCACAGACTGTGGTCGCAGGTTCTCCAGATCAGACCAGCTGAAAAGACACCAGAGGAGACACACAGGTTTGCGCCTCTGTCGTTTATATTTTCTTCTTCTCCTGTTTTCCTGTAGTAGTTCCTTGCTTGCTTGTTTGGAATTAAACTAATTGGTGAGGGAGATATTCAGATGTTGGCCCCATTGTAAAAAAAGTAGTTTTCTTAATAATGTATTAAAAGGACACTTATAGTGTACTTCAAATTTCAAAAGTATTTTTTTTAAATACTGCACTTGCAGAAGATATAATATTAGCAAAATAAAATGTAATTTAAGTGTACTTAAAGAGAGTACACTTTCCGAGTACGCTTAAAGGGATAGTTCATCCAAAAATAAAAATTACCCAATGATTTATTCACCCACAAGTCATCCTAGGTGTATATGTTTTTCTTCTTTCAGACGAACAAATCCAATTTATATAAAAACATTTTTTGGCTCTTCCAAGCTTTATAATGGCAGTGAATGGGGGTCGAGATTTTAAAGCCCCAAAAATGCACCCATCCATCATAAAAATTGCTCCACACAGCACTTTCTAAAGTAAATCGATGCATTTGTGTAAGAAAATATAAATATTAAAAATGTTGTACACACCTTCATGAGAGAATGGCATGAACACACATACGACAGTTAGTTGAAGCCAGAGATTAGAAAGTTTTAAACACTTTTCTTACACAAACGCATCAATTCACTTTAGAAGGCCTTTATTAACCCTCCAGAGCCATGTGGAGTGCTTTTTATGATGGATGGATGCACTTTTTTGGGCTTCAAAATCTTGAACCCCCATTCACTGCCATTATAAAGCTTTGAAGAGTCAAGACATTTTAATATAACTTTTTTTATATAATTATTATTATTTTGTTTGTATTCATCTGAAAGAAGAAAACTTAAGGGTGAGTTGCCTAAATTGTGGGGAAATTTTCATTTTTGGGTGAACTATCCCTTTAAGTGCACTTTTCACAAAGCTCAAAGTATTTGATTATAATTTGAAACTGTAGAGTGTTATTCGATATTACATTTGAAAAGAACATATTTTAAACATATAAAACTGCAACATCATTAGAAATGTACTTAAGTAGCCTACATGACATAGAGGTTTCAATAACAATGACACAAAAATGTGTTTAAATTACCTTAGAACACTTCAATCATATTTAAAAGACAATAGTAGATAGTTATGAAAATTATAAAATGGCATGTAAAGATGTACTTAAGTGGGTCAAAAAAGTACACTTACACAGTAACTAATTGTATGTAGCATAAGATATAAAACATTTTCATTTAATTAATCAGAAATATGAAGTTAAGTGTCTGTAAACATTACATTCAGGTTCCACTTATGTATATTATTTTAATGTATAATATTTTCGTAGTGTGTACTCATCTAAAAGTGTGCATTGGTTTTAAAAGGGCCCTAAAGACACACTGCTATGCAAGTTGAATAATGCTTATTCTTCACATCTTCAACAAAAGCTTGATAAAACAGTCTACAGTTGTTGACTTTAAGTCATTTAAATGTTCATGTTCACTTTCACTCTTGTTCCAAGTGTCTGAAAACACTTTTATGATTTCTTCAGTCATTTAGCGCAAGTGTTTGCCGATGTATTGCTAGGATTCTCTGTGGATGTTGGTCTCACATACTTAATATAAGAATGTTTTTTATCCCCTCTGACACATTTTGGCATGGCCTCTCTACTGTAGTCTGTACTCGTCCTCTCCTTGTGTGTGTGTGTGTGTGACCACACTTGTGTGTTCCTGTGTGTGTGTAGGCGTTAAGCCATTCCAATGCGAAACCTGTCAGAGAAAGTTCTCACGGTCAGACCACCTTAAGACCCACACCCGGACACATACAGGTAAAACAAGTGCGTAAACCTTTTCATTTTTTCATGATTCGCTCTTCTCTTTTCACTCTTTGATGGATAATTGAACTTTAAGAGGTCTTAACTTCAACATTATGTTTTCAGTTTGTATTCGAAAGAGCACACTGAAAACTCATTTGACTGCAGTGGTTCTAAACGAGAGAGATACAGTGTTTTTACTAATAAGCACAATTTTCAACTTAATCTGATGCCATTTTTAAATATTTTTTCAATTTTCCAGTTCTAGAGAAAAACACACAGCTATACTATTCATAGGTAAAGTGACTTAATGTCGTGCCTAAACAAAGATAAAAAATGTGTGAACAGATCATAAAACAATTTGAATAAATAAATATAATAGATAAATAAAAAAAAGAAATATAGTAGGTCACAAAACAAGCTTTGTATAAATAACAGTAGTAATAATTCATAATGCATGCTTTTATTGTTTTAGTCAGATGGTAGTAGATACAGTATGATTGTGTTAAAAAGCAGGAATTAAGTTCTTGCCTTACAAAGTAAACTAAAATGTGCTAAAACAAGAATGAATTTCATTAGGATCAATATCTGCGTATGCATAATTATATGCTAAATTATTAACATAATTAGATTTTCTAAATGTCTTGATATTAATGAATTCCAGTGTTTTTTTTCATGCTTTTGTGCATCTCATTTCAATAGGGTTTACCAAGTGACAAGAATGTCAGTCAATTTATGATAAAGACAGACTGATTGCACAACCTTAAACATCAACACAGTTTTCAAAATGTTTTTACCTTTAAAATGTGATTAATTATTTCAATGATTACAGTTGAGAACCACTGCTCCTAGGTGACCTCAATAGAATTTAATAACATAGATAACTCCTTATTGCTCTTCTACTTTTATCTTCGATTCCATCCTAAAGTCTATGTCCTGTTTCTCTCTCTCAGGTGAGAAGCCCTTTAACTGCAGATGGCCAAACTGTCAGAAGAAGTTCGCCAGGTCTGATGAGCTCGTCCGGCACCACAACATGCACCAGAGGAACCTGACGAAGCTACAGCTGGCCATCTGAGTCGCGTCCCATTGGCAGCGGGTGCTGGCGCGGCCCCATCCCAAAGCATTAACTGCAGCTTTTTTAAGGAAAAGCGAAAGTCTGTTTTCCTTTATAAGAGTTCAAGTTATGGTTTGGATATGGGAAACTGGCAAGACAGGACAACAGTCTTTATCTGCATGTGCAGCGCCCCCTAGAGGCAGCTCACAACAGGCCCTAATACACCATTATAGTGGCTTCAACATAAAAGCATGTTTCCGCTGAGGGAAACCTTGTGTCTTTAATGAGATTTGAGATTTGGGATGTGAAATATTATGTACCTAATAGTTAATGAAGTCGTTTTTAGAGTAATTTATTTTGTTTGTTGTAAATTAAAAAGTAACAGTTTTGTTCTTTCCTGGGAAAATCCTCCAAACTCCATCCGTCTTTGGCATGTTGTATATGGAATTGTGAAACTCTCACCACTGAAGTGCACATCCATGCTGTTTGACCAGTTAATTTATGAGTAGGTCACACTGGTTATGTGGCTGAGCGGTTGTGGTCAAGTTGTAAATATTAGTTTCAATCCTCAGCCAACACCAAAAAAAAAAAAAAAAAAATCTAACAGGCAAAATTCTGTTCATGGGTAATGTGACTCTTATAACTATAAGCAATGGAAAGAAATGTGAAACGTATTTGGATGGACATGTTTTTTTTTGTTTTTTTTTTATGAGCTTTATTTGTATGTTTGTCATATATATCTGTTATTGATAAAAATAATTAAACTCTCTACATTAACTTGATGAAATGTGAAGCTCCAATTCTGCCCCGAATTTAATTTTTAAGGTTAAATTTTTTGTATTTCTTTTTTTAATGGGGAAAAATGTTACAGTTGTTTCTTGATAAATATTGTTAATTTTGGTGTCATTATTAATTATTGGATTTATTTAGGATTTATGGGGTTTCTAAAACGTTTTAATTCGACTTTCAACAAATTAAGACCTAAAAAGATAAACTGGAAAAGAAAATCATGGAAAAATTTTTTATAAATAATAAAATCTATATAAAATATATATCTTCCTTAGGTTTTTTTTTTTTTTTTTCAAAACAAATATCTAAGCATTCTTAAATCAATAAATTTACTTTAGATGCAAATTATAAATTATAACAAAATTGAGTGAGTTTAGGCACTGGCAATGGAAACTTTGTTCCCTTAAAAATATATATATTTTTTTTTTGACAGATTGTTCTTATTTAATCATAAACTCACTTAATTTTGATACTTTGGATCAATTTATCACAAAACAAGACTTTCATTTTGTTTCTTAAGTAAATAAGTAAATGAAGTAAATTTCTCAGTTTTTGTACTTTTTCAAAAATCATGTTTATTATTATATTATCATGTTTTTATTGTGTTAGTTAAGGTGTATTTTTTTACCTAATCCAAATAACCCAACTGCTGTTTAATCGAGACTAATTAGAACGCACAATGAAAAAAAACATGATTTTTGAAAATTGTTCAAAACGGAGTTCTCTGTTTTTGCAAATGTACTCTTCAAAAGTTGATGCAAGAATCTTTAGATATTTTCACTGGAAAACAAGATAAGACTTGTCTCTTTTTGGTCTACATTTAGAAAAGAAATTGGTGAATTGTGTTCCATTCATTTTATTCCTTAAATGTTCTTTACTTGTTCTTAAAAAGGTGTCAGTCTTAAATTTACCTTCGTAAAACCTGCAGTAACCCCATTTATTATAGAAATCGGCATTGCAGATTTATTGCAGGTCATATATTGTAACTGAATTTGGCTTTTTTCCATAGAACTATAAGCTCTTCAAATACAAAATTCACTCTGATTCTAATAAAAAAAAAAATCATCTGGAAATCAAGCAGAGGCCTCCCTTCAAACATACATGCTCTACATTAAAACACCCATGTAAATGTACAGCTATCTGCTGATATTTTATCTTTATCTGGAGCCTAAGTCGTGGCCGTCTAGTCTTTTCCATCTTAAACAATTTGCTTGGCCCCCAGTGCTGTGTAAATCAGTGAGCTTCTCCACCCTATTACTCATGCAGAAAAGTCCCGCTATATCTCACAGAGACAGCGCTTAATCTCTGTCCTAGATTTGGTCCGAGTGCCCTTTGAAGGCGAGGTGGCTGCTTTGTGTAACTCTGGCAAGGGTGCATTTCTACACACCACTTCAATCCAAAGAATCATTGCTCTTGAAACGGAGCTCTTCAGAAAGGGGAAGGCGGGTGAAACTTTAGCACCGCAACAGCTTGAAATGACCAACGACTAGCAGTCTTGTGTTTGCTAGCTGTTGGCCAGGAGGATATTATGGGTCCCAATGACAGACAAAGTCTGCGATTCTTGTTTCAACCCAATGTCTTATTTCTTCCCTTGATTTTTCTTTTCTTTAGATGACTGTAAAAAGAAAAAATGGCTCATCAGTAGCCTGTTTTTTGGCTCTGATACCACAAGATGAAAGAAACTCACACTCTCACTGAACTCTCTTGTCTGTGATCCTTCCAAACGCTGATAAAAGTTGGACTCCAGTCTTTAGTCTTGAAGTTTTAGGGGCATCTCAGGCCCGTCAAACTCTCAGAAGGAGCGTTAATTTGATGAAGACGTTCATTGCTTGAAGAATAGCTCCAAAACAGAGAGTGTGCTGACGCACGGCAGTCTTTTTCAATTTTCGCTCCATCTTTCTCAAAGTGAGTATTCGAAAGCCTTCTTGGAAAGCTCAAAGTGATTCCATCCATCCATCCAGTACCTTTCCATAGAAGACAACCTTTTGTGGTTTGCCAAAATATACAAAAGCTCCTTTGCGTTTAAATATCAAATGTAAGTGAAGTTTTAGGTTCAGTTTTCTATTGTATATTTTAGATTTAGCCTATGTTGTCCAAAGCTCCAAATTGAATTTTATAGTATTCAGATTCATTTTAACATCACCGATCAAAAGAATGGCAAGCATCTGCATGTGAAAAAAAGACAGTAAAAAAGACTGTTTTTGAAAAATGAATTAATACTTTTATTCACCAACAATGCATTCAATTGAACAAAAGTAACAGTAGATTTATAATGTAATAATATAATAAGGTACATGTAATTGTAAGTTTAAAACAAGTTTTGTAACTAAAAGTAATCTAAAAATCAGAATACATTACCTAAAATGAGTTACCTATGTTACTTTACTGATTAAAGTTACTGTAATCAGTAATGGACTACAATTGCTAAGTAATATACCCAGCTCTGTATATATATATATATATATATGTGTGTGTGTGTGTGTGTGTGACGAGCTTATAAAAAGTGAAGAGTTTAGGAGGAAAGCGCTCCTCACACAAGAGAAGAGCTACATCCGATTCTTCACTGATAAAGACTGACCGAGCCCAAGACACCTTTATGACCCTAGTGTTGTGCGATCATTCATGGGATAAGATAAGAGAGAGTGGGAGGGGCAGACTGAGAGGTGAGGTCTGACCCTCTGCCTCACATGTGTGTGTGTGTGTGTGTGTGTGTGTTTATCAGGTGGTCGCTGGGCATTATGGGGTTAGATGCGGCTCGACTTTTAGGATGTGAGGGCTTACCGGGGTCTAAGTCTGACTAGGGTTTGTCTTTTAGGATCAACTTTCTTCATTCTTAAGTCTTTCTGATAAAGCTTCTTGCATAGATGAAAAACATTTCATGAAAAGCATTATACAACGACAGTTCTGACTCTAAAATCTAATAGGATGAGCCACGTTTGCTAGCCTAAAAAGAAACCTTAGTTCTACTGTAAGTATTTCCCATTTTTATATTTGTGGACCCTGGACCACAAAACAAGCCATAAGTGTACATTTTTCAAAATTGTGATTTATACATCATCTGAAAGAAGCTGAATAAATAAGCTTTCCTTTGATGTTATGGTTTGGTAGGATCGGACAATATTTGGCCGAGATACAACTATTTGAAAATCTGGAATCTGAGGGTGCAAAAAAAATCTAAATACTGAGAAAATCGCCTTTAAAGTTGTACAGATGAAGGTCTTAGCCATGCATATTACTAATCATAAATGAAGTTTTAATATATATACAGTAGGAAATTTACAAAATATCTATAACATGATTTTTACTTAATGTCCTAATGATTTTTGCCATAAAGAAAAATAAATCATTCTGACCCATACAATGTAATTTTAGATATTGCTACAAATACACCCCAGCTACTTAAGACTGGTTTTGTGGTCCAGGGTCACATATTTACTCCAAAAAAGTATATAAAAATCATTGGGGGTGTTCATCCGATCAGAAACAATGGCATAATATACAATATAACAATAATAATATACAATTTCCACTTCAATGGTAATTTCTCTGATTGGGAATTGTGGGTAATGTAGTTATTTACATGGGAATAGTAATTAAAAACTGTTTAGAAATTAAACTGAAATCGCACCAACTTGTGGCTATAAAAGTAAAAACTTATTAGCTAAATATTATTTTATCATATTAATAATTTTCATAAACAAATATTGTTTTATGAAAAAAATCTGACATTTCTGCACTACATATTCATAACTATAATTGTGTTCAGAGGATATATCTATAACAGAATAATCACAATATTGATTATTATTAATAAATGTGATTATTTTGTTAACATATGTAATTTATCTCTGATAACTTTTTTTTTTTTTTATAAGAAAAGTATTTTGACTGTTTTTCACAAGCAATAAGTCACTTGTTACAGTGATACTACCACGGTTCAGTGTTATTTTAGTATTATTTATACTATTATATACTGTATTAGATTTTCAGTTTTCATTTTGTTTTTAATTGAGGTTTTAGTAAATATTTCTATTTCTTTTTATCTTTATTTTGGCTTTTAGTCAACTACTTCAGTTAGCTGCCTAGGCAACATTTCTTATAATTGGTTAAGCTTAATATAAAATTTATATTTTTCAATTCCAATTTCAAAAGTTTCAAAATCTATGCAGAAGTACATTACATAATTATCAGTTTTCTTCGCCAACAACTCCAGTGAACCAAAAAAGTAGATCCAAAAGTCATAGTCACAGACTGTATCTAGAGCAGGCAGAAGTGTGTGTGTGTGTATGTGTGTGTGTGTGTGTGTGATGCTGTAATGGCTGTGGATGGTGTTCTGATGTGGAGGTCCTGGTACGGATCTCTAGAGACTGCATTCCATCAGTCACAGGACAGATTTTCTCCATCACCTTTCTCTCTCTCTCTCTCTCTCTCTTTCTCTCTCTATTGCTCACACACACTGAAACACACTCTTGTTCTTTGTTGTGCAATATCTCTCCACTATCCTGGCAATGTCATCATTCATTCCTCTGCACTTCCTCAAGGTCTGTACAGTAATGAGGGTGAGATACACGCTTTCCTGGACTCTCTGTGTGGGAGTGTGTGTTCAAGTCATGACTTTTCACCAATGACATACATACATTTATATGAAACCAATCCAAATCCTAAATAGTGTGAATTCCAATCTTATATTTAGAATATCCGCCCCCATATTTATTTTATTTAGTGCTTAATTGAAATGTCTTCTTGGGATGTTTCAGCTGTTTAGCAAGAAAAACAGTGATGTAATGCATAGTGGAGATATTTGGTTGAAATCTTGCAATGTTAAGCTCAGGCTCAGACGATCTAAACCCATCAGACCATAAACAGAGTGAGCCAAAAGAGAGAAATCACTATTAAAAAATGTGAACAAATAAATTAACAAATGAAGTCACATTATAATTTTGAAGAACTGTAACACATTAAGGCATAATTAAAAAGCAACTGTTGCAATTATGAGATCAACCTAAAAAAAAAAAAAAATTATATATATAAAAATTCAATAGTCTTGCATCCATATGGTTCACTTTGAGAGCCAAACAGAGCTCAGATCTCTTTCAGTGACTAAACAGAGCGAAAAAAAAATAATAAAAAAATAAAAATAAAAAAATAATCTTGATTTAACTGGGCGGACCAACAACAATAATAATTTATATCATTATTATTAACTTAAAATTATTGTAATAAATTCATCAATACTTTTAGAACTATTATACTTTTACTGCTATGATTAGCTTAATATTATTAACTCATGAACAGAAATATATTATTGCAATACAACTGCAAAGTAAAATAAAAATTTAATTGCAGTCAAATTTTAATACGTCTTAAATCCTTTCATAATAATAACACTTATTATCATTATTGATAATAATTAATTATTAACTACATTGTATTTTATTAAATTAAAAATATCAATTTATTATTGTTACATTAACATTAACTGCAGTGTAAAAAAATCATATTTTCATAATATATTTGATAATAATTAAATTAATTACATACACTGGTTAAATATAATACAGTCTTATTTTTAATAATAATAATATTCTTTTTAACCATATTCATTTCTTAATGTTATCAATTAACTCACACTCACAACAGCACTGTAAAATAAACATGAATATTTACTAATAAATAGATTAATATTATATCAACACATTTAATCATAATACATTTATAATTTACATTTTTATTGGCCGTGTTAATTTATTAATATTACTAATTAATTAATATTAACTCATGACTACACTCACAACAGCACTGTCAAATAAACGTTTACAAATAAATATATTAATAATATATTTCTGTGTTTAGTTTGTAAGTATTTGTAAATACTTTTCATTATAAACATATTAAAACGTCTTTCCAGGGATATGTTAGAAATGATGTGAATTTTAAAGGGAAGCATAAAATAAATGCACGTTAAAACTAACACCATATGCAGAGATGAAAGATCATATTATTGTGTTTTATCATGTTTATGTGTTGCATCTTCTTTTCTTTTTTTTTTTCTTTTGCAACCCACCAGTTGAGAACCACTGCTTCAAAGAGCCAAGAAACTAAAATGCTGCCCAAACCTTTAACGCAACCTCTTAAACTTCACCTCAGGACTAACTTTGACCTCTCCCTGTTAATCCAAATTATGTTATAAACCTAGCTCCACTACACTGAGGTTCTCTCCTAGCTTTTACAGCCACTAAAACTGAGTGACATAAGAAAGCAAACACGAGCGGCAGGAGGCCTGTTCTCGCAGCTGCAGCCCTAGAGGCCAGGAGGTTATCTCTGGAGAAACAGAGGACAGGTTGTTCAGAGAAGCCTTCTACTGTCCACACGTGTGAGACATCTTCAGCACGCCACAAGAACGCACTCCTGGATGGGAAAGTGGGCAATGACGGGACCAGCTTTGATTTAAACCCCTCTTAAAATATCCTCTTTTGGAAGGTGAGAAGTCTCGGCACGGGTGGCTGGTGTTTCTCAATGTTTGGAATGAACAAGTCATTGAAGAGGAATCCTCAAACTAGCAGTTTTATCTGGGCAGTTCCAGAGCAACTTCAGATGGAGCTCAAAACCGTTGTTGCTTGTTGTGCTTCTCTTATGACAAAGAACTTATGACTTGATAAAGTGCATGAAAAAAAGGAGCTCTGTATAGTGTGATCCATAAATGAATGCACAGAAAAACATGAATCAGTCATCTTCATCTAATGCGATGCTTCCCCATCTTTTTTTTATGTCTTTTGTTCCTCAACAGCCCACCAGTAAGTCTCCTTTTATTGACACTAAACCATCAATGACATACAGTATCACCATCATCATCATCACCATCATCAATTTATGTGGCCATAATTAATGATTAACTTAAAAATGGTTGTTGTTGTTCATAATAAAAATATTATTCATATGAATAATAATTTGAAAATACATTTATGTATATAATTTTTTATATATGTATATGTATATTTATATGAAAATGATATTTAGTTATTAAATAGCTATGAATTTATATTTTAATCATTCAAAAATAATTGTAATAGTAATAATAATAATAATAATAAAAAGAATAATAAGTGTTATATTTTTCAAATTATGTACATTTAATATTTATATATGTGTATGAAATTATATATATATGAAATAAATGATCACATTTTTTATGAAAACTTAATATGAACATATAGTTATAATATAAATTAATATATAATATTTTAATTTGTACAAAAATATTTCCTATTAAGATAACGTATGAAAATAGATAAATATTTAAAAAATGAGAAAATATTTAAAAAATGTTTATAATCATATATATTTATATTTAAATGTTTATAAAAATCTAATATTAATCATACACTATTTTTTTATATATATTTTCATGTTTGTTGAATATTAAATTCATTGTAAACATTAAAATATAAAACTAATGTTTATGCTTATTAAATATGAATGCATAGTTATTATATATACATTAGGATTTACGTATCTCATTTAACATTATATATTACATTTATAAATATTACAAACTTGGAAGTAGATCTCCTGATTATTATTATTGTTGCTGTAATGCTGTTGTTGTCATTGTTAATATTAATACCACCTGAGCTTGTCTGTATAATCATGAGCTTTGACATTGCAGGTTCAGATTTTCTCTGAGAAAGATCAGATAGCAACTGTATTTATAAATGATAACCGTACAAGTAAAGTCATTTGCAATTTGAATTGTGGAATTTATTATCATTCAAGCTCCACAAGTATGAAACATTGCATAATTACATACTATAACACCCATAATTTGTTAATGTGACACATAATATGTTGTTGCCTCTCCTTAAAAAGAAACAGACTCAGTGCTATTGTTTTATAGATTTAAAGTATTATATTTCTTTCCAAGTCCTGGTCATAATGTAACTGTGGCTGGATTTCATTTGAGTTAAAAATATAAAAGTATCTTCTAAACTAGAAGAAGTGAGGGAAGTGATATGTGTTTTAAGACAGCAGAGGTAATGAGTAAGCGGTCTGCATGCTTCAAGCGTCTCAGAAATACCTCTGGGAGCTCAGTGCCCAAAGCAAATAAAGGATAGAGTTCCTGCAGCACTCCCAGTAGCAGCTAAAGTTCATTATGATCTCCACTCGTTTGTCATGGCTAATTTGGGGAAAGGAACAATACTTCATTTAGCAGAGTAAACAGTCGCCTTATCGAGATGTTGAAACTCGGAAGAGGCATTTCCACAAAGCGATAGCATCTTGCGCAAATATGATGATTTGCACTGAAAAAAGAAGCGTAGTTCACAAGGCCATAGGATGAATATCACTGCAGCTGTTATTGACAGAGCGTTTGTTTGTGCTGCACGGAGATATTTCTGCCCACACTTTCAGCCATCAATCATATGACTACTAAACATTTCCTTTGTTTAAAGTTGCATGTAAAAATTGTCAAATTTGGATTGTAGTTCAAATGCTCTTCTGGTTAATAGGTTTTATTCATTAAACTGTTTACCGTTCTGGTGTCTGTTGCATATAAGCTGAACAAATAAAAACATTTTGGGAATGAATAATTAGGCTGAATGATAATATGTATTTATATTAAATAACCTTTAAAATAAATAAATCCATCTATCTATATAATATTTAGATAAAATAAATATACAGTACATAACATGTATTTAAATATGTACAATTAAATAAAATACAAATTAAGAAATTATGAACATTAAAAATGTATAATATAATTTAAATCAAATATACTGTATATAAACACCATGCAAGAAAATGGTAAGAAAATTCAAGTAAAACAAAGATTTATTATAAATATTAAATATACGGTATATTTAGAATAATTATGTTTTCTGAATAATTAGGAATTGAAATACATAAAATTGTGTATCTAAATAAATAATATAAATGTATGCATTTATATTTCATAAGAAATTTAAAATAAAATTAAAAATAAAAGTTTTAATTATTAGATTATGTCACATGAACATATACCAGTATACATCTTTGAAGAAACTCACAAACCTCCCAGAATAGCACAAATCCTTTGCTTCTGAGGAAGTGCTTGGCAGAGCTGAAGATCAGCAGACTGTCTATCTGTCTAGCGGTGAAAGCATATATTTGGCTTGGCAAAACATGGCAAAAACATATTTTTCTTGGCAAAAACGAACAGATAATAAGAAGCCTTTTCCAACAGGACAATAAGTTATCCAAACGAACATGGGGACAATATAACCTTTGACCATTTCACATCAGACATGCCAAAGATATATAACTTAATGGAGGAAAATAAAATGATATCTTTACATATTTTACAGGAGCTGGAGTCCAGTGTGTGTAATGAAATGGAGAAGAGCGCCCTCTGCTGTCCGTCTCTATGAAGATGAGCTGAGAAAGGTGTATTTTATCTTGCTGTGAACCGTCTCTATGGAATGTGAGCAGGGTTCAGATTGATGATGTCAGCTGCCAGACCTCAGCTTGCTTTAATGCATCACAGTCTGGTATTAACACAACACACTATCCTGTGAATGGATCCAACCAGCCAAAACCAACATTTTGCTGTGAGTTACCCTTCATATTATACTATTAAGATTTGATTCTATTTCTGAAACTTATGGTGGTATTAAGTTGGCCTTATGTTTTTCATTTTAAAGTGGTTGATTAACAGACAAACTGAGTTTAGAGTCTACAAACGAGGTCTGTTTGTTCAGCTCATAGTGAAAGTCAATGAGGAATCAGATATCATTCATCAAGCCCGTTAAAACAAACACACACTATCACATACCCCACCGAACACATGTCTTGTGCCCTGGTGACCAGAGAGCAAACCTGAAAGGTCAAAAGGTCATCTGTTGAGCTATTTATCTGATTTATGGGCTGTCCGAGGAAGCCTTATGGTGAAAGATGAACTCCAAACAGGAACGAGTGTCACAACAAACTGAAGTGTTAATGGCTAGATTTAGTGATGGTGACGGGAGGAGCGTTTATTTAGTCATTTTGCTCGAAGCCTGCATGCTGCTATAATTTACTTTGTGTTCATGTGACCAAAAATGTAAATGTGGTTGTTCCAAAATCATATGTTGTTATTTTTATGAATTACTTACATTTGTTATATAATTTAGAATACTAGATCGTCAAGTTTAAAAATATAAAATAAATTAATAAATAACAACAACAACAAGAATAATACTACAGATTTGGAACCAGCTGAAATTCACAGACCTTTCATCCAGGGGTTTTCATCCTGGGTTCCCGGGCAGAGTTATTATTGTTACTTAAAAATAATAATAATAAGAAGAAGAATAAGAATAAGAATAAGAATAAGAAGAAGAAGAAGAAGAAGAAGAATGAATGAATTAAATGAACAATTAAATAGAAAATAATAAATAAGTAAATAAATAAAAGATTGAATTAATTAATTAAAACAACATAAAAAATATTTACTCCAGCTAGTTGTCAAAGCAACATTTTCTTTTGAACCTTTCATCATTTTCATTTATTAACTAAAATGATAGAAATAAAAACTAATAATAATAATAATAATAATAATAATAAACTACTAAAAATAAACTAAAACTAATTTAAATGAAAACATAAAATGTACCAATACATTCTAATTTAAAATATTAACAAAAACTATAATAGTATATCAGTAATATTAAAATAATACTGATTAAGTATTCAAATATCTATTAAATGTGTTTGACACAATTTAACATCATATTTTAGAGCACTATTTATTTAGGAAAAATAGATTTACAAATCAATCTAAACTGTTATTGAATAAATATTCATCTTCATTGAACTACACTTAATGAGCAGAAAAAATATACACTCATAAAATATAGTAATTATATTTATTTATACAACAATCATTTGTTTGGAATAATTATTTTGAAATCATTTTGATCAATTACATTTAATGTGTCCCTAGCGCAGTATAAATGAGTCTGCACAGACTTATAATGCAAAATACCTTGTTTAACCACATGGTGGCAGTATTACTCTTCATGTGAGCGCTAAAGAAAATCCGCTGCTGCAGTCCTCAGTCATAAAGAAAGCAGCGAGAGAGTGAATGTAGATCAAATATGCATGATGTGTATGGGGTTTGTGTGTCAGTTAGCATGCAGTTCAACAAATAGGTGAATTATTCAGGTGAAAAAAAGTCTTAAATTAAACATTGACTGGAAGACAATGGCTTGTCCTGAATAAAGCAGATCACAACCTAAAATAACAACAAAACACTGAAAACAAAGAAAAAAAAAAAAATAGGAAAAACAAGGATGGATTCTTTTGGCATCATCATGCTTTAAATCAATTTAAATATTCCCAATGCAAATACGCACATGCAGGAATAACCTTTGAAACCCGGCTTCAGTCAAGCCAAGCCAGATCCTTGTTTAAATAAAGCGGGCCCCAAGGATACTCCAAACTGGATTACATGTCAGATAACCTTTGTCTTTGTGAAAAGAGAGAAATCAGTATCCACAGTGGCAAAATCCATGCCCGGCACGTTAGCAAGTCAAATGAGCCCGTGGTGCATATGCTAATGACACTTCTGATTTGCTCATGTCCTGCTCGGTGTATGTAAATGCTCTTGGTTGATAGAGAAATGTGCCATGTACATCTGGGTGGAACGAGCAGTGTTGTGTTAGCACTGCCCTAAGGCGCTGGACGGTCTCCCAGTTCAGTGCTTGTAAACAGATTACAGTCACTCTGTTTTCCACTAATGTCTTCATTATTACACAAAGACAATTTGGATGATTTCAGTGAAGCAGATGTGCTTTATTTGACTGCTGTTCCTTTTGTTGCTCGCAATTAACGTCATTAACGCTGTCATCAACACCCTCTTCGCTTATGATGATGTATTCTGCATCTGATTTTTTATTTATTTTTTTGCTAGTGTGAAACAACCATAAAATCAAGTGTTTTTAAAAGGATATGGCATTTACCTCACCGTATTAAAAATGAAGGCCAACAGACAATTGTCTTATGATTTAGATTTCTCTAACACTAAGAGAGATCTTGCTTGCCTTTAAAAAAAAAAAAAAAAGATGATAATTTAAATAGAAATATTTTTAAAAAATGTGTGATCATAAACACTTAAATAATAAATTATATTTCATTTATATACAATATACCGTATACGCACACACACACAACTGTTCAAGTTCGGGGTTCAAGGTATTTTTTGAATGTTTTTTGAAATAAATACACCAAGGCTGCATTTATTCAATATACAATAATTGTGTGACTTTAGAAAAGTAAACATACTGGTTAAGAAATAAAAGTAAAACATTTTACAGAGTTTGGCAACCCTTCTTTGTTTATATGGAAAATACTATAGACCAGATGGAAATTACCTTTGACTAAAATTTTTTTAAATGTATTTGATATTTGCAATATTATTATTACGATTATGTTTATTATATTTGTCATTTCATTCTGTGTATATATATATATATATATATATATATATATATATATATATATATATTATTTATATTTAACTATTTTTTATTTTTTATTTTTTTATTTCTTAAATTTATTGGAATTTATTTTTAATTTCTGTCTAGTTCTATTATGTCTTGTCCTGTATTGTGTGATGGTTAAGTAAAAAAATACAGTAAAACTATTATTCATATTAATATTGTGAAGTATTATTTCAATTTAAAATTCAATTTAAAATTCAATTTAAAATTCAATTTAAAACTCTGTCTTAGCTTTTGAGAAGCACTTGTCAGAGTATTAAAACGACTGCTACTCCCTTCACTCCCAATTATGGGATATCAAGCCACAAACGACTTTCACGTAAACGGTCCTTTAGTCAAAAAGACATCCAGGAAATTCTCACCTCAAAACTGCATTTTGAACACAGCGTTATTAAATTTAAGGACGCTGACACCCAAGGGAAACTTTGAAAAATTTCTCAGCACTATATTGGTCAACCAGTTCACCAGGATTCTAGGACTATTATTGATGCAAGAGGCTCTCGGGGGGTCTTGAACGAGTCCTGAGGGCGCCATGTGATTAATACATCAAACACTACAAGAAAACACATGGAGCTTTTCATTTAGAGACAACTCTAGGGCATTGTTAGCCTCTTGTTTGTATAATTGTCCAATCCCAGTCTGTCCATAAGAAAAGAGCAGCGGAGAGTCGAGGAGGAGAAGAAGAGCAATGAGAGATTGTGACGGACGACACGACAAGGAGGCAGGAGGGAGGTTCTGCGGTGGGTCTCTTTTGAGGTAGAATATTAATTAAATGTATTAAACAAACATGGAAAAGGAACGAGGAGGCTGCACGCCATCTGCTGTCTGTGGTAGAAGTTGGGGCAGGGGATGTGGGGGGGGGGTCTCTCTGAGGAGGAGATGTGCCTGCCGCTACTGTAGTTTAGCTTCAGTGGCACACACAGACAGATGGGCTCCCGTGTCTCCAGGGAAAGGCCTACAGACCCTCTCCGCCTCAAGCCCTTTTTCTGTGCAGAAAAGACGCAAGGAAAGATGTGCACATGGGTTGAAAAGAGAGATGGAAAAGACTTCAGCCTATGTTCAGGCAACACTTACAGCTGCCCCAGCTGTGGATGGGAGTAACGCATGTGTGTGTCTAGTATATCCTCAGAATTTAAACAATACTTGAACCCATTAACTTCACCTCCCTGGGGAGTTACTGAAGCAGAGCAAATAAAAGCCTGGAAACCAGGAGCTGCAACGTTGGGATCTAAGCACAATAACAAAAACAAAAAAAACTGTACCGTATTTTTAAGTCGCACTTTTTTTCATAGTTTAGTTGGTCCTGGAACTTATAGTCAGGTGCGACTTATTTATCAAAATTAATTTGACATGAACCGAGAGAAATGAACTAAGAGAGTGAACCAAGAGAAAACATTACCGTCTCCAGCCGCGAGAGGGCGGTAGACGGTAATGTTTTATGTTGGTTCTTGGTTCCAAATAAATGCGACTTATAGTCCAGTGCGACTTATATATGTTTTTTTCCTCATCATGACATATTTTTGGACTGATGCGACTTATACTCAGGTGTGACTTATAGTCCGAAAAATACGGTAATTGATTCAACGTGACTAATAAACACACGATTATGACAATATATAGAGTTTATGGGAGTTATCATTTTCATTCAAATAAAGTATATTTATAAGGCAATGCCTTTATCATGGCTTAGAATACTCTGAAACATGTTGCGTGCCTTATTCTGCGTAAGAAGCCACATCATCTTACAAAAGGATTTATTTCAAACACTCGACTGACGTTATGAAGTGAGTTCCGAGTAAGAATATGCTATTAAATGTGGTATTTTTACATGCTTTCAGGTGGAGTAGCATTTATTACACAGAGCTGTAGTTCACTGAGAAGCTACGCAAACAGCTGTCGTTATCACAAACGATTTTTGCGTTACATGCGATTTTTTGCGTAACTCGCGATGACAATGTACTGCTGATTACAGAACCGGCTTTACTAACAAAATGCACATGACAATCGCATTTGATTAATCGTGCAGCCCTATTTGCGTCTATCTGGAATTGTTTCGGCTTCTCCTTCTAAATTACGAATATATACTATTGATAGCAGCTGATATAGATAGCAAACTCCTCTCACGCAGATGCAGAACGCAAGTGTTAGTTTGCAGATGTCTGTAGTCTGCGTGGTGTGTTCAAGTGCAGCCTTTTTGTCCAGATGCTGTCAACGCAAGCTGACTACACTGTCGGCTTTTGTCATGTTCCTGTAGCTCAATTGGTAGAACATTGCATTATCAAGCGCAAGGTTGGGGGTCCGATTCCCCGGGAACACATGATATGTAAAAATTGATAGCCTGAATGCACTGTGAGTCGCTTTGGATAAAAGCATCTGCTAAATGCATACATTTTGTCGCCGCTAGTTCTTTGAAGTCGCCTTGTTGTGTCCCAGCCTTTATGTTCTGTTATAAATTTCCATTGCACAATTGCAAGCAACACACTGTGGCGTTCCTGAATAAATCAGTGTTTTTGAACAAATCGGTTGAGTAAATGATACAATGACTCACTCGTAAGGACAGATAATTGGAGAGTTCCTGAAAGAATCAGAATTGGCATGCGTAAAGACAATGAACTGGCTTTTTGAAAACATCAGTTGATCAATTTCTCACTCATAAGTCATTTACAGTGAAAGAGTACTGAAAATCCCTGTCACTTTAGCCTAATACACAGACTGACAGCGTGTCTGAAACACACAAACACAGCAGTATCAAATTTGAGGACAGAAAATACAGTATTTTAAAAAAGCACATTATTTTACAAAAAGTTTGTTAGGCTCTTCACACATCCACTAACCAGCTAAGAAAAGTGAAGTTAGTTTTGAGAAAAGGTGTTTTTTGCAGATGCCACTTTGAGATAACACACTGACATTCAGACCATTTTAAGTGTTGCTTTGGTCTCCAAAAGTGTCCAAATATTTTTTGGGGCCACTTTACATTAAGGTGACAGTGTAGCAACAAAACTGATGTGCAATTTCCAATTCAACTTGAATTGAATCACTCTGCGAAGCTCCAAAGCCAGCTTATCCTCCCGGCCTCTGCCAGTCATCGAAGACATTTATTATACACTTATTCATTAGCACTGACACCTGATGCCAATCTTTTGTTGAGTCTTTTAAAAAATAGGTGACTGCGAGATGAATCGCGAGTCTTCAACAGGAAACCTGTGATCTATGTTCACTTTCACTGAAAGGTAATTATGCTTCATGTCAGATATAATTTCCTAGGCCTAATTTTCAACCCACAGATGGATCTAATGGGTCCTCATTTGATGTCCTTGTTCATCTTCTTGCAGTCTGAATTAGTGTTGTCAAGGGACCGAGGTTGAGGTTTCTTCCTACTAAATTGGAGAAGGTTAAAACCGGTATCTACAGTCAGACTTTTTACTCTTATTTCAACAGCATGTGCTAATTTAAGAGTTTTTACATTAAGGATTGACTTTGTGATGGGCTTCATCCTTGCCAGTAAAAATGTCAGCGGTAAAAGCGTAGCGTACATTAGATTAAGTCTTAAAATCAAAAATGAGATCTTCGTTGAAAAGTACGCTAGCGAAAGCTGAACTCAGAACCCAAAACAATTGGCATGTAATTGCTTATCAGACATGGGAATTCAGCAAACTCAATTTCCCCCCTCAGCCAATCTTCCTCATGTGCTCTAATTCACTGTCTTGTAGCTTTTCATGTCACTGCGAGCAGGGAACGCCAGAGCCATGTCAAAATGACACTGAGACGTCGTTAGTTTCATTTAAAATTACACCGAACAAAAGCGAGCATTTAGCTGGGTTATCACCTTCCCGTGTCACTTCACATAATGCCAAACGTCATTCAAATCACTGCAATTTCTGCTCAGCCATTCATACGCACATCCAGCACAGCTAATGTTAGCATTGTGTACATTACTGAGATTCACAAATACACACACAACCGCTGACTCCTATTACTGCAATCCACATCCCAGCCCTAATGGCATGTGAGGAAAATAAGCGTGACACACAGAAACATATAATGATACGTAGATGAGATGGAGACCACATCTTGATAGACAGGACGTGGAATGGACAGGAAAATGAAGTCCCTTTCGCTAAAGTCAACACGCTTCTTCCTCCCTGATTGCCATAGGAGAACAAATTGGCAGATGTGAGAAAACATTAGATGTCTTGGCTCACAGAGCGCTTTGACCTCAAAAAAACAAGTTCATATCCATAGAAGCGGAGGATCTGAGCCCAATTCCATCCCCCTCATTATCACAAGCAGAGAAGTCCACATTTGCATCCTGCTAATGGTTGGATTCGGACCTTTGAACTAACAAGTTTCAAAAAAATTCAATCATTTTTTATTTTTTTATTTTTTATGATTACAGTTTTTGCAAGAATGTATTAAGATTGCAAACAGTTTGATTGATTTGCCATCATACACACATCTAGACAAAAACAGGTTGTGACCTGGAAAAATATTTCAATTTGATCTGATTGTTTATAAATGTATTACACTGCAGAAACTAGAACAAAAACTCAGAGCTCAACTTTTCTGAAATATGTAATAAATAGTATTAGGCCAAAAAGAAGTAGGCCTATTTACAGTATCATTCAAAGGTTTAAAAACACATTTAATTTTTTTTTTATTCAACCGGAATGCATTAGGTTTATCAAAAATGTAAGTTATAAATAAATACCTAAAATCTGTCCATTAAACTGATGACATTATATTTATTTTACAAATGACCATTATTTACCAATGAAGTCTATTTCGAGACTCATATGAGCCTTTTCGTTTTTTTGTAAATTGACTCTTATGATGTGGTTCGATCATTCACTGTATCAAAAACATACAGCGTGACCAATGAAGTCCGATTCTCGAGCGAATGACTCTTAGAAGCCGATTCTTTTTAGTGAATCGATTGCATACAGTGTAGGGGGGCACACATAACTTTGTTTATGCAAAATAAATAGAATAAGCTTTTTTTGGCTGGCCAACTCAAAATCAAGCCTGAGGTTCATCACAGATAGTGATACCAACAACCTGAGAGTCTGCAGCCTATTTTACAGGAAATAAAACGTGTTTCAGAATCATCTATTTTGGTCATTCCCAGACAAATAAATAAATGATAGTCCTACCTGTCTGAAGTTCATTCTGCTTCTGCCTGAGCTCTTTAAGTACTCTTTTTGTTTTTGTTTTCTAAGCAGGTGAATTGGTTTCAGCAACTACTGAGGCAGAAAGGTAATCCCGTATAGTCGGTAATTTACAATAATTCAGGACGAATGCACATTTCACTATGCCTATGGATAACAAACACTTCTTTCAAGTGCTGAATAATTCATAATCCTTATTTGCTGGCGGCGGTGAAGGAGTAACAGTGTCAGGGCTGCTGGGGACACCATGGTAAACGGTCAGGCCTATCGGCTCACCGGTGTTCAGTGTAAATCAACACCGCAGAGGAAACGAGGTGGTAATGAGGGCCATTTCTCCTTCCAAATAGGAGCAAAGGACTTATTAGGCCTAATTTTCAAGGACATACAGAAAACACGGCAGGGTGTCACTCCGCTGAGGTGAGATCTCAGGTTCAATGGGAAACTGTCTGTTTGGTTAGGGGTGGAGGGGCTCACTTGAGACATGATATTAGCTGGATAAGGAAAACGGTTTAATGAAGGGCAGAGGTCAATGAAATCTGCCAACCTCCATTACCCCAATTACTGACACATCCTCTGTGGCCGCTCCTGGCTGAGGACGCTTATTAAGCCACTATTTGTCAGAGATTAGATGAAGTAGCTGTCAGTCACGAGAGCGGACATCCTTTTGGCTTCAGAAAGAACCCCCTGACGATAAAAGACGAAGCACTGACAGCCCCTTTGATATGACTGCAGATGATGGTATAATTGGAGCGCCACAGAGATACTTGAGGACTGAGTGACAACAATTACTAAAGCTCAGAGCGTATGGAGGGATTCCGTGGTTGAGCTAAATGGAGAAAAGTAGCTCAAATAAATAAATAATCAGAGCTGAAAGATAAATATGTCCCTCCTTTAATTGTGACAAATAACCCACTAATGGTACATTAATTGGTTCTAACTCCACACTTCTTTAACCCTCTTCATGGCTTTTCACACCACACTAAACCCGTGGCTTTTAACCCTAATGTAATATTTCACACTTCTGCTTTTGAAAAGCCAGTTAGCACCCCTGGATTACAAATCTATATTCTAGTGTAGGGTTAACAACACTAGCTGGCTAACAACTTAATTAAATGTGCAATGCTAGAACGGCACAGAGAGTTATTGACCAATTAGAAACTAAACAGTGATTTCATTAAGTAAATTTATAAATATGCAAATGATAATGCTAACCCAGTGTTAACAAATGTATGGTGTGCAGATAGATAGATAGATAGATCCAGTCATTTAATAAGGGAGACCGTTTGAGACGAAACCCAATGAAACACTTGCGCTACACACTGAAAACTTGCGATACACATTGAAAACTTGCGATACACATTGAAAACTTGCGATACACATTGAAACACTTGGGCATACATATGAAAATACATACATGAAAGATTGAATGAAAAGTGTTTTAATGTGTATCGCAAGTTTTCACTGCGTATCACAAGTTTTCAATGTGTATTGCAAGTGTTTCAGGGTTCTCAAACAGCCACCCATAATTTAAATTCAGACTCTTGCTATGTTCCTCATTCTTCTTCAGTGCGGCACGAGACAAACAACATCAGCATCGGCCCGGCCTCCTCATTCTCCACCTGGAACCAGATGCCCCTTTGGCACTTCTCTCAAGCCCCCAGTGCCCAACGAGTGCCAGCACGTGAAATCTCAGGTGACAGTCACCTGGAAGCCTCTCAGCCTCGTGACAGCTGTAGGGCCTTGATTGCCTGCCTCACCCATGTCGGCCCTGAGCCGCCCACCGGCTCTCTCACATCAATCGGCTGTCAATTCCTCTCAGCCTTAACCAGAAGGCACTCAAGCAGCGAGAGCGAGAGGCGGGAAGGGGCACACGGGGGGAAAGGCTGGGGGAGGGGGCGAGCAGGAGAGAAAGTAGGAGAAACGACGGCGGGGAGGGGCGGCGGTCGCTTGCCAATGGTTCAAATTAATTGCTACATAAGGAAAAATGGGGAGATAATTATTTGTGCTTTCCTGTCAGAGCTGGAGGGGAGATGACCTCATTAACTTGCAGCTTGTACACAATTCAATTACCGAGATATGGAAAATGCATTTTTGATTACTTTGGTGGCTGGCGCTCCATTCATCTCCATTTCTGTCCTCTATGGGTACCATGAGGAAGTGTGTGCGTGTGTGTGACTGAGACAGAGGGGTTGCGCGCTCACTGACACTCGTGTCTGAAGCACTTTGCATGGGTATATGTTGGGATGCCTTAAGTGGCCTTGCTAGATTATGGTGCTTGCCCTAATTACATTCATCACTCATTGTAAAGGAGAGGGATAAATGTGGCTTCATGCTTAAACCTGCAGGTCCTCTTTGTGCTTTTGCATTCCATGTGTGAGCAGATGGGTCATTGTTACACATTTTCATGTCCCCATGTTGTATTAATATATTGAATAAAAAATGAAAAGTACAATAAAAAAAAAAAATCACATTTAGCTTAATTGTGGTTACTGTTTTTGAATTTTAAATAATTTGATTCTGGTTTGAGTGGACCTTGCTTATATAAACCTGATGAAATCATTAAAAACTGCTATTTACTAAGAAATATTCAAGGTGCATATAAATAATATTAATTAATAATAATAAATATTAAACATAAACGTTTAAGTATTAAGTATATATACATTTAAGTATATATATATATATATATATATATATATATATATATATATATATATATATATATATATAATTAAATCCCAATGTTAAATCTAAGTCAATTTTACTTAAAATATTTTATGTTTAATATTTATTATTATTAAAATATTATATATATATATATATATATATATATATATATATATATATATATATATATATATATATATATATATATATAAAATTGCAGATTGCAGATCTTTTTTCATTAGCATTATATAAAATAAACTTTTTTATTGTTATTACAATAAATATTTTAAAATAAAAATATTAATTTCAAAATATTTGTTATTTCATTTATGTTAGCAATTTGTAAAATGCCGTTAAGAAAAAAAGAATTCGTTATGATGTAATTCTCAAAAAAAAAAGCATAAAAATCTGTACTTATCTGTAAGTATTGATATGAATTCGTGACAGTGGTTTTAAGAACTATTAAAAATATTTTCTAGTCCCTTTAACTAACCAAAAAATGTCTAAATAAATAAATGCATCCTTTATGATGCTATTCTAACTGAAGTTACATCATTTTTTTGAAACAATGGCATAAACTTCAGGTCCATTACAAAACATACAGTAACCATTATGTAACGAAAAAGCAAATATTGACGGTCATTTCAATGTATTCAAACACAAGCATATTTATAATTTAAACTTACGGATTTCAAAAGGTACAGTACGGCATAACAGGACTGACCCAGACCAGGTGGATAAAACACCAAAATATACAAAAGACACATCTGTACTTCATAAATATCAGAAAATACATGAGGAACATAGATGGATGGCAAGGACTCACTTCAGACATCCAGCCAATAAAACAAAGCTGCACTTCTGGTCTATAAACAAAAGACTAGTGCGGTGGCACAGTTATAATGCTGAATAACAGCTTACTGCAGAGACACACATCTGTGCATACAATTTGCTTGACTGCATCGCTCACGTGTTTGCCTATGGGCTAAAACCCAGTTCTGCTGTATGAATCTGGTCATTTTCCATTGTTTTATATAAAGTTTCATGAATCTTTTTGTTTCCTAATTGCTTTATTATTTAATCTTGCTTTAAAAAGGCAGGTTCCATACATTGTGACAACTTACCCCATATAGTAGAACTAGAGGGGCATGTAGTCACAATAGGTATACTGTAGTTTTTCATGCAACAGCTAGCTCACATCTCTCTTATAATACAGAAACTTAAATGTACATACAAACTCAATTGCTTTTGTTAGAGAAAAGCCATCTTAGCACTGCTACCACTAATTCCTTATAAGTCACCTCAGATAATCAGTCTAACTTGAATAGAAATCTGCAGCCCATTACAATGTTCTTAAATAATACATGGACATTACTGCGTCCTTTTACCACTGTCTTAGCCAGTGGTGCCCATCTATGTATAGAAATGGATAATAACAGAGTTCAGCGGTCTGTGAAAACAACCAGACAGTCAGATTTCAATTACAATACTTATTTGGATATGCATGAAGGAAAACTAGAGACAGTCACATTTTTTTACCTGAACAAAAAAATCTGCCCGCCCCAGCAGAGGCAGATTACACAACACAACCGCCACTGTTATTTTTAGTCCCAATCCCACATTAATAACACTGATGACACATTATGTGCTGCAGACAGGATGGGGTTTACCTGACCTCATATCAGGAGATTAAACTGGATGTCTGTCAGCCAACAATTTACACTAGTGAGCCCAGGAATAGTAACGTAAGAGTCACTCGAGAGTATAATCTACTGTAAAGATTAATCCGTGAGGGATGTCCAGTGTTGGATTGATCTTGTGACCCAAACTTGTGCCAGTCAATCTTGCTTGTGCCGTCAGCTATATCTGGTTGTCAATTCACCTTTTAGTGCTTAATTCGGTTCCATACACACATAGTTCTGTGATTTAAAGGTGTGACAACCACATACAACCTGAATTAATTCAGAAATGCAGTGATAACTGCATTTACAAAGATTCTATGCAGTGTGCACAGAAACAAACTACTAGTTGTTGAATATGTAATTAAATGTATCCAAGTTTTGTTTCTCTTCTTTGAAGCTTGTTTCTGCCAGTGGTCAATTAAAATAAAACAAAATAAAATAACATAAAAAATTTTCTTCTCAGAATTGAGAGATATTAACTAAATTCTGAGAATAAAAGACAAATCGTGAGATCAAAAAATTGAGGTATAAAGCCAGAATTGCAAGATGAAGTAAAAAAAAAAAAAAAAAGTTACAAGAGATACACAGAAAAAAATCTCTGTTTTTTTTAAGAACTCTATGACAAAAATGTCCCAATATTACTAACAAAAAAAATAAAAAATAAAAATATAGTTTGTATTAAAATTTAAAGTTTATTTTTTTGTCATTTTAGTTCATTTTAGTAATATTATTGTGTTTATGTAATTCTTATTCGTTTTTTGTTTTGTTTTTAAATATATGACTATATAATAATTATTAATTTTTAATTTTAGTATATTCAAATATATATTTAGAATGAATGATTTCATTTTATACAATAAATATAATAATTCATATATATTATATATAATTGTTTTTTGTTTGTTTGTTTTTATATAGAATTTCACACAAAGTAGAAAGTCAGTCTGAAAAAGTATTTGGAAAATCCAGTCTGGAAAATCTATTCTGCATGCAAAAAGTGAGACTATCACTTAAAGGAGTGTTGAGTGTATTTGTAGGCCATCCATAGCCGGGCGTTTGCCACCCCTCTTAGGCCCTGCAGGGAGATATCGGCCTGGATCAGAAAGAGAAAGAAAAACAGAGAATAAAAGACTGTAATAGGATTACATCTGTTAACATCATGTAGATAAGAGTTTGAGCAGGGGGCTGAGCTCAAGGGGACCCCCCTCCCCCCGTCTCATCTCTCCTGCCTGTTTCCTCCATCCTTGCCAAAGGGAGGCAGACACAGAGAAAGGGACAGGCTCAGGGAGAGAGGGACCAAGCCTTCAGGCGGTGGCATCATGTGTGCTTTACTGTGACAAAAGCCTGTCTTAGAACAGAGAGAGAGAGAGAGAGAGAGAGAAAGAGAACGAGAGCTCTGGTCTCCTGAGACTAGTCAGATCCCTGAGCTCATTGTCATGCAGACTTAATGAAAATGTTTGTCTTGCTCTCTTAATTAAAGATCATTTCCATTTCCATTTGGAAATCATGTGATCCATACACGCAGAGAGCTCTCAGAAAATCATCCTTTAATGGCATTAATATCTGATCACTTAATGTCCTGTGTAATTATTCAGCTCTTTCAGTCTAGCTAGTGAGCAAACAAGTTATTTTTTTACTGTACTGCATATCTATTAGGTTAAAATACATATACATATACACACACACACACATATATATATTAAATCAGATTTCTCTTACAAAAAGCCCTGAAAGATTTTCCAAAGCTTTTTTATTTTTATTATCTGCTTCTGACCCGAATGCAGAAAGCAAAGCAAGACTCGTTTTCAAACGAACATTTGTGCAGCTTTCAGGCGGCTTTGTGAAATCACAATGCTGATGTGCCGAATATTCAAATTAAAATGAGCCCTTCTCGTTTTTGTCTGCTTAAAGCTCATTAAATAATATTGTTAAAGAAAAACAATGGCTGAGCTAATCATGCTCACTGCATGAGAGAGGAGATTTCCCAAGGGGAAAGGGTATGAATTTTACCAACACGGTAATTCAGTCCGTTAATCAGCTTCTGAAAAGGCCTGGCAAATGGACGGGTGATGTAAAACCATTTGATATCAAATCAAACCCTCACTAGCGTCTCTAAATTGCCTTTCTTCCCCTAAAGATGGTAAAAGTTAATTAAGCACTCAACGGGTTTATGGTGTTTAAATTAAAATATATCGCTCTCATTGTGTAGCTATCACAGGAAAAGATGCCTGGGCGACTAATGGTGGGATGAAAATGCATAATGTACGACAAAAAGACTTGTTCTGCATGCTGGTGAGTTCGTGGCCCACAAATGAGCGCCTGTTATAGCCATTTCTGGTCTATAGGAGGAGTGGAGGGCTCTGTATGAGCACAGTTTTAACCTTTATTCAGATGCTCAGGGTGAAATTAAAGATTCATGCGAGACTGCAGGTTATTCTGTCACACAAACTCAAAATCAGCTTATATGGGCTGCAGAGTCCATTAAGTGCCTCTACAATCAATATTTTCAATCTGATCCAGAACTATACAAGTAGACAGAAGTTCTACAATAAAACATGAAGAAAAACACATGCCCTCATTTGAAAGCATCCCTTGCACAGAACAGGAGCCTGAGCATCCTCAGGAGTTGATCTCTACACAATCAAAACACTTTTAAATGGATTGCTAACATGTAGCGGTTGCATTCTTTCTAGCCCTGAAGACAGAACATAGTTCTGGATCATGCAAACGTTTCCTTTAAACATACTTTAAAATAATCAGCTTTAATGAGTACAATGAGAAGCTGTGGTGGAGAGGAAGAAAATTCTGTTGTTTCCTCATCCTCATGTTGTTCCAAACCAATTCGTTTAGACAGAACGTCTACAGTGCATGAGTACAATGAAAGTGAATGTGACCATGGACTTTCAAACTCCAGGATCATAAATGTAGTCCAATACGACTGGAATTTCAATTTAATCATGCAACACTAATATATGAGTGTGTATATGTAGTGTATAAGCCATATGGATCACTTTTTTTTCCACAATGTATCGAATTTCATTATATGGAAAAGAGCAGCATGAACATTGTACTAACCTTCTCCATTTGTGTTTCACTGCAGTAAAGTCATACAGGTTTGGAAAAATGAAGATCTCTTATATAATAAGTGTCTCTTATATACACCAAAGCTGCATTTATATGATAAAAATTCAATAATAAAAGCAATGTTGTAAAATATGATTATAATTTAAGATAACTGTAATAAATTAATGAACGAATGAAGGATTATAATTTGAAAAGTAAAATAACAATAAAACGATGCTATTGGTAGAACAAAAATTATTTCTTGACAAAAAAAATACCAGAGACATGGCACATTCAACAGCTCTAAATTGATGTAGATTTACTTAAATCTAATTCAGAATTTCAGCATGGGTTTCACCAAGAACGCATTTTAGGTGAAAAGAGGTGGCTGATGTGATATGCAAATGCGGTCTAAAAAAGCATTAATATAATTCAGTGGTGTGAATGCGTTAATATTTTACTCTGCAGGGCCACGAGGGGTGAGAACTGCTCTGCTTCGCTGTCCGTCATTCACTCGGGGCGGGGAAATGCAAATCAATTAAGATTAAGGTTAATATACGATCAGCTCTACCACACGAAATTTGTGTCTTAATAACCTCTACGCTTCTGGTAATATTATGGATGCCTAACATACAGCCTAAAATAGTGCTATATCTCAGGAATCACTTACGGGGAAATGTTCTCTGGGCAGTGGAGATATGGAGTATCTAACACTTTGTCTACACTGCAAGCAAATGATGCACATGTGGTGTAATTGTGTACCGTACATGTGGGTGTTTTGTAATTATGCATGGCTTATTAAACTGAAAACGGTAGTATCATGTATTTTTAAAGGGACAGTTCACTTAAAAATCATTTACTCACCCTCATGTTGGTTTGGACCTGTACAGTATGTCCTTTTTCTTCTTCTTCTGTGGAACACAAAAGAAGGTTTTTAAGTAACGTTTCAAGAATTTCAAGATTTAAATATCCACACAGGCTTGGAAAAACATTCTGAACCATGAACTGTCCCTTTAAATCTATAATTTACATGTTTTCCCATTTTAAATGGTCTCACCATTTGGATTTACTCCAGTCCAATTAGTTAAAGGGACAGTTCACCTAAAATTCTGTCATTAATTAATCACCCTCATGTTCCAAACCTGTAAGACTTTGGTTCATCTTCTGAACACAAATTAAGATATTTTTGATGAAATCCAAGAGCTTTCTGACCCCCCATAGACAGCAACGCAACTGACACATTCAAGGCCCAGAAAGGTAGTAAGACATCATTAAAATAGTCCATGTGACATGAGTGGTTCAACCATAATATTATAGAGCTACGAGAATACTTTTAATGCACAAACACTACGGTTGAACCACAGTTTCATCAAGAATATCTTAATTTGTGTACTGAAGATGAACGAAGGTCTTACGGGTTTGGATTGACATTAGAGTAACTAACTAATGACAGAATTTAAAATTTTGGGTGAACTATCCCTTTAAATGGATTTGTTTGTCATTTTATATTTATAAATCAAAGTGGTACAGACTATTTAAATCACAAATAAACTAATAAAACTGTAAAGCGTTTCTAATCTCCATACAAATTTTGGCACTGAACTGCCATTTTCTCTTATTCATGAATTCAGATCTTTGAAATGTGCTTTTAATGTGACCACATGGCGAATCTATAATTAAAGCACCTTAGTTATCAATGTGCATAAACAGTCTAACTCATGCCTCCCCTAGAAAATGCTTTGTAAGGACTTTCTCTCGCTTTTTCTTTCCCATTTAGTCAATTGACCTTGACTGCGCCAGCACATTCCTGGCAATATTACACCCTCCACCCCTCTACCTCTTTCTCCATCACTCGTTCCCTCATCATCCTCTCTCTCTGAGCTTTAAAGTGCCATCAACAAAATTATCCCCATATCCTGATTATACCAGAAATCGGCCGATATGGAAGCTGCCACATTCAAATATTAATATTCAAATTAAAATATAATTTATTACATTATCTCGCTTCTCAGACCGACTCTGTAATTTTTATTGGAGCCACATAATTTACATAGACGTTCGCGTAAGACCTGTCCGCAGCCATTAAATTAGCCTTGCCTGAATAATTAGATACTCATCTTAAACTGAGAGGGCCTGTGTAAAAGATAAGCGTATGGTGAACTGTGGAAGACCTCTGCGATTCACACACACACTGCCAATGACATGTGACAAAGTACATATGCTCGCAATGGAGATGTGGAAGGAAGTCCTTTAGAACTAATTAACACTGCTGGCCTGCTAACGAACACAAATGGATTACACAGTGAAATAACACAGGCCTTAGGCGTCATTAAATGAACTCGCCCACGTTTTATCCACAGTGCCAATGGAGTGTGCTTAAATGTTAATGTACACAAAGCCCAGTATAGTTTTCAGGAGAATCAGTCATTGTGACCCAAATAATATCTTGCCAAACACATCAATAGAAATGGTTTTGAACTAAATTTCACACTAAGAATTTGAGCCTTTAACAATTAGAAGGATTAAATATCATTAAATATTATTTTACTTTAATAAAAACATATACACGTACTTATGTACTGGAAGACCATTTTAATGAATGAATGAATGAATTATATAATACATGTTTTAGCTTTTATCAAGGGTTTTCATGTCTTATTATGAATAATAAAAAAATTTGAATACACGTTGTATATATATATATATATATATATATATATATATATATATATATATATATATATATATATATATATATATATATACACTATATTTACAAACACTAAGCATATATACACAGCATAAATAAAAATCTAACAAACACAAATATTTATGCTAATTGTATTTTTGTAAAAAAATATATTTTTTAAAATATTTTCTATATGAATAATATATAATAATGCATAATTGTTTAATATTATTGCAGTATAGTGTTAAGTTTTTTTTAGAATTCAAAATTTATTTTATATAAATAACAAATAATGTACTTATTAACCATAATTTCATTTTACTGCAACAAAACAATAGATTTATTTAAATATTCTTTTTTAATTTATATGAATTGACATTTGTACCCTAGTAGGAAAAATTGTTTAATGGTTAAATAGCTGCTATAAAAACAGTTCTGAGAACATATGAAATTACATCAGTCATAAAATTATATTAAAATAAAAATACAAATTTTTTCACTGAACATGAGGTGTGTTATCACAAACGGTCTCTCTTGCACACATGCCTTCTGTCCTGCTGCTGACCAAATCTAGTGCCTCTCTGGCTGGGTTCAATTAAGCGCGAATTTTTAACCTTTCCTCCTCTGAATCCTCCTGCCTAAAATGCCTAAAACATTCCCATCTGAAAGCACTTTGACTATACATTATTCATAAAGAAACTCTTACTGTACAGCGCTGCATGAAAACATCATTTTGGTCACTGGTAGTGGTTGAGGAGATTACCCCTTCTATGTAAAGCGCTTTGAGTACCCTGAAAAGCACTATATAAATGTAAGGAATTATTAATTATTACTATTATTATTTGTATTGGTGGCACTCAAGCAGAGGCATCATGCACCTCACATGTACCTTTTTGAGGGGTCTGCTGGTCCTAAAGAGACAAGACTAAGAACACTTAGTAGTGCATATTTTAAAGGAGTCTCCCTTATTGTTGCAATTTCACTTTATAGTTCAAGGCAATCTATATATATATATATATATATATATATATATATATATATATAACGTACGAGTTAGCATTGCAATTTAAAAATATGATAATATGAATATGATTGTGAATACGACTTTATGTGTGTGTGTGTGTGTTAAAAAAATGATAAAAAAAACAAAAACAAAATTGAATTTTACAAAATAAAAATTACAGTGTAAATATTAGATGAAAATGTGACATTTCTTTGGGAGCTAACTTAATAAATGTAAAGAATTAAAAATTAAAAGTAATAGATTTACACTGAACAAAATTATACACGCAACACTTTTGTTTTTGCCCCCATTTGTTCCCCCCCATTTGCCCCACAATAACTGTAGAGTTTAGTTAGACTGAACTCGTATAACAAGTTCACAATTATAACTTTTGACAAGATCAGTTAACTCAAAACGTTTTGAAAATCAAAATGTTACAAGAGCAATTCAGGACATTTTGATTCAATGTATTCTGTTCAATAACTCTGTAAAGTACATTCAATTTGGTAAATAAAATTCAGAAAGGTTTGGTTCAATAAATTCAATTCAAAAGATTTGAGAGCAAAGAATCAATTTGATTCGATTCAGTAATCTCAGTTCAAAAAGATTCAGTTCCAGTGACTCGGTTCAAAATGGTTCAGTTCAATAGATTCAAAAGAAAAAAACATTCGATTCTCCAATTCTAAAAAAACTCCGTGTGGTAAGAAAAAAATAATGAGTAACAAAAAATAATAGTTCCGTCTTCACAAAGACACAGCGGTCTCTCGAAGGGAAAAGAAAAGGTTACTGGAATTTTCCTACCCGGTTCCTGGGTTAGATTCAACTGGTCAACGTTCGTCTCGTGTGGGTTGGCTCGCCAACTTGCATCGTCCTCACATTGAAATGATCGGAGTTCCAGCATTAGAAAAAACCCTGACCTGTATATATATACAGGCAACATTAAGTACAGATAGCATTTGTTGGCCTGCTAAACATTTAACAGTAACACTTTCACCGTAATTCAACAACTCAGTCGACATTACAATAAATAGCATCATCATTCAATATGAACACTTGCAACTCATACATGTTACTGCTTAGCCAACAAACCTCGTCTAACTTGTAATAAACCAGAACTCATCAGTATCACATTTTCTCTCAATACATTGTTGCACATATCTGATTGCATATCTGACTGTTTACACAGTGCAAAATGTACTCACCAAAATTCAAAGAAATAAAAGTATGTATACATATTTGTATTTTTATCTTCTTTAACTACTCTTTTTAGCTCTTGCTCAAAGTTATGCTGCTGCTAATATTATTAGCCTCTTTAGTGGCTTGGCTTCTGGCATACTGCAACTAACGTGGTGGGGCGGGACTTCAACATAAACCTCACTTAATTGGACAGTCATTAAAATGTCAATCATTACACTAACTTACTTTTCACTTTGATTTTATAATTTCTTACACTTTTATTATTAGTATTATTTCTGGTTAGTTTATTTTAACACTCTTTAATTTATTCCTTATTTTATAATAATTTTAAATTATACAGGGTTACAACTACTTCTCTCAAATATTGTTCACAAATCTGTCTAAATCCGTGTTAGTGAGCATTTCTCCTTTTGCCGAGATAATCCATCCACCTCACACGTGTGGCATATTAAAATGCTGATTAGACAGCGTGATTATTGCACAGGTGTGTCTTAGGCTGGCCACAATAAAAGGCCTCTCTAAAATGTGCAGTTTTATCACACAGCACAATGCCACATGTTTTGAGGGAGTGTGCAATTGGCATGCTGACTGCAGGAATGTCCACCAGAGCTGTTCCTCATGAATTGAATGTTCATTTTTCTACTATAAGTCATCTCCAAAGGTGTTTCAGAGTATTAAGCAGTAAATACAACCAGCCTCAAAACCGCAGACCATGTGTAACCAGGACATCCAGCATCTTCACTCCAAGATCGTCTGAGACCGGCCACCCGGACAGCTGCTGCAACAATCAGTTTGCATAACCAAAGAATTTCTGCACAAACTGTCAGAAACCATCTCAAGGGAGCTTATCTGCATGTTCGTCGTCCTCATCGGGGTCTTGATCTAAATGTAGTTTGTCATCGTATCCGACTTGAGTGGGCAAATGCTCACATTCGATGCCGTCTGGCACTTTGGAGCAGTGTTCTCTTCACAGATGAATCCAGGTTTTCACTGTAAAGGGCAGATGGCAGACAGCGTGTATGGTGTCGTGTGGGTGAGCGGTTTGCTGATGTCAATGTTGTGGATTGAGTGGCCAATGGTGGCGTTGGGGTTATGGTATGGCCAGGCGTATGTTATGGACAATGAACATAGGTGCATTTTATTGATGACATTTTGAATACAAAGAGATACCGTGACGAAATCCTGAGGCCCATTTTTGTTCCATTCATTCACGACCATCTCCTCATGTTGCAGCATGATAATGCACGGCCCCATGTTGCAAGGATCTGTAGACAGTTCCTGGAAGCTGAAAACATCCCAGTTCTTGCATGGCCAGCATACTCACCGGACATGTCACCCATTGAGCCTGAGACAAATGGTGGTCACACCTGACTGGTTTTTGGACCTCCCCGGACCACCCAATACATTAAAACTGCACATTTTAGAGTGGCCTTTTATTGTGGCCAGCCTAAGACACACCTGTGCAATAATCACGCTGTTTAATCAGCATCTTGATATGCCACTCCTGTAAGTTGGATGGATTATCTTGTCAAAGGAGAAGTGCTCACCAACACAGATTTAGACAGATTTGTGAACAATATTTGAGAGAAATAGGCCTTTTGTGTACATAGAAAAAGTCTTAGATCTTTGAGTTCACCTCATGAAAAATGGGGGCAAAAACAAAAGTGTTGCGTTTATAATTTTTCAGTGTACGAAGACTTAAACTGATTTAAAAATTAATTTACATTTATATTTAAGCATTTTTATAAGCATTTTTATAGACTATAGAGTTTTCGGTAATTACAGTAAAGCTTAAAAAAATACAATATACAATGTAAATGTTGGATTAAAGTTGAAAATAAATTGAAAAAGAAAAATAGAAATATTTCCTTGGAAACTAACTGAATAAGTTTAAAGTAAGGCAGATATAAAAATGAATTTACATTTATTATTTATGCATTTAGAAGACACTTTTATCCAAAGTGACCTACAAAATTGGAACAAAAACAATATGTTTAGGATCCAACAATCTTCATAATATACCCTGGCAGGTTAATTAAACATATTTTAAGCTAAATAGAAATATGAAAAAATATACATTTAAAATGAAATATAAACAAGAACCACAATTTTACACAAATACTACTGAAAAAATATGATGGCATGAATTCAAAACCCATCATCTCCACAACGAGGTCAGAGTTCCAGGATGCCAGATGAGGCCTGATAATTCTGTCAAAAATTCTGCCGTGCTACTTGAGTGTTCATCTCCTCGTTTATGACACATCCAGCCCCTCCTCTCAGGAGAGCACCAACATGAGGTGAAGGCTAGCAGGCCCAGCCCAGTCCAGCCTCCAGGAGAGGAAGATAGAGACTCACCACGCTATAACAAACGCTGACAACTACCCGGTAATTATCAGAAGGTAATTTCACTCAATGGACTTTAATTACAGAGCAGGAAAGTGTACCCCTCCATTGTGCTGCTGGCTCATGGGGAGCGTTCCAAATCGGCCATCTTAAATTGTGGCCTGACGCGCTGGGCTTGAGGAGCTGTCATCATTTCTCCTCCTTCTGTAGTTAGCATCCCGGGGTCATTACCAGGTAACTCCTAATCACTTACCTGCAGCAAGCTATTAATTGTAATCCTGCAAATTAAAGATAATCCTAATTAGGAGGCAGGGAAGAAATAACTCAGAACTGGGAGATATAGGAGGTGGACGGGAGAATAAAGCGATGAGGGTGCTTTGACACGCCGTCCTCAATCTATCTACTGGAGATTCAAAACAGACCGAAGCGGCAGTAATCATTAATGCTGCACACAAGAGAAGGCTAAAACAGGATTGTTTGCATCTTACTCACTTAAGCGCCCTTTAAATCCATTAGTAGCTGGTAATTTTCCTCCTAATGCAACTTGAAAGAGTTTAAAGGTTTAGAAGAGTCTCAGGTCTTTTATATTTTCCACACTGTAATTTAATTAATTTTCAAAGCAAATTAAGTAAAGCAAAGACTATTGGAGGATGTTTTACAAGAAAATACTATTTGGTCTTTCTACTTTTTCACATTTAGTTTAGAGTGAAACTTACTAAAACCTATTTCTGCAACAGAATGAAAACAGCAATTGTCAAAATTCTGGCTTTTTTATTAGAAGATATAAATTCAGAATTGTTAGATGTAAACTTGGTTTTATCTTATAATTCTACCTTTTTTATCCCCTCAGAAATGAGTTTATATATTTTTTATCAAGATATCTCAATTCCCTATTTAATTCATATCAATTCCTTATTTATTATTATTATTATTTTTATTCCATGGCAGAAACAGGCTTTCATAAACATATCTTGCAATTAATAAAAGTCTCAAAAGTGTCTCAATTGTGAGATACAAACTCAGAATTCTGACTTTCTTTCTCGTAATTATAAGTTTACCTTTCAAAATTTAAAATTTCTTTCTCACAATTTTAACTTTTTTTCTAAGATTTGCACGTTTATATCTTCCAATTCTAGGTTTATATCTCACAAAAAAAAAAATGTCTAAATTGTGAAATATTATAATTTATATATAATATATATACATATATAAATAAGTCAAAATTATTAAATAAAAAGTCTTAGTAAAAATTTTCTTAGTTACAAAGCCAATTCTTTGTAATTATTTCTCAAATTTGCAAACAATTTCTACTTGAATCTTAACCGTCTTCTTTTTTCCTACATCAAACCTGGTTTAAGTCCAAACTCTTCATTCATAAATTAATGTAAGGGCACAACATTGTGACATCTTTCTCTCAGTACACAAACCAGACACTACAGACTTGTCAAAATAGCATCAATATTTAATGCTGATCATGCTTTTATTGGCTTGAATCTGTTTGAACCTACTCTGTTTTATCTCTAATCTTGCTTTTCTATGTAACATGTTTTCACCAACATGAATAATTAAGATGCTAAAGAGGATTCTGCAGTTTTTATGAAGTGCATTAGTCCAAAACATGACACGCAACGTCAGACCCTGACCAGGTGAAATATCTGTGAAATATAACCCCACTGACACACAGTTCAAGAGAAAACTGGCACAGATGATTGCACTCCACCACCTTCCCCATGTTTAAAATAAGTTTAGATGACAGAAAGTACAATACTCCACAATAAATACTTAAATACATTTACTCACCCTTACGTCGTTCCAAACCTGTATGACTTTTTTTCTTCTGTAGATCACAAAAGAAGATATTCTGAATAGTGTTTTACGTAAAGTGGTACTAGCTTACTTTTAAATGCAAGGGAATCTGGATTCAAAAGCATTTTGGGGCAGGTAATAACAAATGAATACATTTTTGGTAGATTTGGTCAATTACAAAAGAAGATATTTTGTTTAGTTTTTTTGATCCATAGAATGAAATTCATAGTGTCCATTGTTGTTTTGGACCCCACTGACCTTCATTTCATGAACTTAAACAGATAAAATATATATCAACATGTCTTTTTGCAGCCACACATACAGATAAATACACATTAAGCTAACTACATAGTAGCTGACAGAGGAATCTAGCAAGCATTAGCTAACCCTGTGTGTTTAAATAAACACAGCAATGCCTTTCTGACTATATTAGTGCAAGAAAAGTTCATTTGAGACATAAATATTTACTAAACCTGCCCAGGGCGTCCTCTTCTTCTCTGGGAGTACCTGTCGTGTCCTCTGAAAACAGGCCTCTATTTTAGCTGGAGCCGATGCTATTGGTGCCTAAATGGGCTTAGGTACATGGACCTAAATATCTTCATCTCCTCCGGGTGGAACAAGGTTCTTCACGGATGACTGCCACACTATCATCAAGGTCACCATATCGCTAAGTTTCCCCTTTAATCTACATGTTTAGGACTGACAGGTTGGACCATTGGGACGTTGGATCATGAGGGATCTTGAAAGACTGTCACCACTTCAAAACATCAACACGCCATAAAAAGACTGGTTTCCTGTAGAAAGAGCATCGCATGCATCATTTCCAACCAGAGACGTCACTAGTTATATAATTTCAGCTGTCTTTTTAAATTTTTTGTTAGATATTTCACAAAACATGACATTTGTATGATCAATTTGGTTACATTTCTCTCTCAGCACATTCCTCACGCCACGGAAAATGTTACTTTATGAATGAACGCAGACTTTTAAATGGCCAATTTACATCAGGTTATAAGAAAGGAAAGACATAGAGGTAATATTCCTTGTCTGACCGCAGCTAGCATAATTAAAAGATTGTATAATCTCTGCTGTTTTAATTCGATTCAGGCATATCTCATTTGGCCGTCCAATCTAATCCAGTTCACTTGCGCTGGCTGTCAAACAGACGAACGATATGACATAAAATGCCGCTAATCACCTTTAGCGGGGGGACAGCAGAGGTTGAGCGATGAACAGAAATGAAGGAAATACTGTATCGCTATCAGAAGCTATAATTAAGAGGTTGACATCAGACAATAGCAGCAATGACACGATGTTAGCAGCCTGGATAAATGTGTTCTTTTCAACATGAATATTTCAGGGTGAGAGCGGGGAGGGGTGACGAGGGGGGCTGGGCGGAAAGACTGTGTGATGCCGCCAGAGAGGAGAACACTGTAAATCAGTGATTTAATTAAGTGAAAAGTTGTGTTTAGAGAGCAGCGTGTTGTGTGTTTCCATGTCACTTTAGGATCAGGTTCACGCTGTGAATCGTTTGGACACAACATATGTCCAGAGGTTTTGTTGAAAGTGCAGATGTACGGAAAGTGCTACTGGGAAGAAAGCATGCGAGAGTTTCACTTCTTGATTTAGACACTCACTCAGACCTGGCAGGAACAACTAAAGATTACTGTCTCTCAGTCACAAAGTGATTACAAACTAACAACAACAAAAATAGTGTTAAATCGCTATAACAATAAGCTTTCAATGTAAATTTGAGAATTTAATAATCAGTTAAAATACTTCAATAACCTAGAGTGTAATATGCATTCATTTGATGGCAACTTTAAAACTATAGCTAAATTAGCTACAATTATGCAATTTTTGCTGACAGTTAATTAATAAGTTGATAAATTGATAAATTAATGATCAAACTCAATTCAGATGAATGTATTAGACCTGAAAAGGTATACAGTACATACTAAAACACGGCAAAAACTTGGTTCATATTTTTTAATTCGCACATAACCAAAACCCACGAAAATGAATAAGACTTTTATTAATGGAGATTTTCAGAGAAAGAACCATATAACGACATATTGATTCTGTGGAATTCATCGAACATTTCAACACTATGAGACAGGTCTGTTTAGGACGAACCGATTCTCTTGAATCAATCAGAATTTTTAACACTATCAGGGATCTGTTTAGAACGAACCGATTCTCTTGAATGAATCAGACTTTTTAACACTATGAGGGATCTGTTTAGGACGAACCGATTCTCTTGAATGAATCAGAATTTTTAACACTATCAGGGATCTGTTTAGGATGAACCGATTCTCTGGAATGAATCAAACTTTCAAACGCTACATATGAGAGAGGTCAGTTTATGAACCAATTCACTTCAAACGTATGAGAGAGGACCATTTAGGTGTAGCATTTGATTCTTTCCTCGCTTTAAAAGATGTTTAACTGCTACTAGTTAAAAGCAGCTTGTTACTGGAAAAGCTACTAAAAATTAGAATTGATCACAAGAATAGTAGTCTATTTTCAACCTAGTGTGACAAAAAAAACAATAATAGAAATATCTGAAACTTTATACAGAGGTTGACGTTCAAAACAGCTATGAATGCACATAATTGCACATCAACACATGCTAAAACACTTTCAAAGTCACCTAACAAGAACCTTAAAAAGAATGATTATACCCATAGCTGCTTTACAGTGCTTGGATTCATAATTCATCATTTATTGCTTGTAAAATTTAAATATCCAAATGTTATTGGTACTGGAGTTGCCCTAACCTGGCCCTAACCAGATCTTCAAATAATAAGCAGATCGGTCCCTTTTGACGCATATGTTGATTAAATGGACTGAACTCAATATAATCTGTGCCATAAAACATGTAATTGGGCCTGTAGGGTAGTGCTGGGGAGGTCAAAAGGACATGCTGAGTTGACGTGTTTATTGGATGGTATAAATTAGGTCCGGTCAAGTACGTTTTACCTGCCAGAGGGCAAATATGAACCATGAGCTGTAGGTGATGGGCCATTCCACCTGATGTGATACTGCAGTGAAGAACTCAAGCAAGCGGACCAATGCTGCACAGAAAGAAATTCCAGTTTGTTATATGCAAACAAAGCCAACTCACTGAATTCAATTTGGAGACATGATCCATATTTTCAGAAACTAACACCATAAGGACATTCCACCTAAAAATTTTTTTAAAAGTCTTACCCTCTATTAATCCAAACCTGTTTGACTTTCTTTCTTTAGTGGAACACAAAAACGCTTTGGTTCCTATTTCCATGAAAGTCAATGGGAACCAAAACTGGTTACCAACATTCTACAAAATATCTTCTTTTGTGTTCCACACAAGAAAATGTTGTCAGGGTGATAATTTTCATTTTGGGTGGACTACTTATTTTAAATTATTTTCCCCTTGTTTTTATCCACTAAAACAAACCAATGCTATCTCACAAACAATTCGTACGTATTTTACGAGGTGGTTAATTCGTACGAATTTGTACAACCTCACTTGTACGATTTTATATGATTTGTCCAAACCCCTGTGTCAGTTAGGTTTAGGGGCGGGGTTAAGTGTAGGTCATTCGTACAAATTCATACGAATTGTGCAACTCGTAAAATACGTACGATTTGGCAAAAATCTTATGAATTTGTACAAGTGTGGTGGTACAAATTTGTACGAATTAGCCATCTCCTAAAATATACATATTGCCTTTCTTCAACTGCAGTGTCTTAAATGTTCAGTCGGTAATTTTTATGTTTCATCGGGCACAAAGAACTTTATACTAATACCTACTGGTGCTAAATAGATGAAGCATCAGTCATTCTATACACATTTTTGGTAATTTTATTGTTTGCTGAGATTGAGATTGTATTATAATGGAATAATCTATTTCGGATGACATTGCCCTTAAACAGCACATAAAACAATTTTTTTTGGTTGCTTTACAAGTCAGTCAAAAGGAAGTTAGTCTCATTGGTGGGCAATATTTTGGACTAGAATAAACTGCAATCAAAATTCTTGACTATATAAGATAAAGTATATTTTTTGATAAAGTGAATACTATGTGAATACTATAAAATATTTCTTTGTGTAAAACTTTTTTAATGGAGAAAAATTACTTTTCCTGCATCACAAGCTCCTCTTCCTCTGTGTTTCTTCCTCTCTATCTTTCCATGCTTCTAACCACTGCCCATCCTGCTCATTTGAGAAATGTTAATGAACTTCTCTTCAAAACTCCACTTCTGGTTTAATCGCTATAGTAAAAGCTCCAGTAATCAAGGCTCGTCCTCCTCATGACATTTCCAAGCTTCCCCCACCTATCGGCTCCACTTGGGAAACAAACGGCCGCTGTGCGTGTGCTATCAAGATTGAGTTTTTCCCCCTCCGACTCATTACTTCTGTCAGCGACGGCCATTTCCAAATTGAAAAATCTGAAACAATAAATGATAGCGACACCGTTAATAACTGTTAAGAAATTGCATTTGGAAAATTGCATTTAAGCAATAACCTTTTCTCCCTGTAATTAAATGACAGAAAGGTCCCAGCTTTTAATTAAGTCAGCAATTTACAGTTATGAAGCTATACTTCACTATGCAGATTAGCGGATGATAGGTCACCGAACACCCTGCCTGCATTTTTAGCAGAGCTGATCTGGTAATTACTCCCCTGTTTCGGCAGTGACCACGCTGAACCCGGACCACCGCTCGCTCACTCATTTAACTCAGAAAGAGAGACTGAGATATTAAGGACAAGGATGAGAGAGAAAGAGTGAGAGTCCTTTAGTCTGATGTATAGCGAACCAACATTAGTCACTCTTCCGCTGTTGGCATGTCAAGCATCTTTAAATTGAAATAGATTTGAAATGAGGGGCATCAATGGAGGGAATAATGTTTGAGGAAGTGTGTGCACATGTCGCGATGAATGGCCCGATGGGCAGCAAGGGAATATATCATTGTTCTACTGGGGGTTTTATTCTTTGGCTCTTGACCGCGGTCGGCTGCAGATTTATGGGGAAGTAAAATCCTAATGTGGGAGTATTTATAAACATATGATAGCGTTTCATCTCTAATTTCGATGAATTATGTAGCACATGAAAAAGGGATTAAACAGTTTTGAGCAGCGCCAGGGGCACTCAGAATTTATTTGAATAGCTTCTCTCAGCTCCCACAAAACACTGATTATCCTATTGTAGCTGTACGCTTGAGGAAAAATGAGGCTTGAGGTTTAATGCAGCCTGAATGTAAAATTGTTCATTTAAAGAGAGCAGTGCTATTGGCAGAAGTACAACATTTAAGAGTATTATACCTTTGAGAACACAAGACTCATAGAACCATATCCTGCACAAATCTGAGACAAAAGAAGTGAATATGAACTTCATAAACATCTGATTTATATCAGCTTCACACTTCTGAATAAAACCTGCATTTTTCCATTTTTGTTACAGCCATTTTACACTGCATTATGTTGTGTTTTAAGGTTAACCGAAATGTCTATAACATTAATGAATAATGTCCTGGCAGAAAATGACCAGTACATTTTGCGTTTTCCATTTTAAGAGTGCACTGTGACTATAAGTGTATTATTAATTCAAACTGCTAAACCTCAGATACAAGACCAGCAAGTGAAAGTATAGCTGTGTTTGAAGACTCACATACATCCTTGAACACCTGCTTGCAAAAGCATTAAAGGCTCGCAATATGCTCAGCAGAATCTTCTGCTGACAAGAGCGTGTGTGTGTGTGTGTGTGTGTGTGTGTCTGTTTACCACCCATAATGAATCTGGCTCTGCAATAAAACACATCAGAAACGAATCTCCCGAGTTCCTTTGAAAAAGAGAAATCATTAGACTTAGTGTGCAGAAAAGCATCAAGATCAACAAACGAAATCATCTCCTCTTTGCAGAAATCAAAGGGTAATCCATCTTGCCGCACAGCCGGCTGTAGGCAGAGTCGGAGAGGCTGCTGGTTATTACCTGACAGAGGAACCTGTAAAGAGTTGTCGGGCTTGCAGTGATACAAAGGGCTGCAGCTGGCAAACAGGGTGCGAGCAACATATGCGCTATCCCAAAACCATCATGTCCTCGCTCAGCTGTTCGGCTCCCACGATCACTGATCAATGGAGCGTTACAGTGCTAAGAAAACAAGCACATGCAGAGTGAATGTAAATCAGAGGTAAAGGATTCGAAATCCAAAATATTAAAAGACAAACTGCTGCTTTGAATTATTAGCTCCTTTCACAACAATCAGCCATTCATTAATAATTCCTCTGTAAATACATGCAGTTCACTGGCCAATCAAAGATTTTTATCTTTAAAACACAAGGACAAATCCTGCCGAGGCATTTGCAATCTTCAAATGCATAAGCCTTCACCATTCAAGCTCCATCATAGTCCAGTTCGCCTTGGACTCGGTGCCCACTTTCATAAGATGTGTGTGTGGTTAAGCCCCAGCACATCTGGCTTCGCAGGGCTGAGCAGCGTGCTGGATATGCAGCATGGCGGGAACAGATGCACAGTTGGTGTTGGAGGTAAATGTGAGTGATAGGATCAGAAGTCCCATATGCTGATAATGCTCCAACCAGAAGGCCTTCTACAGCCAATAAGCTTTCAGCATGGGCACACTTTGGCTTTGCACAGCTACGATCTTAGTTTATTTTTGCAGTGGGTGAAGGGTCAGTGGCTGTGCCTGACAAAAACTTGATTAATGCAAGCAAGTGCAGAGGTATGTACAATAGGAACTAGGGATGAACCTAAAATTCTGGCCTGATAAGTGGTTAATTAGTTTGTTTAAAAAAATAACAAAATAAATGTGTGTGTGTGTGTGTGTGTGTGTATAGACTAAAACTGATCTTTTTAAATACTAATTGCTAAAGTAAATTTAAAATTTCATGACTGTTTAAATTAGTGTGTGTATATATATATATATATATATATATATATATATATGTATATATATATATATATATATATATATATATATATATATATATATATATATATATAAATACATAAATAAATAAATATATATTTTTAGTTGAGATATACATCTCAAATAAAAATATATATTTTTAAAAGCTACAATTGAATTTAGAATATAATGACTATTCAAATTTAGCCCCTGTGCTGAAAGTCCTTTAAAAAATATAGCACCTGTGCCAATTGAAAGAAAACATGTCAATATAAATATAGAATTCAACATTAAGTAATGATGTTGCATAATGGGAAATCTATTAGCATTTTTTGTCGGCTGGTCATTTTTAACCAGAACACCCCCCCCCCCAAACAAAAACCAAGAAGTACAAAAATTACATTATACCCTTTGTGAGCAAATTCACTAATTTTTAATCAAATGCAGTAACATGAAAAAGCATTTTCAGGAAAAGGAACTCTCTGGGTCAGAATGACTGGAGTTCAACATGAGGGTTAAATTCACAAGTGTATTTTACAAGTGAATGGATGAGCAGCTGAAACAAAAAGGCTGTGACTCCCCCTAAAATATTAGTTCAGGTGAGGGCTATTCTACCTGACAGAAATCTTCATCATACTGAGGACAATGCTTCACTGATTACACAAGCTAAGACATCTACCATGAATAATCACATTTCTGTGTTATTAATAGGTGCTTGGGGGCAGATTGGGATCCCCATTGTGCCTAAGGTCACACCACAGAGAGCAATGAACAGAATATCTTTCATGGAAACTCTGCTGACGAAAACGGCCTTGTAATGAGTGTATAAAAGTGTCACTGGCAGCTATTTCAGGGCAGGAAAACATATTTTAAATGAATCAACATTTGTTACATTAAGTCTATTGTTATTTGACTCACAGTTATATTCAAAATACAAATTGTAATACAAGATATCAACAAAACACTTTAATCCATAAGTTTATTTTTAACTCACCTAGTGACACATTTAGTGACCTACTGACTGACCGAAACCTTCGATCTTTGAGTACTAGGGAGCCAACAATAACAGTTTGTCCTTTCATATCCCACACAACAGAGTATTTTGAATGGAGAGGTCTGCAGTATGTGGTAACAGGAGCAGAGAGCTATATTTTGGGCATCGAGCGGCAGATCTGACTGGATGTGTGCTGTAGGCCTGTAGGGAATGGCAGTGTGGAGGCATATGCTGCCTAGCGGGTGAATCCGCTTTTGTTCCAAGTCCTTCTCTCGCTCCCTGCATACGTGCCTGGCACTGAGTTCAATAACATAAGCATGACCTTAGCCTGTCACCTAGAGCAAACTTTTCCCACTCATACATCAAAATAGACTCAGCTCGAGTGGAAAACTAAGTGCTAAGAAAGTGGAGGACTCTCTTAAAGTTGTTGCTTCGAGAAAGTGTGTAAAAAAACGGAAAGCTTGGTTTCAGCTTGCAAAAATTCTCCCCAGCCTTCTGAAAAGCATGATGATCCACATTCATCATGTTCTGACACTTTCCTAAGTCGTAGCAGAACATTAGTGCCGGTTCTCTGAGCATCTATGAGCAGAACAAAGAGAGAGTTCATCCAAAAATGAAAATTCTGTCATAATTTACTCACCCTCAGGTTGTTCCAAACCTGTAAGACTTTTTTCTTCGGCACACAGAGGAAGATGAAAGAATATCCATACGATGGAAGTCAATGGGGCCTGATGTTGCTGTTTTGGACCCCACTGACTTTCATAATAAAAAAAATAGTAACATTTCTTCAAAATATGTTTTTTTCTGCATTATACATGAGGATGGGTAAGTGATCCATTGATTCTAGCTCTAATATAGTTTTATCGGCTTCAAATCTTAAACTGAAATACTCAGAATGCAACAAAATTATGATCAGACACCAAACATTTCCAGTTAATTGTTCATCCTTCAGCCAAGATTTCTCAGAACACATGCAAAAATAACTACAAACGCTTGGCGTACTGTCCACAAACTTTCGATTTCACTTTCATCCACTGATAAGACTGATAATTACTTAATTTAGAGGGAAAACACACTGCAGGGCGGACAGTTATTAATTCGTAAGAATATTTAATATGTCCAGCGAAAGAACACTTGATTAATTTCTCCTTTTCCCCCTGCTGTGTTTATTAGTGGTTGAATTAAAGATTAACCTTTTAAATATGTCTGACATTTTCCATGTCCTCTCAAATGCAAAATTAATGCACATTTTTTCATCATTAGTTTAATTTTCAGCATGATACTTTTGTTCTTTGGGCTGCTGAGTGGCTGAGTGTTACAACCCTTCAGATTGTTTGCCTCTTGCTGCCACGTTTTTGAATGATAATTTCGCTCTCCGGAATACTTCATTAAGCATCATTAGCCAAGCGTGGAGCACCTCATTTAGTATAGAGAAGATCTCTGACTTATGCTAGCTTGACACACAATCAAAGTCTTTTTTTTTTTTAATCAGTACAGAAAATCTGTAATCTACCATAAAACAATCTAAATGTAATACTTTGGGTTGCAGGAACAGCTATAATGGCTTAGACGGAATTGAAGGCCAAAGTTGTACTTCGAATGACTGATGATAAATTATTGATAAACAGATGTATTTTGCTTTGTATATTAGAGGTGAAATCAACAACAAGACAAATGTCTTATGTAATTCCATCGTTCCTATAACGTGTAACCTTTTTCTAACCAATTACTCTTAAAAGCACATCAGGTCTGGTATCACTTTGAGCTCGGTTCCTCATCAGTATTGAGACAACAACGCATTTCATGCATGTCATCCTACAGAATTAATGCAATGCAATGAATCATGAAACGAATCCAGAAATCAATTGCTCGCTCTTTGTAATTTACCGGGCCTTGAACACTGAAACATGACTTAGACATTGCAATTCTTTCACTCACGATAGACCGGTGCGCTGCTCTCATGTCGGAATAGAGAAGAAATTGCCTTCTAGTTACATGGCAGCGGATGACTGGTGAAGTGTATTGACAACAGGGTGGCTCACCTTCAAGTTCAACATGAAAAAAACGGTTAAAGTGCATTTTTATGTGTGAAGGAGATCATCAATATTAAAATATTGTGTAAAATATAAAATGTATATTATAAAAATTACATATAAATAATGTTGTTTCTTCTAAATCTTGTTAGATTTGATGTTGTGAGGAAATTTGCAAAAAGTTTCAAGCCGTTGTTAATAATGCATGCACACTGTTGTGCCCAAGTTAACAAAATCAACATTTAGGATTTCTCAAAGTTTTGTCATGATAACGCTGACGTGTAAAATACAGTCTAGCACACTGAACAGTGATGATGCAGAGGGAAAAGCGGCCATTAAAAGTAACTCTAACCTTCCGTGACCCTCATTAACACACGGGACTGCCTTGTTAAAAGACAAGCCGGATTTGTGTTTAATGATCTAGAAAGAAATGTAATTGACTGGGCATTTCTATCCCAAAGGTCCCGAGGCACAGTGTTTACCGTGGGCGCGTTCAGAAATAAGCCTGCAAACTTCGAGGATGAGTTAGGAAACGCAAAGAAGAAGAAAAAGCTTTAAACTGTACATTCCGACTTACTTGGAGAGCAACACACCAAGTGTCACGTGACTGAAATCTAGCGTTAAGGTCATAATTTTTAGACTTCCTGAGTATTTTTTCTCCAGTAATTAACATGGATTAACAAAACGTTAAAGTTTTTTTTAAAAGAATATCTGTTTTTATAAAAATCTATAAAAAAAGTCAGAACGGCCGATAGTAAATGGAAAGCGCTACTGTTGCTATGGTTACCTCCACAGGCAAACGCGAATTTTATTCGTATTTTGCGTATTCTGAATAACTTTCTTGGTTAATGAAACGTTGTTTTATATATTTATGTGTTAACCGGTTACATTTCTCTTAGACTGCCCACCCTGCAAACCTCTTCCCATAATTGGCTCCCTGATCGTTTTATTAGGCTGCTTGTCGCTGTCCGTTCAGCACCACGAGCGCCTGAACCATTGAAGAAGTCAAGACTGCAGTGTATGCGCGAGACTAATTAATTACTGCAAATTACGTGAATTCCATCATCTTTAAAAACTGGTTATAGGCCTACAAATGTCATTAATTTTTTTTTTTTTTTTTAAGTCAGTGCACTCCTACAATAGGCTACTTGTTTTTTGTTTTGTTTTGTTTTATGTTTTTTTCTTTCTTTTTAATATAGCAATATCATAGGCGAGAGATACTCGGTAAGTTTGAGATCAGTATGCTGAATTTGTGACATTTTAAATAGACCTACTGATTCTGTTGGAAGCAGAGGGATACATTAAACGTCATAAAGCAGTGCATACAGACGTTAAACCTGAACATGCATTGAGTTAAGGCAACCCGTGTATTCATTCATTTATTTATTTTCTAACTTGTTATTTAATTTGATTTGTGCACGTCTGTTGACTTGATGGTTTAATCCATCGAGTAACTATAATCAAATCAGTAATTTCTCCCTTTTTGACCTCGGCATTTCTGTTGCAGATTAACCGCTAGAGGGCGATCGAGCATTGTTGAAGGCAATAAACCCAGACTGAAACATTGGTACAGTCTACAGCCAAATGAATCCACGAGAGACTGCTATATGTATGTTCTCAAACTCCTCATTCATCGCCAACTTCATAGGGCATGCAACACACAAAACTACAATAACGTTATGGGGGGAACTGCAACTGTTTTAAAGTTTGTTGATGGCAGTCTAACATAATCAGTAGCCTACAATATAAGAAATCTAAAGTTCAAACTACACTTCTGTAACAGGTTCTCACGGAGTTATATAAGATACTATAACAAAAGGACGGAATGTGAATTTATATAATACGAAAACAACAGATTTTTGTCTCAAAGGCATGAGAGGAATTGTAATCTTTGTTTTGACACAATATTTACAAATAGATTTACTAATGTCACAATTCACTATTTTTGGTTAAAAAGTCCATTAAAAAGTTATATATTACACATTGACGCGTATTTTTTAATATAGCCTACATATAAATAAATAATAATAAATAAATAAAATATGTGCAATTGTTTAGGCTCAACTTCAAAAATTATAAAAAGAAATCAACAACTTAGTCGTCAAGTGCACTGACAACTGACGGTTAAACTGGAAATAAAATTAATTTTCATAGACAGTCGGTCAGTTTTTTTTCTGCCACTAGGCTACATATTATTGATAAGAGCGATGCAAGTTTTGAGAACTAATTTCAAAACAAACTCAGAACTCTTAAATTCAAAGTTGTTTTGTGCTTAAAACTTGTCACATTGCAGTATATTGCGGATTTCAGCCATAAGGCCTAAATCATCATATTTTACAGTAGTAATAAGTGATGAAGTATACGTCATAATTTAAATGATCCTGTATCAGATTTGTAACTGATTAAAAATGGACTAATTAGACCTTTTATCCGTTTAGGTGGGAGCCAAGACAAGCTATCACATGGTCTCTCCACATGCGCTCTGTAGGGCCCCTAACGTTCGAGTTATGCCATCAGACTAATGCGTTGTGACTGCTCCTTTCTCGTGTGACAAAGTCTTACAGCTGCCTCCAAATCAATGATGTCAAAGAAAAATAATAAAAAAAATCGTGACGGAGAAGAACAAATCCTGCTCCGATAATCAAAGACGGTGTTTCTCAAGACACCAGATGAATTCAGCACAACTTCTGTCAAATTGCTCGTCGTTGTCTTTTATTTTCTCCCTGCAGACGAAGGCCCCTTGTCACATCTGTCGAATTTGTAGTGTAATTTGTAATTATTGCCCATCATGAGGTCTGCAGCTTTATCCCGTCCTTAATTAAAAGCATATTTAAGGTTCTGTCAGAGGCAGGAACATAAACAGATGGTTTTCTGTCAACTGTACGAGCTCTGAAGAATTCATTCGATGGATCTCGTTCTGTAACGCGAGACGTCCCATTATCACTATTAACAACAACAACATAAACCCTTCAATCACTTGTTATCGCTAAAAATGCTTATTTATTTATTTATTTATTGAAAAAAAAAAATCATTCAGGGATAGTAGGCTACAACTCGTGCAAATGATACCTCTTTAGTCCATAACAAAGTTCACGTTTGCATTATTTTCAATATTTTGAGGCTCACAGACACTCAGTGTTGGAAAACTGGAAATTTATTCAGACTTAAAAGCTAAATGCAACGGATACGAGTGAATTTGCATTAACAGCTCGTGACATTATTTATAATATCACTTGATGAACTGAATTAATAACGGTTTATATCGCGCATTGTTGAAAGTGTATTCTGTTTCACAACGGTGTATTTCGCATTCAGAAATTCAGATGAGCAAGCGAGCAACAATCAGTTCAATTACCTTCAAAATATTTACTTCAGGACAAAATTTGTCAGCTAGATAAAACCGGAAAAATCTCATTACTCCATGAATGTATTTTCCAGGCGGTTTGTCGTTGTTATTGCCTGATTTGGTGTTAGTATTCCTGTTATTCAAACACAGCGGCGCTGCTGCTGCATCCATTTAATTGTATCAGCCAGATTTGTGTTGAGTTTGTCACTTTAGGTGTTTCTACATTTCGTCTTCGCTTCGCTGGGAGCTACACACGCAGCCCGATTTAATGACCTTAGTTTTTATTCATAATCTCCTCTCTCCTGTTATTCAGGTTTCAGCAGAAAATTGCTTTGCGGTTTTCACAAAACATAACAATCCTCGCTTTCTCATCACTGCACGTTTAACGAGATTTTCAGACAGACAATACGGTTAAATGGACAAACGTGCAAATAGTCTGACGTTTGTTTGTTTTTTTCCTCCATAATGTGGAGGGTAACTGTACGAATTCATACAAACAGTACAGTGTTATGTTCTTTTTTTCAAAGATACAGATGTACAAATAAAATTTCAAATGATACTCATCTAGCATCTGCAGAGATTCCTTTGCAATCTTATTTACACTTCTAACATTCATAAATCATTCTCCAATATTACCAGTTAATTACATAATCATATCAGATTGGGAATACCTTTAACCTTCCTTTATTGCTACTAAATGTCTTCTTATTTTGCAAACATACAGTCACTGGAAAGTAGAAGCTCAGAGACAAAGATGTTTATTTATCCAATAATGAGATAATTTCTAAATTTCGTATCAGTCATAATATCACTTCTTGAAGTGCCCAGCATGCAGCTTTATTCCAATGCATGAAAGAACACCTGGAGGTGTGCAGGGCAAATTAGCATGGATCAAGATTGGGATGAAATTGAATCCTTTCAGTTATTGGCAAGATGGGGGTTGCTAATTGTAAGAAATTGCTAAGGGTCCTGGTTTTAGTGGACACTTGCATGCCACAGAAATGGTATAAAACACCCAGTGATGTGGCATTTGAAATTGTTAATGTAAATGGAAAGACTTACCAGGGATAGCAGCCAAAAGGGAAACCTAATTCACCACTTGATGTCTTCTTTACGTTGCTTACTCTGCCTCTGCATGAGCCTAATTTAGAGGAATGGGCAGAGCAATATCTACAATATCTATCCATACAGTCATTTAATAGGACAGTGAATGCTTAGATTTCTATAACATGAAATAAAACTGATAAATGAGCCTGTTGCTTAAAGAAAAGAGAATTCCAGGATCTTGGTAAAAGAAAAAGTGTAGCTGCATTACAAATTAGCAGTGATTTAAAATGTAGAATATTTAAAATCAACCTTTGCACAACCATGAGAAGAAACCACATGCGAGGCATAAATTTACTTGGAATTATATCTGGGAGCAGGATTTTAAAAAATGCATTTATGACACCATGCATATTTCTCGCTTGTGAACTTGGGTGGATTCCAAGTTCAGAGGCCTTTACTGTTGTCTCTATGAACTTTGATGCAATGCATAGCTGTTCATCAATAGCATTTACATGGAAAGGCATTTAGAAATCAAGACAATAGCAAACAATGTTTTGGAAAGACAAAAAAAAAATGTGTCTACATTTTAATCAAAACTTCCTTGTATGTATTCACTCTCCATGATCTTTAAGAGGGCAACTAGGGTCAAATGAAGAATATTTTAACAAAGCTTAGAAACAAATGCACAGAACTGGATCTAAAACCAACAGTGCAGAACTGTTAATGATTATGGCAGCTCTCCTCATGATGAGGAGGATGATCTCAAGAGAAGCAGTTTTTCCAGAGGCACGCGGCATATGTCTGACCTAACTGATCACAGAGAATACTGGATTAGTCCATTTATGGAGTGGAATTTGGACAAAATAGTCTGCCCTCACCATTTAGTCCTTACTCAATTTTGTGAAGCTTTACATCACTGTCTGCAACAGACATTCTCCTCCAAGTCATTTGATAATCTTAATGCGCAACTTGGAGGTTGATGGACTACGTTCTGAGTAGAATGGACTCCAAAAACTCATTTTGATTAGGGGTCTTCTTTCAAGAAATTCATTTAAAGATTTCCCTGCATGCATTTCCCATTTCACACAACAAAATAGATTTATCGTTTCATTTGCATAGTAAAACTGTAAGTACTATGTAAAATAATACACATCAGACTTTACTAATTTACATTACATATATATATTGACTGGCAAGTCAAAATGCCCCTGATATAAAAAACTATTTTTGTTCGTATGCAGAGAGAGAAAAAATCAATTACTCCATTACTGGCAGTGATGTAGGTACAATGTGTTTATGTTTGTCCTTTTTTTCCCTTGACAAGAAAATGACAATCGTGCTCGATCCATTCATATAATTTTGTTGTACTATGCATCGACTCGGAGGCAGGTGTCAGTCTCCGCTTTATTCTATAGGACCCTGTCAATATCTAATCTCAGAGTTTGAGCTCCCTTTTGAGTGAGGTACAATTGTTGATCTTATCCAAACGCACAGGCGCATCTTTCTGCCTCTGAATGCAGGGGTGATTTTTTTTTTTTTTTTTTGTGCACAGAAACACGGCGGCTTCTGCAAACAGTTTGGGATTAGACGAAAATAATCAAAGGTCTTTCCGCTTGACGCGCCTTTAAATACATTGAATATCGAACTCAGCCTTGTCGTGTTGAGCAAAAATGAATTTCTAACATACAGGACGTGGCTGTCGACATGGAGCAAACTGCATCCAATCACCCCGAGGGAATTCAACTAATGTCGCCTGAACAAATAAAACCATATACACACACAAGCATGCTTATTAAATTAGGCCTACTTCATAATCACCAAAAAATCCACCTCCAATAAAATCACGATTAGTGCCATAAATATTTTGTCAGGTGTTTTCACAAGTCAGGAAAGCTTTTGCTATGGATAAATTATCCACATGAGTGATTCTGTGCTCTTGATGAATTAAACAGGCCGTCACTTTTTTTTTTTTTTTTTTGGTAAAATCGAAGTAGTTTTCATTAGCTACTTATTAATAGACAAGCAAAAATCCACCGGCATTGGCTTTAATATCAAGAAAATGTTTATTCAGAGCAGAAAAAGCCAATACGTCGCTTGTTTAATCATGATAAACATTCATGCAAAATGGTCCCAATGTAATTCTTCAATACATATTTAAGTACAGCATCTTTTTGTCGTTCTCTCTCTTATATATATAGGCTACATTTTAACAACAAAATATAGCTTAATAAAATCGTCAAATAGTGACAGGGAGCGTGAAGTCAGACACAGCCTAATCACTAGTGTAAATCTTCTTCATAACGGTATGTTTTAATTTTTAATATATATTTTAAAAAGTATAATATTTCTTAAATGATACTAGTAAATAAATATAGATTAAAAATGTTTAACACTACCTGGTGTTCCACCATATAAAGCAGGTGGATATGATAAGACGGTTTCCCGTGATAAGTAAAAATGGTTATGTGTGCCGGGGGGCTCCCCTTGCTTTCCTCAGTCTCTCTCCCAAACACACACACACACATGCTTGGAAGCAGAGGGTCGGCGTAAGGGAAAGCTGGCTGGACAGATTTAAGTTTACGCCTGATCGCGCTCTGGAGTGCAGGCCAGCGGAGAGAGGGAGAGACAGCACCTGGCCCGGCTTTAGCATCCCCATCTCGCGTTATTGACAGCCTGATAAGCGGGGCCAGGCCGTGTGGTTTCCAGAAGTCTGCTGGGTTGCACCGGTTTCACTGGGTATAAACGGCGGCAGCACTTGATTTTCATCTGTGCTCTCCCTTTTCAAATTTTCACACTTCTACGAATCTGCCATAATCTTTTGTACAAAGATATAATCTTTAATTAGGTTAATATTAAGTCAGGCTACGTTGACAGCATCGCTGCTTGACACAATAACATAATTTATATATATATATATATATATATATATATATATATATATATATATATATATATATATATATATATATATATATATAATGTTTACACACCTGAAGGAATTGTATTCATGACTGTACCATGGACAAATATCATGTAATAAATATGGGATAACATTACAAGGCGACGTAAACTGAATTGTGTGATGTCATTTGCCATAAATAATAGGGTTCCTAGAGTTAGTTAGTTCCTAGTTCCTTAGAGTTTTGAGACACGTTTATTATTATTATTTATTATTATTATTATTTTTGACCTGATTAAATGTAGGTTACATTCTAATGGTGACAGTTTGTAAACAGCATAAATGAACTGCAACGTTGCTTATTTTCTATTATTTTATTCATTTATAGACCTATTCACAACAAAAAGTTTTCCTTTGTTTTTGTTTTTTGAAGGAAGCATAGGCTATAAAATAATAGTCCACTTCAAAAAGTCTTATTAAACCGAGTTATTAAGAGAGATGAACCTTAAGGAAACTACATGATGCGGTTTATAGGTTTTCAAATTCGCACACAACAGACAGCAGTCCCTTCAACTTCCCGGTTTGGGGAATGATAAATGGCGTCAAGTGTGACGTGCGCCGTCACTCTAGCCAATCACTGCCAGGTTGAGGTTAATATTAAGAGAAAGTTGATAGCGAGACGAAGACGTCTTTTTTTATTCCGAGCCACGTTTAAAGAAAGAGGTATTTTTAACAAGACAACACAGTTAACGTGCGAGGTTTGCGTGTGTCGTAAGAATCTCGAGGGAGAGTCCAAAGTTGGACCTTCTTTCATCTGTTAAACAGGCTAGTATTTTCATCAACACTACATAGAGGGGCTTGCAATATCTCACAACTTTTTCCCGTGGCTCCCTTTTCGACTTGTTGGACTGGATATTATTTACTTTGGGACTAGTTTCGTGAATCGGATCCGGCGGGGCTCTCTCTAGACACTCTTTACTCTCTCTTGAGGCTCATTTGGAAACGTGCCTCACATAACGAAATCACTCATATTCGCTATAGAGGAACGGGCTTTAGCGTTTGTTGAGGTAAGTGAGTTTACAAGGTTCCGATTGTACTTTAAAACATGTTTTCACAAATGTTATGACATCAGATTGTCGCGCTGACAGCATTTAGGTGTCTATTAATCTCGAACACTACCTAATTTACCATGAATTTGACTGCCACCATGTAGAACTTTATTCCTCTGAAACTATGCCGTGAGATAAATGTATTATACTTCAACACTTGACACGTTTTTGACACCATGCCAGTCAACTGCTTTATGTGCAACATAATTTCATTTAATTGGGTTGTAATATCTTCAAAGACATTTGTAAACAAGGCATCATAATTATGAGTAGCCTAATATTATCTGTGAGATAAGCCTAAATATAATCATTTAAGTAAGTTACAACTTTATTTTCATTATTATAACAATGCGTTTTCATCATTTAAAAAATTAGGCAAGTCGCGCATCACTAAAGCTTTCTTAAATAACTAAAATAAATAAAGTTGATAGGCTAACCTATTTGAGGGAATTTATAAATAGCCTACCTTCGCCAGTAAGTTATAGAATAAAATTGGTGTCTATATAAAATATTTTCTATTAGCTACTAAAATTAATATAGTAAAAAATAAAAAATAATTTATGGTTTCCGCAAATTAATATTTTATATAGGCTAGCCTACAAAGATATATATTTTCCATATGCCATACAATTCTTCCTATTAAGCGGAATATGTGTATATTTAACAACTGTTAATTTCAATATTTGTAGAAGAAATATTTTAAGTAGCCTAGTACAATATGGCTACTATGCAAATTACACTGTTCAGTATTGATATATAACACAGTCGTTAAAAATTCATTTCAAGATTAACATTACCATTTGACGTGCAATGCATGTAAATTTGCCCTGAATGAATATTACACGGTCCATAAATTATGTCACAACTGTCATTTTATCGAAATATTTAGATGCTTACACTTTACGCAGCTTTAAAGAAACACACTTTCAGTGACTAATTAAACAAATAAAAAAATAAAACATTAAGGCTGCAAAACATATTTCCTCTGAAATAAGAGTAAAAGGTAGAACGGTAATAATTAAAATCATCAGCCCACAACAACTTGTCTATTATACCTAATGAAATGGAACAATGTGGAACTTGCTTCTTGGATCATGGCGCCTAGAGTTAGCCTACACAGAAGGGCCCTTTGCCAGTGCTGTGGTCGATGTCGCTGTGGGCAACCACACCAAAAACTTTGGTAGGTCCCCTCCCCCAGAACATGGAGACTGGATGTGGGGCTTGCACTGGCCATAACGATAAACTTTTCCCACATTGCTTTAATAAGAGCCAGCCTATCTCTAGTTTATCTCTCTCTATAGATCTCTCTCTCTCTCTCTCGCTCGCTCTGACGTCAGTTGTATTCAGCTGAACCCCCCCCCCCCCCTTATTAGTTTTTTTTTTCTCTCTGTTGAAACTTTCGTGAGAGGCGAGGCACCGTCTATTTTGCCTGAGGGAAATAGCGACAAGATTAGGTTCTTTTTCATGACCAAACACCACTGACTGCTAATCCGAACTGTGCTAATTGATGGGAGGACTACAAGAGTCCATCTGTGTGAAAAGTCTGGAGCTAGTCAAATATTTGATGTCGACCAGCCTTTGAAACAGGTTGGTTTAACTATAGAGCAAATATATAGCATGTCCTTAGTTTCCATAAGCATGCTTTAGTGGCTTCTTATTTCTGTTTTATTTCGTTCTTTTCTAAAGAAATACTATGTTCGAATTAAACGTTCCAATTAGAACCAAAATAGTTTCCAAGTGTGATGTCATGGAATCTTCCATATAGGCTACATAACTTTTTATTCACAAAATTTTGGAAGGCTACTTAAAAAACAAACTGATTGTTCCGAAGAATCCAATTTTAAAATACAGATTATTTATATGTAAGCATTTAGCAGACCGTTTTATCCAAAGCGATTTACAGTGCATTCAGGCTATCAGTTTTTACCTAACATGTGGTCCCTGGGAATCAAACCCACAACCTTGTGCTGCTAACGCAATGCGCTACCACTTGAGCCACAGGAACACTTTTTTTGAGTGTTAGGTTAAAACTGCTCTATTTTAAAGACAACCATCAGGCTGCTACGAATATATTAAACAGGATGGAGTCTAAAAGAAACAAAAAACAAGCGTTTGAATCTCAGTGCAGTAGCACAACGTGTTGCATTTCAAGCTGAACTTTCTTCTCCGGTGGATGCAGCAAAACTTGAAATGGGAAGGAGAGGGAAATTATTCGAAAATATCAAACGGCGTGGCGGGGTCGCACCGCGGGACCCGAGATGACAGTGCATGACGGTCGCGCCAGCTCATTATCCGACTCCCATTCAAGCGGCCTTTCATTGCGATGCAGACTCTTTGGCAGTGTCGTTTGTTTCCTCATTGTGCTATAGTGGGGAATGCAATGGTTGTCAGAGCTCGCATTCACTTTCGCAATAGTTTATTGATGAGCTCCGACTTTTAGCACTTTTCACATGTCAAAACGAAGTCAAGTGTATGCAACCACAGCTTAATTTTATGCTCCGTGCGTCCCAACACATTTTGCCTCTCTTTAAAGCTGTCCCACCATGCTTACGTCCCCCTCCCCTCTCCATTTCTTGTATCCCAACCCGGAATCTATTCCACTCCAGTGAACGGGTGGAACACCCCAAGCTGCGAGTGGCGAGCTGAGAGTGCAGCGCATGTAACCTCGAACACAGGCACGGAGGGGTTGCTTTGGAGTTTACCGAGGTGTGTGCTAATGTCCAAGCAATCAACAAATGTAGTTTAAGTGTCCGGCCATGGACGTAATGATATTTTCATTTCCCCCTTGGCAACCCAAGACACAGAGTTTCTTTTTCTCCCGCTGAAAACGACAACAAATCACGCTATTAATGTAAATAGTATGGGGTCTCCCAACTGATCGTTGAGCGCGCGCCGTAAAGGCGGATGACATTCTCAGACACCAAGTCAACAATGACACGTGGAGAAAGTTTGGGCTCGTTTCAGTTGACAAGAGTAGCGTGAACAGACACAATAATAACGGACTTAAGTAAAAGTGTAAGTAATAAAGCAGGTCAACATTTAAGAAATTGTATAAAAATTTGCTTGTTTGGTATTTAGCAAAAAAAATAACAAATAAAATAAAATAAGTAGCCCACTTCCCACGGCGAATTCTCATGAAAACATTGCATTATATATTCCAGATAATTGCAAGAACATGCTTTTATGACGAAAAAAATAATACCATGGTACTTCCTGGTACTTTTTTCCAAGTGTCTAGTCACACAGAGTTTTATAATGTGAATGCCCAAAGGCATTTCAATGGAAAACATCTTCTCTGGAGAGAATCATATGCTTATGTGGAGTAAATCGAGTGATTAAGTAGGGCTGAAAACTAGCTTTTTGCTCGGTCCTGTTTCCCGCTCTGTCACCGGGGCAGGAGGAAGTGTTTTGCTGGGAGATGATGACAGAGGTCAGGCTCAGCTAATGGGCCACTGAAGAGGAGAAGAGGAGGCGAGGCACAGACCAGGAACACATACATTAATACACGAGTGCTATCACCAATCAGCATAGGTGCGCGCCCTCGCTCTCTCTCTCTCTCTCTCTCGCTCCCTCTCCCTCTCTTTCCCCCTCTCTCGCTCACTCTCTCCCACGAGCGCACATTTTTCAGTCTCGCGCAGTCTTGACATCCCATTTTATTGTCAATCTCTGTTTCCTTCGCAGGGAATTAAAATTTTCCACCCGAGATCAGTTGGAAACTATAAAAGACAAACTGTTCGAGGACGATTTTCTAGGACTTCAGAGTCTTCTCCTTATTGTAATCGAAGTATACCAGCGAGGATACGAAGGCATAAGAGCTATGCCTCAAAAAGGTAGGTTAAGAAATGTTTTCTTTTGAGCAACTTGCACGCATGTGCACCACTTACAAGTGAAATTGCTAGCTGCCCGCTAGGTTTAAACATATATAAAAAATAGTGTTTTGTAAATTATAATTATGGGAAAAAGTTAGTTATGGCCTTGAAGAAATTGTTTATCAAAACAAAAACTTTCAAAGAAAAGCACGATACTAAAAAAGAAGACGTAAAAGCTGCAAAACCTCGTGGTGTCAAACTCTATAATGGATTTTCCCGGACGCTCTTTGCCTTTTTATGCTTTAGCTATGTCGAGTTTTGTGCCAAGCAAAGTTCTTATTTATGACAGAGGAAAGCAAAAAGTCACAGTAGGCCAAGACCGCGATCAGTCGTGAAAATGGGAACGCAATGACCCGATGAGGTGGAGTGTCAGGTTGAATCACACCATCACATTCAGCCGCGCGCCACCACCAAATCGCACCGTGAACTTGGTGTTTTGCTTTTCAGTCAGGGAAACGCTGCCTTCTTTGTCCCAGACTAACTATAAAAAAGCAAAATTACGTTAATGTTTAAACTTTAAAATTAACAGTTAATTAACTTGATTTTTTGTTGTTGTTAAGTTTGTAGTACAAAACGAACAAAAATTTGATCGATATTATATTTGTATCTAATCTAAATCTATGTGTATTAGCTGTCTTATAAAAATATTATATGAAACATCTTATATAATTAAATGCTGTAAAATGTAATGCATCTAATTCTATGTCTCTGTTTTGATTTTACGGTGCCAGTAATTTGCATGATATAGCCTAATATAGCATACTTACTGTAGTTTTTATACATTTGTATAAATCAGCACCATTTAAGCTTTCTAAACTTTCACAAGAATCTACTTTCCGCAGAATATCAAAGGCTTAAATAAGTGTGCTCAATTAAGAGCCTTCATGTTGCACATTAGAACGAACAAAATGCAGATTAGGCCCTGTCAATTACAGATAGCACTATTAAAACAGATCATTAACTAAAAAGATGAGTCAAGACAGAAGACCTTAAGTAGCAAACGTGGGAAAGAAATACTGAATTGTTTACTTCGTATAAAACGTAACCGTGGTTATTAAACATGTTTATTTGCAATCCAAAAATGGTTTTGAATTAATGCAATGTCAAGAGAAATAAAAAAATAAAAAATGGTTGAAACGTTGTTAAAACACTTCTGAATATATCTAAAGAGTAAAAAATAATTTAAAAAAGCAATACAGTAAAACACATATATTTAAATATAAATGAAACACGTGCAACGCTGGCTGGCGCTTGGTGTATGTATTTATTTGTTGCTGTGCACTGTAAAACGCGCACACAATCTATCTTCTTAAAAAGGAAAAGAAATCAAAGCAGTGAGTATTTCTTCAGTGGCCTCCTTTTCGGTAAATGTATTGAATGGGTTCTTTATTGCAATTGTCTTTTACCAATTGAGCGCCCCACTGCGCTGTTGTATATTTTTTACAGCTCTTAACGACACATACCAGTAACACAATTACCTCCAGATACTTATAACAAGAAATTACTTTTCTATTTCGCGCAACGAGACAAACAAAAAGACATTGAGGTAACGGGCACCGGGTCATAGTGAGCTGCACTGGCTGCTGCGGGTGAAGGGGGGTAAGCTGGACCGGGTGTAGGAGGAGGAGGAAGAGGAGGAGGGGGGCTCGCTCCCTTCAGCTCTTTGTATTTTCTGAGAGTTGTTGGTACGTTTAGTTGGAAGCGGTGTAGCTAGTTAGGGAGCCCGGGTTTTACTCTCTGGGTTTTGGTGTAGAGGGAGAAAGAAAGCTATTGTTAAAATTCAGCGGGGCTTTGTCGGGGACCCCTCACCCCCTCCTGGCTTTACTTTTCCAGCGCAGCCAGGCGAGGTAGACAGCGTGTGTCACCAGAACAGAGTATCTGAAAGAGAGGAAAAAAGTAGGCCTTGCCCACAACATTTGAAGTTTTCTAATCATGAAGGTCAGGGGAAAGCAGATACAAGTACATTATTTGTTTAATAATAAAAGTAATAATAATAATAGTTTGACATTATTATTATTCCGATAAACAATTAAACTTATAATAAGAAAACTATTTTAATTATAAACACTGGATTTTTTTAATTAAGCCAAAATGTATTATTGTCAAATTTATCGTCATAAAAAAAGTATCCTAAAAAAGCTAATATTAGGTTTAGTTGTAATGCTAAAGAAATAATTTAAGGATAGATGTACTAATAAATTGTTTTGCTTTGTCCTAGGGATATTTTAATAGAGTGAAGCAGATGAGAGTCTAAAAATTGTTTTAAGCGGACAGTCAACTCTGTTTCCAGGCAAGTTTTAAACCCTGGACATAAGTGTATTTGTGGAGACAGTATTTCTTGTTCTCACTTTTTGCAGCATGAATGCAAAAAAAAAAAAAAAAAAAAAAATGTGAGGCTTCGGCCCTCACAATAATTGTCCGTAACTTTCTTGCACACAAGTCTTACATGCAATGCACTGCAATACACTTGATTTATAAATGTGAAACTGACCATTACTATTGGTTCTTTATGATTAATAGAATACTACAACCGTGCCACGTGGGAGTCTGGCGTCGCGTCCATGATGCAAAACAGTAAGTGGTGTTCTTTTCTTTTTATGAAATGCGTTTTTATTATTAAAAGGAAAGGTGAAAACACGAGAGAAACGTGAGGGGCGTCTAGCCAGCAAAGCATTTGTTGTGGTATATTAGTGAAGGCAGTTTACACTGTACGTCAGGGGTGTTGGGCGTGTGCATGCTGCCAAAATGTTTGCCTGTCATTCATACAGCTCCCTCAAAGCAGCTAAACACTTGCATAGTATAAGCTAAACTCATTGCTGAAGCCTGACTTTAACAATTTTAGAGTTTTATGCAACATCGCAAGCCATTATAAAAAATTCTACAGGCTACATTTGAAAGAGCAAAAATTACATTCCCAGCGACAAATTATTTGAATTGCAAAAAAAAAAAAAAAAAACAAAAAAACCTCACAAGGAAGCCTGCATAGCTACACAACCTATTTAGAGTGTCTAACCCATATGCTCTTTGCATAATTGTGTGTGACTGTGTGTGTTAGAGAGAGAGAGAGAGAGAGAGAGGATGTTTCTGCTTGACTTGCTTTTAAATAATTGCTGAATTAATGTTAGCATCGGCGGCCAATCCACCTAGTCCATTAGCAGAGACGAAATTGACATTGCATGATTTTGATGGAACGTCTATCATGTTTATGAAACACCGCGAGAGTGAAATAATAGACTGAGCTTTGATGCAACATTGAGTGTTGTAAGAGCATGAATAAATTACAATGCCGGATGTGTCTGTGTCTTTGAGATGTGTGAAAGCCAACTAGCAAAACATACACTTAGTCATTTGTGGAAAGTATTGAGTAAGTTATGATTACAATAAATGAGACATATTTTCTCTTTTAATGCTGGACAAGAGGTGTATGACATCTGTAACGAAGGTGTGTTGAATGTCATCCTCTCATTTCTATTGCTTTTATTGTTGTAAGTGCCAGTTTTTATTGCTCTGTCCCCATACTAACGACTGGTGTACTGTGTTAGTCACTCATTTTGACGTCTATAGATTATTTCTGTAGGTGGAATGCTTTGGAGTTTAAGCGGAGCGTTTAAATCTAGGTCAGCTGAAGTGAAGCACATTACTTTGTATGAGCGATAAATAAAATATATATATATATATATATATATATATATATATATATATATATATATATATATATATATTCCAACTTAAAAAAATATATTATGGAAAAAGGCCTTGAGATAAAAAATAATAAAATATTACGCGCCGAAAAAAAGTTTTTGCCTAAAAACTTTGTTGATTTTTTTTCTTTTTAAGGAAAAACGGTGTTATTGTAAACAAATGTTGTCGTGTGATGTCTCGCGTGTATTACTAAAAAGATATCATTCGGGTTAGGCCTTTAGTTTGTTTAAAGGTCACAGGCGGCAATCCAAGCTTTGTGCTAATAACTCTTGGGTGTATATAGAGAGGAGCGTCCAAATTGACACCATATGTCTTCTTATTAATTGATTAGAAACAGAGTACCGCGCGCGTAATGATTGCCACTGGGCAAGACCGACACCATTCACCGTGGGGAATTATAGAACGATTAAGACTTAACCTTTCAAGTGAAAGTTTGATTTTATATCCTCAAATCAAGTGACTGTATTTTTAAAGGGGTACGGCATTTGATTTTAAAGGCAAATGTGTCTATAATTTCGAATTAAACTTCGCTCCGAGAAGGGATATGGATTTTCTTTCCGCCTTCCTTCGTGTTAAGTGTGCCAGAGATGCTATCAGAAATAATTCTCAGGTAGTGTTCATAATAAAAATAAAACATTATTGCATAATTCATATTTTATATTTCGCTCTGCAGATTTATTATGCATAAACCTACAGAACAAAACAGCATCCCGCAGACTTGCTCCCAGTGCGTAAATATAGGCAATGGAGGTTTGTCACTTGGGAAAAAAAGAAATGTCACTTTTAATATATTGAGCACGAGGCGCGCCCCCGTGGACGTTCACGCGCACAGCCCCTGGCTACCTTAAAATTAAGCTTCCCTTAAAGGGGAAATGAGTAGAGTCCAATTTAGTCTGAGTGATATCCAAATGCAGACAGAAAGGGTCGTTTTATCATGCTACTATTTGTCGTGACGATGCGATTTTCAAAAGCAGAGCGATGTCATAAAGTGACATGCCTGCCACAAGTGCTCCAACTGATCTTTTCAATTAGCCTTCCATGCATGATCCAGGGCGACTTCCGCCTATTTCCAGAAATTAGGCTCAAACTTGACATGCAGCTAGCTTTATTTTAAAGACAAATGTCAGGCAGGCTCATCATATTTTCCCCCTCTTCTATATTTGGAGCTTATTTATTGCAAAGGAGCTTGTGCTCTTGGACTCAATTTAACGCGAAGCTTCGGAGGGAAGGGAGCTTAGAAGTATAGCAATCCGGTAAGGCTGCTTTTCCGTTTTGGCTACAGGTTTGGTGCATTTGGTCTGCTTTTTAGGTGCTTTTCCACTGACAAAGTAACATCAGGCTGTGCTTTGGTTAATGCTTTTTTTATTATTTATTTTAAGTTGTTTTATTTAAGATGTGAGGCTATGGTTTAAACCATGGCAGCGTTTAAGAAGTTTTAATATAATTCCACAAATAGCATTACGCCATCTGATCCGTTTAAGGCTTTGCAAAGATGCGCAAATCCCGGCTCAGTGGGTTGGAGATGTTTTGCTCCAGATCATACGAGAGCGCTGACGCTTAATCAATGTTCTGCATGTGTAATTATATTACAATGTGCATTAGGAGATTATGATATTACGGGCACATCTGGAGAACAGACGAAAACATATGACAGCAGTAATGACCGGCTATGCTGATTTAAAAGCGATTTACTCTGAAGATTGAGATTTGTTGACAATGCTCTTGTAATGCTTGACTCATTATAGACAATCGCGACCTGAAGGCTTCTATTAAAAACAGCTGAGATAGGATTCTGTTTATAGAGTCTGGTGATTTACAACGGGATCTTACCTTCTTTTTAAGGTCACAGTGGAGTGAACCAGCTCGGCGGTGTGTTCGTCAACGGCAGACCGCTGCCAGACTCCACGAGACAGAAAATAGTTGAACTCGCTCACAGTGGCGCGCGGCCGTGTGACATATCCCGGATTCTGCAGGTGATTAGAATGCATATTTTGAGTCTAAAATATTGATACAGTTGTTTTGTTTCACATTTGTGCTTTCACACTTACTTTTTTTCCCAGCTGTATAGTAGTTTTGAAATTTATTATTATTATTTTTAAAGTCCTTGCATTATGAATGCCAGCGAACAACGAGGATTCATTTCAAATTTCATTTTGGAATGCATACACAGTGGTCTTGTGGAATGGATCGAAGCACTCTCAGTTTTTTCCATTTGGCAATTTTTACAATTGGCGACCGACATGCATTTTAAAAAGTGCATCATTTCTCGTACCACTGAAGACGTATTTTTCGTGTTAAAGGTATTTCTTGTGTTATAGACCCATGCTGATGCAAAAGTCCAAGTGCTGGACAATGAAAACGTAAGCTTATCATTGCTTGCAGCATACACTTAACATTTCACACTAGTTTTAAATAATGTATGTGAATTGTTTCTTTTGTTTTCTGTCTAGGTGTCGAACGGCTGCGTGAGTAAAATCTTGGGTAGATACTATGAAACGGGCTCCATCAGACCCAGGGCGATCGGAGGAAGTAAACCACGAGTAGCGACTCCCGAGGTGGTCGGCAAAATTGCCCAGTACAAGAGGGAGTGTCCGTCAATCTTCGCGTGGGAAATCCGAGACAGGCTTCTATCAGACGGGGTCTGCACAAACGATAATATACCCAGTGTAAGTTCATTCAGAGAACTTAATGCGTAATAGTTTAATGCACTGTTTAAAAAGCATGCACTAATGACATTGAAAGTGAACATTCTGCAACATCGGTCTTCCCCGGCCGCTGCTGTAATCTCCTCTACACCAGAGGACAATGCAATGCGATGTAATGCTCTGGCATGTAGGCCTGTGCAGAAATGGGGCCAATTGTTCCAAAAGCCAACATGCCACATCGCGGATGCGCTCTTTAATTAATGTGCCGCATCTCTGGGTTCGTCTTTCAGGTGTCATCGATAAACAGAGTACTGCGCAACCTGGCTAGCGAAAAGCAACAGATGGGCGCAGATGGCATGTATGAAAAGCTGAGGATGCTGAACGGTCAGACCGGCACGTGGGGGACCCGGCCGGGATGGTACCCCGGTACCTCAGTGCCAGGGCAGCCCAATCAAGGTATGGCTAGTTTACTTTTCATAGGGGAAGGCTGTGTCAAAATGGGCATCGGATTCGCTAAACTTGATTGTTATTTTGCATTCTGGAGTAAATTTATAATTATCATTTAAAAAGATAAAACATTTCCCATATTAATAATAAAAGTAGCCCATACTTCGTTTACATGCTTTTAAGTAGCCTATCATTAGATGATAGCCTATAAACAATTTAAATAATTTAGGCTATGCAGGTTACACGGAGTTTAATGTACTTTTATAATATCAATAATTTAATGACGTTTGAATAAATACATGCATTGAATACCATGACTATAATAATTAATAATAACAATGCGAGTTGCAATCACCCTCACAGTTCTTAAAGAACGCAGAATAAACAAGGATTCCCTGTATACAAAATATGTTTTTGTCACACAGAAAAATGTGTTATGGGAACAGTTCTGTCGCTATGTAATAGCTCATAATAGATAATGATTTGTTTCCCATTAAGGCGACATAAATACGCGTTTAGTTTGAGGAGACTGTGGAAATGTTCCACCGGAGACATCCTGGACATGATATGGCAACATCTGCCAATTAGACAGAATTAGACGGAAGAAAGACAGACGTATAAAAATATATGATAAATAGAGAATTAATGTCTGTGTAATATCGGGCTATCAAATCATTGACTTGTTTACTTTACAGCAACTACAAAAAATAAAATACAATAAATAAATAAAAATGCAATGTTTTATGCAATGAGCCAATTACGTTATATAATATTTAACATGTTTTTATGAATAAAATTAGACTCTGAAGAGTCTAATTAAAATAGAGTGTCGGATACGTCTATGGATTACTTTTGAGTTCGCATATTATGCTACATAACCAACATATTTAATAGCCTACTGTTTGTTGACATGTGGCCTCGTATACGCACTATTTGAAACAAAAAGCTTTTTTTTTTATAGCTAACTTATATCATTTTCTCTTCTATCATTTCGAAGTCCACTCTCAAAGTAGGCTATTAGTCAGGGTGATGTTTCAGAGCGAGACAAATATGGTCGCAATCTGACGAATGTCACGCAACACTGAATAAAACAGCGGATTCATCTGGGCTGACAGGACGCTAAAAGAGACAACTCTGTCGCATTCAGAGGACTCCTAGCAGCCCCTCCCTCCGTCATAGGCTCGTGGTGCTAAAGCCGTCTAAAGGATTTGGACACTTTTCTTTTTCCATGGGTCCTCGCATGTTTTGATCAAGGCCTCCTCAGCTGAAAGATGCCGCGCTTGTTTTGCCACCTTTTTGCTCTCCTTCCGCCTCACCGGTTACGACAACGCCCCAATAAGGAATTATTTTATTTCCCAGCGCCTTTCTCAGAGAAAACAAATCCGAAATCTGGCGACAGTCGTTCAGGCTTTTGAGAACAGGCCACACATTCGGATTAGCTCTTGAAAAGTGTGAATACTAACACAAAGACCTTTTAAAACTTTCTGAGAACATAGAAATGCACTGTCTTTATAAATGAAATGACATGAAGAAAAGGAAATCTAGTAGTTTATTTATATGTAGCCTAACACTTCTTGCTACATCAGTAGAAGAGTAACCATGTCTAATTTACATCATATCAAAAAAGTATGGAAAAGTTGATTTTTGACAGCATATTTTCCCAGTGATTATGCATACACTGAGCTTCATTATATCCTCTAAATCAATATTATTTTTACTCAGTTCACCATCTCCATTAAGCAAATAATCTACTTTCAAAATACTTTAACAACGTTTTACACTGTAGTTTTAACTAATTTAACTTCAAATCGTTTCCTAAATAAACAGTATATTATATAATAAACAGTAAAAGTATTTTTACTCCATGGATAGCCAAATAATAAAAAAAACCTGTTTATGTTAATATGTAACAATCTTATATAACAGATTAGATATATAAGATTGTTACATATTTTCACATTTCTAAAAAAATTCTAAGGTAGATATAGGGAAAAAAATTAAACAATAACTCATAAAATGATTTAATTGATAATTATTAAGATCATTAATAATATTTTTCTTTTTTTGGACTAAAAAACAGGTTCTGTGTTTTCCACCCGGTCAAAATTGTGATGTTTACTGATGCTATGAACATTATTATAAATACATTCATAACATCCCCTTTAAATATTTTATATACCAAATCATGACATGTTATACATGACTTCCTTGTATAGGACACAGAAATCATCTTTTAGACAGTAAGCAGCTGGGTGACCATGTGACTACTTACACCTCCATCCATATAAGATTCCAAAAAGTTTTGGGGTTTCATTAATACCTCATGACTCCCCGCAAAACATCAACGTGTTTCTTTAGAGTTTTCGAACTCCAAACTAAATTTTAATTTCAAATGTATCTGGGGAGATGGCTTAATAAAGCACTGGTGTCCGACAACACAGCAGGTTATAGCTTATCGACTCACAGTTGCCTCTCCAGTCCTTTAGTCTGTGACACACAAGAGGCTTGGTATTTAGATGTCTCACTCACGGTGGCCTGGCTGTTTTTCTTCCTGCGCCTATAAGAAGGTATAAATCCTAACCGAGGTTGAACGGGCCGGCCCTAGGGACAGTGATTAATGACAGTAGAGCATAAAGGTTAACACGCCGAGCTGAAAAGTCTGTTGACTGGAATCCTCGTGCTACAATGACTGCTGGAGAGAATCCTTTTGTCACCCGCTCCAATTGTGTCCTCAAAATTCAACCCACGAAAGTTTGCCATCCGTCCTCCCAGCGAGTATTTAAGAGCTACCCTTACTCTCCCGCATTGTGTGGCTGTGAAAGCATCCCTCTCCTATTCAAGTATTGGTGGTCACCTCAATAGCTCTGCAAACTCCCATATGGTGGCCGTAGCCTAATTGAAGAACTCGGGAATGAAAAGGGGGGAGAGGGTGTTTGGTTTTTAAAAAACATTTCAGAGGATCTGAAAAGGGTTCTGGGACATTTTATCGCATTTCTGTAAAGCCCTCAAGCTCGTCAGCCTTTGTGACTCGATGTTGAAAGATCTAAGTGAGCGTGCTCTAAATGTTTTCCCACAACATCGCAGAGGGCGATACAGAACGCTCCACTAATTTTCGACCAAAATCTAAATATGACAAGCAAACCATGATATATCTTAATTAAAACCTAGAGTCCAGACAGAGAATGAGAAGTGGGAATAAACAGAACAAACTTACATTTTATGTTTCCTTTCCTTCCAGATGGCTGCCAGCAATCAGACGGAGGCGCTGAGAACACAAACTCAATAAGCTCCAATGGAGAGGATTCCGATGAGACCCAAATGAGGCTTCAGCTAAAAAGGAAACTGCAAAGAAACCGCACATCTTTCACCCAAGAACAAATAGAAGCACTTGAAAAAGGTAAACAAGAAGATTCGAGCTAATATATGAAAGCATCTGTAGACTAGCTACAACTGAACAGCATAATCACACTTCATTTCAAGAATATGGCTTTTGTAATCTTTTATATTCAAATGAAATGACTCTGCATGAAGTTTAAGCAGCCATTGTGTAACAGAAAACAACTCAAATTATTATTTCTTACTTTTGTTTTTAACCAGAGTTCGAGAGAACGCACTATCCTGACGTTTTTGCAAGAGAGAGACTTGCTGCGAAAATAGATTTACCAGAAGCAAGAATACAGGTGAGTGAAAAATCAGATGATTTTTATAAATCAGATTTATATATATATATATATATATATATATATATGTATATATGTATATATATATATATATATATATATATATATATATATATGTATATATATATATGTATATATATATATATAAATATATATATATATATATATCCCTGCATTTTTCTTGGATGCTTGACTTAAATATTTAAGTTAAAATAAATTATACACACACATATACATATATATATATATATATATATATATATAGTACAGTATATATATATATATATATATATATATATATATATATATATATATATATATATATATTTTTTTTTTTTTTAAATTAAATATAAAAAAATAAAATATTTATGACTCATTTTGCACTACACAGTTTTTTGACCAATCTAATATTCTTTATGAGAATGTCCTGCCCACTAAAACCACCTGCTATTTATATATAATAATAATAATAATAATAATAATAATAATAATAATAATAATAATAATAAATGAGCTAGGAAATACATCAACATGGAGATGAAGATTTAAAGGGAACATATTAAATACAAAATTGTCCGGTTTTATCTTTCTTCATCCTAGATAGCGATGGTTTGTGTGTTGTTTTAAAATGTCTTTGATAACTAACTAAAGTAAGTCTCTCCAGGTGTGGTTCTCGAACAGGAGAGCAAAATGGAGGAGAGAGGAGAAGTTAAGAAATCAAAGAAGACAAGCCAGTAACTCTTCGAGTCACATACCCATCAGTAGCAGCTTCAGCACTAGCGTTTATCAGCCAATCCCTCAGCCCACCACGCCAGGTAAAACCTCCACCACGTGCATATTTGTGACTCACGCGGGCCTTAAGCTAATGCAACTGAAAATTGACCAGAATGGTATGTTTTGATTATTCCTTCTTTTTTTCAACAGTATCCTTCACATCAGGAGCTATGTTGGGAAGATCGGACACAGCCCTCACGAACACATACAGCGCCCTGCCACCGATGCCAAGCTTCACCATGGCCAACAACCTTCCTATGCAAGTATGTCTACATTTGTCAGTTTAGTACCTTACACTGTACTATATTGTTCTGTGCTATGTTGGGCTTGCCTTAGTATTTTAAAGGATTAGTAATTTGATATTTCCGAGGACTATAAAATCTTACGCAATTACAGCATAGAGTTCTGTAAGGCTGTTTCTATCAGATGTGAGTGTTGCTGACAGGTCTGCCCTTTTTTTTTACCTCTCCACAGCCCAGCCAGACATCATCCTACTCCTGCATGCTGCCCACTAGTCCTTCAGTGAATGGGCGGAGCTATGACACATACACCCCCCCACACATGCAGGCACATATGAACAGCCAATCAATGGCCACCTCAGGCACAACCTCAACAGGTAAGCGCTTATTCCTCTACTAAAGCAAAAAAAAATCAAATACAATTGTAATTCTTTTTTTAAAAATGTTTTTATATTTTCTTCAATGTTTTTACATTTTTAATTCAAATAAATAAAAATATCGAATAAATAAATAATTGAATTAACATTTGTATACCATTTCTTTAAAAAAAAAAAAAGCAGAAAATGCTCTGAAGTCACATATGTGACACATAATGATTCAAATATTGAATTCATTTTTTATTTAAAATTTCAAGTGTATATTTAATATTTTAAAATATACAAAAATTAAAAAGGGTTTAAAATGTTTTATTCTATGAGATCATTTAAATATTTTATTTTAAATGAATTAAACAAATAATTTCATATTTTTTGTAAAAATAAGGAAGACATTTTATGAAGCTCCAAAGTCACATGTAACACTTGACAAGTCTTAACTTTTTCAGAAATTTATTCATAAACTGATTAAATATTTTTAACACCTAACTTATTTTTACTTAAAATCTCTTAGTTCATATTTTGATTTGTTACATATTAAACATGCATGCTCCTTATATGTTTTTTTTATTACATATAATTGCTCTTAAATTACAAAATATGACAAGTCTAAATATTTCTGCATGTTTTCACCATGCTACAGGTCTAATCTCGCCTGGAGTGTCTGTACCAGTCCAAGTGCCAGGCAGTGAACCAGACATGTCCCAGTACTGGCCCAGACTACAGTGAGAACAAGACACACGAGAACAAAAAAAAAAAAAAGAGAGAGAGAGAAGGAAAACAGAGGAGAGGAAAAGAGAGAGGAGCTTCTTAACCTCCTGACGTCTTTCTGCTTCAAGGCAGGGCTATTCAGCAGTATTTAAGTGTGGAAGGAAAAGAGAAGACTCTGAAGGACCTTTTGTACTGGGATAGTGCCACTTCTCTATCATTCTTTGGACACAAAGACTTGAAGAATAAAAGAGAACAGACTTCTGTAAAGTGCCCGGTATTATATCGTAAAATGAAAAAAATGAAAAAAAAAAAAAAAAAAAAATCTGTTTTTCAGTTTCCAACCTAAGTCATTTTGATGTATTTGTACATGTAATGGCCAATTGTATGTTATGACAAAAAAAAAAAAAAGAACAACTGTGGATGGACTGTCAAACCAAGTTGGTCTTACATCGGTGAGAGGAAGATCATTTGTGCAGGCTTATTCTTCATTCTTTTTTCATCATCAGCTGATATCAAGAACTGCCCATTTCTGTTTCAAATGTGGACCTGTAGAAAACAAACAATCTCTGTATCATTTCAAGACAAAAAAATAGCAACAGAGCTCAAAGGAAGCCGATCCAGAACTTGGTTTCCAAAGCTTGCAGACAAAAGTAAGCTGTTTGTTGAACATGGCGACTGCTGAACCGGAGGAGGAAAATGTTTGGTAGTTTAAAACGGTAGATTGTGTCTTCGGTATAATTCAGTTTTGCTTATGTCAAAATGTAAGTATTTGTCTTCCCTAGAAGTCTCGCAGAACAATTTCTTTAATAAAATTAATTTCATTTTATAATTCTCTGAATATTCAATACATGCTTTTCACTGAAGGCCACTTTTTAAACATAACTACCATTAATGTAGCTGACAATAAGAGTGGTGTATTATTTATACAATCATCAATTCATCCAATCTCATACGTCCTTTTTAATAATTATTAATTAATTTGCTAATTTTAAGTGGTTAGTCTCAAGCAGATGGTTCTGAAACATTAAAATGAATAGTTAATATTAAGAGAAAATTAAATGCAAATTTACAAAGACGTGATTTAAAATATATTTATGTACCATAATCATCCAAGTCTGCATTCATGATTACATTGCATTTCCATTCAGAAATAATTTGAAACTCTTATGTATGTGATTCTTGTAATGTTTCAATAAGCCTGTTCTCTTTAAAATAATCTGCATGCTAATAATGTTGTGCCATTTAAGTTCAATTGTTTCATAAAGCAAATGAAAAACAAAAAGTGGGGCTGCATATTTAGAAAACGTATTCACTTCTGTGCATAGCTTTATGAACGCTATCGGCAGGGTTGCCAGATCTGCGTAACAAAACCAGCCCAGTAGTTGCTCCCCAAAAGCAGCCCAATCATGGCCAAAACAAGCCCAGCATTCTGGTGGGAAATGGCTATCAAAATCCCATTCTGCTTCCAGGAAGTCCTACCTTGGTCGCAAATGTGTTTCGGGGTGACAGTGTATTTCGCTTCTCCCCATGGACTAAAAACAGCTCGTGGCAGCAGTGAATAAAAACAGCCCAATTTCACAGGAAAGCTGCAGACTTGGCAACACGGGCTATCGGCATGCATTCAAGAAATGTTTCGGAAAGTATAATATTTGAAACACCACTACGGATATAATGTGACTCAAGAAATCAAAAGCATAAAAAACAATAGATTTATCTTACCAGCAAGTGTAAAGAATGATTGCAGGGTAAAATATGTGATTTTGCCCCCTCGGGAGACCCAGCAGGGAGGGAAACGTAGAGAAGAATCCTTACAGGAGAGAACGGTCGGGTATGTGTGACTTGGCCTGTTCGTCACGTACAGAAAATACATTAGGAGCGTCAACAAAAACATCTACAAAGACAAAATGAGACAGTAGACTGGAAAATGTATATCATTTGCGTGTAACTAAACTAAATTTAAATGACAGTCATCTATGTTTTGCTGCATTGATGTAATTAAAAACCGAGTAGAAGTTCGGAACGCAAATTTGTGTTGATATTAAAGACAACAAAAAGAAACGAAGAGCTAAACTTCAAGCTAACAGTTTAATTTAACTGTTGAATTTATGAGATGGCACTGTTAACATCAGCAAAATGCATATTTAATTGCAGGTGATTCGTGATATAATAGCCTACGCTGTGGGAGTTTGAGTATGAATGAAGCATCTATGAAGTGTAGGCCATTCCTCTGTTATTAACAGCCGCAGACAGTGTATATTAATAGTTTAAGTTGTTGCAAAGTTAAACTCTTCAACAAATCAGTATGTTTATATAGGCTACTGTATATGCAGGAGATACATTTGAAAAAAACTGTAAGTTGAGGGTCTGATAAGTGCATTTTTTAACAACTAAAAATATTGTTTTAAAATATCTAGTGAACAGTTTAGTGTCAAAGAAACTTTTATAACTTAGAACATTCATTCAGAAACAAGTTTCTTACACCAAAGCATGACCATTCCTACTTCCTTTCTTTTTTTTTTTATACATAGGCTACTAAAAGTCAACCAAAGTACACACAAGCCATCCATGTATGAAAGCTGGTCAGAAACAGTCTTGTCGGGGTATGTTTTCACACCAGCGAGCACAACGCTAAGGAGACTTGCGATAGGACATGCGTTCAGCCTGCAGCGATCACATTTAACCCACTTCGAAACGGAAACCCCAGATATGTCTGTTTCATGTATATGGCTGTGAGAATTTGACTTGATTTGGTTGTATGTTTAGTCACAAGAGGACTTCAGAGGTGGAGAATACCTCTGATTGAAAGTGAGGCAAGACTCCAGCCGAGGAACAAACAACGACAGACCTTTCATTTAGGTTCATCTGCAAAGTTTTTCAGTGTTCAGTCATGACAGGAGGCTACGAGATGTGGCCTAGTGGTGTGAGCACAAGGCCGTGAACTGTGTCTGGGAGACACAAGCTGATTTCCTCTTTCCCTTCTTCTCCCCATCACCTCTTTTCCTCTCCTACTGTATCAATGAAGTGGCAAAAAGCCCCAAAATAAAATGTAATATTATAAATTTACAAAAAACTAACTGTATAATTATAATATAATGCATGACATGAAATAATAAAATAAAGAATAAAACTAGATATAATAATACATATTAATAAGTATTCAATAATTGTAATTAATTTACATTAGTTAGTAAGTTAAATAAATATACTAAAATAATACAATTAAATACCAGGAAAGAATACTGAGCAATAACACATGTATTATTATTATTGGACCGAGATCTCTGTGTGGACCACTGGCTGTTGTCAGACTCCTTGTGCGAACAAAAACTCACTGTATTATTACATTTGAGGGCAAAATTAATGTTTGGAAATGTAAACTGATATATTCTACAGACACATTACAGCAAAAGATAGAAATAACTGAATTTTCTGGTGAAAATACTAGTGTTCTAATAATGTTGGCCACCACTCTGTATATATATATATATATGTGTGTGTGAAAAATAAAATGTAACAGGGAAGAATAATACTGAAAATTGATGATCAATTACAGATTATTAAATAACATATCCATAGGGAATAAAAAAAATATTGCATAAGAAAAAAAGATAAGAAGAAGAATACTGAACAATTTAAGATGATCAGTTTAAGACTCTTAAATAACACCTATATGTTGAGAAGCCGTCTGGTGTTTTGCAGGTTGTAAACAGTATTTGCAAATCGAGTGAGTCTGAGTCTCAGGCCTTGCTTGCATGAAGCGGTTAAATCGGAGCAGGGGAAACCCAGGTGTTTCTAGCCCATAGCTGTGCTGCTCCCCACCACAGCCCCAGCACTTACTGGATTCTGCCAAACGCCTGGGCTGTTCCTGACAAGTCTAGAGGCTAAAGCTGCATCTCTGCTGAACGAGAGAGAGAGAGAGAGAGACACAGAGGATGAGGAGGAGGCAAAATAGACCAATGAAAAGCTAGAGAGAGGGAGATATTTTGTCCTTTTTCTGCAGTCGAGAAGCATTTAAATATGACAGGACACAATTATGGTTCACTCTGTTGTTGGCTGCAGATGCTCGGTTGTAATTCTGCTCTGAGCATCAGTCTGAAGGGTCTCTGCGCTGCAGACCCCTACAATAGAGTTAATGCAGCTGTGTTTGAAATGATAAACACAAAGGAAACGAGGCGAAAATACAAAGACGCAAAAACAAACCAGAATCAGGCAGTAAAAAACCAAACAGTGAACATTTTGTATTGTTGATTGCAAATCTGTATTGTAGTCTGTAAGACCAGTTCTGAGAATGCTTCTATTCTGCATTATTAATGCATACATACATACGTAAATACACACTATATATATATATATATATATATAGAGAGAGAGAGAGAGAGAGAGAGAGAGAGAGAGAGAGAAATAGATAGATAATTAGAAAAATATAAAATAAAATATATTCATATAAAATATTATTTTAATTGTTATATATTTAATATATACCTTGAACATTTATTGCAATTATTACAGAAATATTTGTATAATATATTTATAAACTATTTTAATATATATTGCCATACATTTGTATATATATTTTAAAATCCATATACAAAATATCTTAAAATCCATAAAAATAGAGTATTTAAATATAATAAAGTATGTTTATTATTCAATATTTAATATCCAATATAGATATTTTATAAAATATTTAATAAATAAACACTTATTGTATTATTTATTTACTTATAATGACAGATATTATTATATTTAAATTTAGATATTTTTTAAATATCTCAAAATATGTGTGTGTGTGTGTGTGTGTGTGTATATAAATATAAAATTTCAATCAGATTTTTTTTTCATTAAAGCTAAAATGAATATATATGTCTGAATCTGAATTGTCCTTTGTGCATGCTTGACAAAAAGATAGATAATGAGAGAAAGAAGGCAATAAAAGAATAAAGGATTGGAAAACTAAGACTCGTAGCTCTGAATGAGGTTTATAATGATGGTATGTTCCATCAAAATGCTATTAGTCTAGTGGGAGGCTATCCAATGAACGCCCTGTGCGTAAAACCACAGAATGCTTTCCAGAGAGTGTAAAGAAGGGTTATCAGTCTGTCTGAGAGGGGAAAAGACAAGTGGCTGTTGGTACTTGAGCAATAATGCTTCAGCATTGCATTGTATAAATGTGTGTGTATCTTTTGCCTGCCAGTGCTTTATACTGAAGCTTGTAATTTAGAGTAATAGCCACTTCACACGTCCTCAGAAAGCCCAAACCCCTCCTCTCCATGCCCACTTCCAGAGACAAGCTCTGCTGACCAAATACTGCTACTTAATGAACTAGCACAGTTAAGCTTTATTGAGAGGCCTTGCGGTCGACCACTTGTGAACAGAGTCAGCGGGTGAAGTGATACTTCAGCTCACCTAAAGTGAGCCAGTGAAACAGCCTCTCAAAAACTAATGAGATGATGAAGGCGATTTGTTTGCCTGTATACATGAGTTCTTATTATTTGCAAAAAGTGTGCAAAAAACATTGTCCAGTTAAAAAGTATGATAAAAAAGCATCATTATACTGATTACTTTTACTTAGTTTTGTGTATTTAGTTGCTTAAGACTTGCAAAACAATATTTTTCGAAAAACTGTTTAGATTGCATGGAAAAGCGAGTGACCTTGAGTCCTGACATCCTCTCTGTGCTTATTTTATTATGTTGAAGAGGTGGAATTTTCAGAGAAAGGATTTCGTTAATATTTTGTATCTATAAATGTGTTTAATCGTATTACCTCTCCATTCACAAATCCTGCAGTTGATTACAGTAGTGAAAGCTGGCTGGCCTGAGCCAGGTTTTAACAGATAGTGGGATGAGCGTCAGTGCTGTAAGAGGCAGGACAGATGAGTGACAGCAGCTGGCAAAAAGAGCTGGAGAAACAACAGGCCAGACACGCTGAGCGTGAATGACACACTCTTACACGTTATTAAATAACACACACAGACAGGGGCAGCTGCTGCCGTTCAACAATGGAAAAACACAGATATAATAAAAAAAAGTAAAATAAATGCTGCTGGTAAAAATAATGCTTCTAAAACTATAACTGAACAGTAAAATTACTTAATAACGTTTTTTTTTTTTTTTTTTACTAATTTTAATAATGTACTAAATAACAAAAATAATTGTTATAAAATAGTTGTAAAAGTTTGGAAGTGCATTTTTTAAAATGATAATAATAATAATAATAATAATAATAATAATAATAATAAATCTAAACTAAATTTGTAAGATAATTATAAAAAAATATACTAAATTCATATAATATAATATAATATAATATATCGTTTGTGCTGTCGAACAATTAATAACGATTAATTGTATCCAAAATATTTGTAAAAATGTTTTTGTTTACATAATATGCGTGTGTACTGTGTATATTTATTATATATATATATATATAAATACACACACACACACACACACACACACACACAAACAGATACAGTATATATTTAGAAAAATTTACATTTATTTACATGTATATATTTATATTCATATAATTTATATTATAAATAAATATGTTTAATATATAAACATTTTTTATATACATGCATGTGTATTTATTTATACATAATACACACAGTACACACACATATTATGTAAACAAAAATGTAAATATTATAAATATAATACATTTATAATATAATATATATAATAATATAACTCACGTGACTCATGTCCACCACTGACTCATGTAAACATTTGCACACAAGCTCAACTGAAACACAGATACACACACTCAGCAGATGGAAAGGGGTCTAGTCTATACACCTCACCCTTGACTCCTCTTTTTGGAGCGACTCAGGACACCCCAGTCAGTGAGAAAGACAGAAAGCGGCGTCTTTCTGGACCAGGACACAGTCCTGTGAGCCAGAGCTCGTCATGGTGATGGCAGCATGGCAGTGCTTCTCTATTGTAACCAACCCCCAACTGCGACTGTGGGACAGGGCAAAGACCCAACTCTCCTCTCAAATAAAGCTCGTCACCCTAAACACTCCCTTAGACCAGGCTAAAAGAAGAAGCAGCAGCATGAATAGCAGAACATGCTAACAAAACCGTCTATGCTAACAACACCAGCAACAATGAATGGCCTGCGCTGCTAGAGCCAAAACTCTGGGCCCAAGTCTCACTAGAATGTAACTTTATCTTTACACTATTGATGGCTCAGCAGTGCATTGCCCCAAACACATGTTTTTGGTCGTGACATAAACAATCCCTCAACAAAAACACTGCAGGAGTGTGAGGACTGAGTGCTAGCGGGAGCTCCACGCTAACAACTCTGTGCAGTTTAGTGGTGTTTATATCACTAATGTGAGGGAATAATTTGTGACCCAAATACCATGATTTCCTCAAACAGAGATTAAACAGCCCTTACCATAAGAACGGCATCAAAGGAATTCCAAAGCTTTGGCCAGAGTTGCTAACGACAGAAGTATTAGGTGCTAATTCCTGTCAATTTTTTTGGTTCCTGGAACATTTTCCATACAACATTCAAGCCAGTGAGGACGATTAACACAAAAACGGCTTATAAAACAAATGTATAGGGTACTTACAAGGATAAATATAGAGAAAATAATTATAAAATAAGGAATTCTGACATGACAAGCATTGTAAGTTATGTTTTACACAAACATTTAGCGGTTTTTAGCATTTTACAGGTTTTAGTTGTATGAACTGAAATGAACAAAATATTGCATGCTGATTCAAAATTAGAAAGTAAATGGGAAATTCAGAGATTTATTTGCATGGTAGAGCCTTGATGCAGTGGTTATATATATAAATTACATTTAAGCAAGCATTGGGCAATTTAAACAGTAAATAATAAAAAATAGTGAACATTTATTTTGTATCCCAAATATTGGCCAATAACATGTATGGAACTGATATGTTGCGTATCACTACTGTCAATAAAATACAAAAAGTCAAGAAATAAAGATAGATAGCAGATTAATCCACATTGTATTACTCCTGTGAAACTTGTTCTACTTTTACAACTTAATACATTTATTTACTCACACCATAGTTAGGCCATTCTTAAGCCGTTCAGAGGAAACTCCTAAGACACATCTAGACATCTGTGTGCGCTCTTGGATTTCATTTGAAGGGGATGATTAAGCTTGTTTTTCAGCAATCCTAGCTCTGTGCCTGGCCCACCACCTCTGTCTGGCAGTAATCTTGAACTGAAATTCAACCCTACTGTTAAAAACACAAAAATTTCTCGGCCTGCCTATAAGCCCTGAGTCATCCAGAGTTACGAGCCATTGTTTGCCAGGACTTTTGAATGACTCTGCACTCCTGACACAGGAACAAACCCTTAGCAGATGTTTTACTAGGGTGGACTAGTCTTTAAGACTGCATTAAAACATTCTGACTTGTAAATTAAGTTCTTTGGGTGCTATGGATCCTAAAGGTGAGAGGATAATTAAATCAAATATATACTATAATAGAAAAGGCAATGAATGTAGTCTTACCTTGATCTGTAAAACCCCTATGCGAAAAACACAAACAAGTCAAATGGAGAAGCACGCAACTCCATAAATATTTCCTGTATGCCAATCAGACCTTGTAAAGGGCACACTGCTTGCTAGGGTCGCTCTCTACTTATTGCTCAGATTTGAAAAACAGATTCTCTGAGGATTGCCTGCATGAAAAGGTCATTTGTTATATATATCAGCAACATATTCACCTGGAAGTAAAAGGACCTTTGGAATATGCTGAACTGAGCATGGGTACGACCACATAGGTAGAGAAAGTTAGATAAAAGAACATGCTATTTCCTGACATAGACATATTTCCATAAACATTTGGAAACAACGCTGATGAGAATATATATATAAGTATATATACATAAAATATAAGTATATATATATATATATATATATATATATATATATATATATATATATATATATATATATATATATATATATATATATATAATATAAGTATATATATATATATATATATAAAAAATTGGGGGAAAACAGCTGCAATTCAGCTCAATAGAGCAAAACACTGTAAGTGTGTGCACCTATGTGGATATTTGTGTATACTTATGAGTGTGTACTATGTGTTTATGTTTGGCGCCCGGAGCTGAATCAAGGGCAGCATGGGCTACAGCATAGACAGGCCAGATAGTGTGTGTGTGTGTGTTAAATATTTGAAGAGTGTGAGGCTTGGCCCTGGGGGTGAGAGCAAGACACACTGCATGAGCAAAATACATGTAAGTGCTGCCTTCAGAATAAATACACAGGCATTGTGAATGTTACAATGGGATGAACTTTGACAACATATCTAAAGGCGATTTACATTTCATACTGTGCACACACACACACACATACAAAAACATCCCATAATAGCGCACAAAAACCACATTAAATATTACTACTATTATTATTACATTTAAATTACATAGATAACTATATCAATAAAACATTAACGTGAGTTAGTTATATATAGAAATTCAACTCATATTTCACTTTACAGCTGGAAAGATGATGATGAGAAAGCCATCTAAACATTTAAACAGGTGTCGAGAAGGACCTGTATGCGAGAGAATGCATGAATATTAATGAGCAGGCGTTTACGAAAATGAATATTCATAGGACAAATCCAATCTAATCCTCTTCAGTCACACTTTCTGTGCATGTTGACGTAAAATGTATATAGATGCTAATCTCTGCTAAAAACGTGTAATAACTGCAACAGAAACAAGGCTTTTAATGACAACATTGTTAACGTCGGCATGAAGCAACACACACCTCATTTCACTGGCGACAGAATCAGTCTAAAGATGTAGGCTTGGGGTTAATTAGCTGTAAAATACAATGCTAATCTAGTCTTTATGAGGTCACTGTCGTGGTCCGATGACCTAAAGTTAGACAGGATCATGACAAGACAGGATTTGTTCCACAAGGCGAGCTAGGCTTGTTTGTTTTAGTGATATATACTGTCTCTATGTCTGGCCTGTAAAAACAAAAAGAAAGCTTTGCAGTGTGAAACATTTGTCTGACAGCAAATGTTGAAGATGAATATATGCATCACTTTGTCCTCTCATCATGCAACATTTTGCACAGGTTTGAAGTCACATTTCCACTTTGACGAAATTCATGAGGCAAACAAGGGAATTCTGAATAAAGGTGTCACTAGTGTTTAAGAACTGGTTTTGAGGGGATCAGAAACAGGCTATTTCAAGCCCGAAACCACCACCTCAAGGGGCATGCGACAATCTCACTCTCAGTTATTGCACAGAAATGCATTTCTGAGGGAAAAAAAGAGAAAACAGCACTTATATTTGTATGACCCTCCAACATTTTGTACATAGTAAAATGCTTATTATCTTATGTTGAGGACAGTGAAGAGAAGCATTAGATGGATGTTTTGTTTATTCCTGGCTTTTTAGAGCACAAGCTGGTTCTAGAAGTGACGGTTTTTACATGCTAGATGATGCACAGTTTGTAAGCAGGTCTATTGCTGTTTTACAGTGGGGATGGTCATGTTTGGATTGTCGTGCCATCCTTAAAAAGAAGGTCTTTTTGGAGTCAAGATTATAATACGATTCTTATTGAAAGGAGAAGAAACTGCAATCAATATCCTACAAACATAAAACAGCAGTAATCTGTACTTCAGTATTAAAGGTAAGTGGATCCTAACATGCATAGGTTGTGCGGGACAGTGTTGTCAACAGTAACATCTCTTACCCTTCCTGGTATTCTTGACACTGAAGCCTATAGTTCAATAACTTTAACCAGTTGAGGCTAAACAATGGCCATCAGGGCCCTTTGGGTAATATATTCACAGTCACTATCCTCATTCGACAAAAACACCATTTAGCATTTCTCTCACATAAAACTGCCTGATTTTTTACTGTAAAACTCCTGAATAAATGGAGTTTTGCAGGAAAAAATGAATACATGTAAAACTCCTGTGTTTCTTTATGGAAGGATGATGAAGCTTATAGTGTTATTAAAGTAGTTTGCGAAAATACATTTCTAATAAAATATGTTTTTGTCATAACCATGGACTGCAAATTTAAACCAATTCCTGCAGGGACTGGTGACTAGACATGAAAGTGATTGTGACATGTTTGTTACGTGCAAACCCTCCAGCACATGCAGAAAACACATTTACACTGTCACCTCTGACTGCCATTTGTTGGGTACATTTACTGTAAAATGACTGCATGTGGTTGGCAAACAAGACTTCATTCGTGAGATTCTGCATAAGAAATCAATGGTTTTTAACACCTCCGTGATTAATTTTCCCAAAGGGAAAACCTATTAAAAACAAATTGGATATGGGTTTGTGGCTCTGAAATGATTACATACATCTTCAAGTATATGCCAGCATATCCCTGAATCTGAATCCTGGAAAGGAAATTTTGCCTCATCAAGATTTTTTCATTGTACATTTTTAAAACATTTTTCTTTGTTAAAATATTATTTCTTATTCCAGCCTAATATTTACCAAACGTCACACTACTGACCATTTAATGTGTCCTTGATGAATAAAATGATTTCTTAAAGGGATACTCCACCCCAAAATAAAAATGTAGTTATTAATACGTTATATACCATGTTGTTCCAAACTCGTAAAACTTTCGTTTGTCTTCGGAAGACAATTTAAGATATTTTGGATGAAAACAGGGAGGCTTGTGTCTGTCCCATAGACTGCCAAGTAAAATACGCTGTCAAGGTCTAGAAAAGTATGGAAAGCATTGTCGGAATAGTCCATCTGCCATCAGTTGTTCATAACGTTATGAAGTGACAACGATACTTTTTCTACGCGGATAAAACAAAAATAACAATGGACTGTTCTGATGATGCTTTTTTATACTTTTCTGGACCTTGACAGCGTATTTTACTTCGCAGTCTATGGGACAGACACAAACCTCCCTGTTTTCATCCAAAATATCTTAAATTGTGTTCCGAAAAATAAACATAGCATTTATGGGTTTGGAACGAGATTGGGGGCAAGTGATTAATGACAAAAGTTAAAATTTTGGGGTGGAGTATCCCTTTAAGAAACCTGACCATGAACTTTTGAACTGCAGTGTGAACACAGTGGCGTTATCAAAACATTGCTCTGTTTTTGTTTAAAAATATGACAAGTTCCAATGGCATGAGTTTGGGGAGGGGCTACCTGTGTGGGAGTGGTCCTAGAGGAAACTTGCTTGGAAACAGTCATTAGATTGTACAGATATTTCACTTTATTTTCATGAACAGTGCAATCTGCCATTGCAAATTAATAATATATGTGTCTCTAAACCACACCTTCTCATTAACATTTTAACATAAATACAGTGAACCAATGATTTGTGTGGGATGAGTTGTAAAATATTTTGAGAAATGGATGTGTGAGCATCAAACAGTTAGTGGAATGCTGTTGTTCCACTTCAGCAATCTTTGATTAGTAATCCAACCCCAGGCAGAACTCCTTTCGCCCCTTTCTCTCTCTCCCTTTCTTTATCTCTCAACACCCTTTCACAAAGGCCTCGGCCATTAGCGTTCCAGCTTGCTGTTTTCAGTAAACCTCTCCTCACTGCGACATCATACACCAAAGCCCAAAACCACTCTTTACAACCAATGTCATAAGCACATTTCCCAGTCGTGAATAACAGTTTTCTTTGCTGGGAAACTGTTTCTGAATCTAATAATTATCCTCTTCATCCTCCTAATTCAGACTTTAGTGTTTGGCTGAGAAACGGGCCGTCTGCCAGATCGAAGCAGAGTCGGAGTTGTCAGGTGGATTACAGTCATATGAATCGCTCCGCAGGAGGCCGAGCAGCCTGCAATTACAGCGCGGCGGCGCCTTTGATTTAAAGGAAACTTTCAGAAACTGACTAAAATGTTGAATAATAAGCCATTAGAGATTCTGAAGGCCAGAGCCCCAAAAGAAACCCTCCCTCCCTTGAAGTTTCCTTTGCACACAAAGTTGTTTGACGTCACTAAGCGTCGAACAACGTCTGTGCTAGTTGGTCAGACACCTGTGACTAGCCGCTTTCACTCGTAGTCAAAAGTTTCGAAAAATCTTTACAGCGCAATTAAGAGCGGTAATCGTTTTGTGCGCAAAAAATATCAGTTTATTCCATTGTACTAAAAGCCCTGAATGGGATTCTTTGAAAAGAATGTGAATCTTTTATATGATGGCCTCTGGATTTTTAAATGAAAATGAGGGGTCAACTTCTCTCATTTTCCTCACAAAGGACTGAAAGGAAGGGACCAAGCAGACTTGAAGGCTACAGCAGAAGGTGATGAGATAAAAAGAGACACAGCCAGTGCCGCCCCGGCTCACATCAATGCCGCATTGTGAGCCCCGCCAGAGACAAACGAGCACCGGCCACAATCGGAGCAGGGCCGTAATTAAATTTCACACAATATGAGGCAGCAAATGACATGTAAATTATAAATGGCTGATTCCTTGCTTTCCATGACAGTGTTAAATAAGGGAGGTGTAAGTGAAATCATTAGATTATGCCATTCAGCGACAGGAGGGAGGGGGTTTTCAAAAGGTTGCCGTCGTGAAGGGCCCGCAGCCAGCCCTGGCACAAACGATGCACTCGGACACTATTTCAAACAGCGGCGAGGACAATGCCGAACCAGCCCTTGATTGTGTTTGTCCACCTAGGTATAAAACAGACATTATGGGCATTTTGTCCCGCTCAACAAGATGCTCGGGTGGGCTAAAAAAGAGAAGTGAGATAAGTGGATGTACTTCACTGGCTCCTTGTATCTCACACCAATTATCGTCTTAATACTTAGACACAGCCCACTAGCATCAACAATGAAATATAGCTCCAAAAGAGAAAAGAGAGCCATTTCAAAAGCGGCGTTGCATGCATGGAGGAGTACTGTGGGCTAATTGCGGAGGGACAGATGAAGGACTGCTTCTTTTCAAGGAGGGAGATAGAAAGACACACAAATACAAACAAGAAGAGGTAATCTCACTTCAAGAGACTTGAAAAACTTTGAAACAAAAACCCTTTGAAAGCCAAATTTTAAAGAGAGAGAAAAATGTTTTCTGCTTGCATACATGTGCAGTACGTGACATTATGTAAAGGGAAAAATGTTGCCAGGGTGCAATTAAAAATAAAGGTTAATCAAAAATAAAAAAATAGTTTTTGTAAACTAAAGGTGATTAAAAAGTAATGTGTGGGCACTGTGTGCTATCACATACATGTCCGGCCTTCTTAATTAGGACAAATCCCCTTTTAGCCAGTACTAGAGAGAGAATAGGCAGCCCTAGAGTGTTTGTGAAGAAACTCATTAAAAATGTGGAATGCTGTGGAGAGAGAGAGAGAAAGAGAGAGCAAGAGAAAGAGAGAGAGAGCGTTGCGTCTTTCTGCTTGAGTAGCCACAAGTGGCCTCTAGGATAAATGTTCCCCTCTCGTCTCAAGTAGTTGTCTTGAACCAAGTGCCGAGAGGAGAAAAGAGCCACAACTTGTTAGTCAACAAGTTAGCTTAGAGGGGCCAAAGAGGGATTTGGAAGAGCAAGAGCAAGGTTGTGCCACATCCCAGCCCCACACACACAGAAATAAGTAATGAGAAAATGCAACGCCCTCCTGCTAACCGAATGAAATCAGATAAACTCCAGTATGTAGCATCGTGAGGAACATGATTGTCAATAGTTTGATTTTAAAATCTGAGGAAACAACATTAGACATCTACTACAAGCAAAGGGAAAACAAACTGCTAGATTGCTTATGAATGTTGGTAATAGAGCCGAACATTATAGCAATTTATGCTAAACAAAATGTTAGATGGATAGATCTATCTATCTGTCTTTCTATCTGTATGACATTTTTCTGTCTGTCTTCGATAGATAGATAGATAGATAGAATAATAAATACAAGGCCACATAAACATAGTGAAGGAAAGTGAGGTTGCCGCTGGCTCTCATCCTGTCAGCTCCAGAAGGCTTAGAGGCAGGCCCCAGCCCAGATTAACCCTGATCGGGCTGTCCTCCCTGGGGCTCTTCCTCTCCAGCTCGGGCCCTGGGTTCAGCCAGGGAGTCAACACCACCTCCCCACTCTCTATCCTAAACACGTGCACCGCAGCTCAACTAAACAAAGCCTGAGACAGCCAACATCTATTAACTTAGTCAAATAATCCTGATTCAGATCTGGCTAAAGATGCTATTGGTCCCTAGAGCACCTACAATGCCAATTTCACTCCCTGTGTTTAACATTATACATCCCACAATTAAAAATGGAAATTAAATTGACAGATAACAGAGATATTGACACAGTTATCGATGAATAAGTTTGTGTGTGCGAGCATGCGCATGTATAAAGACACAATACAACATTAGAAGCTCTGGCGTGAGCTTCCCAAAGAGGAGAAAATTAATTATTTCAACTACATGTGGACCTTTCATGAGCACTGGCTTGATTTGCATTGAGGAATATTCAGCAGAAGTAATTGGTGCACACTGAATGAACTCAATTTTCTTTCCAAATTTCCTTAGAGTCCCAAGGCACTACTGCACGGGATGCGAGTGGCAATACAAACAAAAGTAATGTCAAAAGGGAACGCAGGAATCGAGGAACAAAAGGGAGAGCAAAATTGTTTTAGCATCGTAAATGAACAATGGAAGCTTCATTCAGGCAGTGAGCTGAAAAAAACAGATATCACATGGAACGCTGACAGTTGATGTCTTCATATAAATGTAAGAATTTACATTCTAATTAAAAAGAATTTACATCTTAATCAACACAGGCTTCATTGTTCAGCTAGTTTTTTCCAGTAATGAAAAACAACATTGTTTTGCCAGAAACTGAAGAAATACTATACCACTGGTGCGAGTTAAAAGGACTGCTACACATAAAAGTTGAATTTTTATTGTACCATCAAATTGTAATTATCTTCTATAAATAATATACAGAATTACACTGGGACTGGCACACATCTTTAAAACTAAAGTTAAGAGACCACATACTCACTACAGTCAGTGACTGAGTTTCATGGAGCTTCATGCCCATGGCTGAACCGTTCAGCATCTTCATGTGGAGGCAGCTGGGGATGGTGGGGGTGGTTAAGAGGTAGATACTGAGGAAATTTTACAGCACAACCTCAAACTCAAGCCTCCAGCACTCAAAGACCTTTAGCGAGTTTGCTAACAGTCATGTAACATCCCACATGTCTTATTCTTTTAGGAACCGAACAGTCTTTATGCTTTTTTACTGCAAAGTGCTTCTGTGCTTCTAAGAATTTTTTGGTTGGACCTATTGGTGTGTTCATGTCACTAATGAGTTGGGAAGTTAGAATTTTGACGTCAGGTCTGTTCAAATCATTTTAGAAGGAGCAAAATGGTGTTGTACCTTCTCAACATAAACAATCTTATAATTCAACTTGAACAAAAATAATCAGGAAACTTTCTACATAATATATTTTTTTTTCTTATGATTTTTTCTTTCTATAAAATAATAGAAAGCACATTAGACGTGTTTTTGCTTTTATACTTTGCATTCAATTTATGAATAATTGTAATGATAACAATAAATATTTTTGATATATAAAAAAACCTTAATTTGGGTTCTGAGGATAAATTAAGCTCTTACAGGTTTAGAACAACATAACACCCTTAATAATTAAAGTAATTAAAGACATAATTCAATTTTTGGGTGGAACTATACCTTTAACTACTTACCATTCACTACTTGTTTTCACAGCTTATTTTCCATGCACTGATCTCTCTATATAGATGCTATAATATAAATAATATCTATATCAGTTTTTCAAAGCATGCAGCATGCCCCTTCCAAAATCACAAATTCTGAATTGTAAATACAACTTTACACCATCATTCATGTGCTTGGAACTAATAATGATGATATTTACAACTCCAAATAACTTCATAAACTCAGATTGGTTAAGATGATTCCATGGGCCCGGCGAGGGAGAAGGAGCCTGAAAGCGATTTCTACCAAGGGGGTCTGAATCAATATGCTGTTCAGGAGGCCCAGAAACCATAGTGGCACCCCTGCAGGTAACTGCTTCTGTAAAGTACACCAAAATGTGACATTTCAACCTGATCTTACAGGAAAACTATTCTTCAAGGTTGTACGAAATCAAACATAAACCAAAACGTAAATCAAAAATACAAAAATTGTACGATTTTTAGAAAAAATCTTCAGCATGTAGATCCACCCCTCATGTCACTGGGGTAAGCAGATCATACAGAAACATATAAATAAGTGTGATGAACATACAAATTCATACGAATTAGCCATCAATTCACCAAAACATAAAAAAGTTACAAATAGTTTTGGGTGTTTTATTGCACCACCACTTTAAACCAGCCATCAAGATGCAGATTGTGCAAACTGCTACAGTTCAGTTTTACTGTCCTAGCCTTTAGGATTTCACAATCCATCTCCTCTTCATTTCCTCTATTTCCAAAATAATAATTAATTAATACTGCATTTAAAGACTGTCATATCATGAAAACAAAGAGCTAAGTACAATTTTTCTCCTTCAACTATGCTAATCTCGGAGTATGCTAATAAAATAAACAGCATGAGACAGCAGAATCCTTATCAGCCCTATGAAAAACCTGCGATAAAGACGGCTAGCAGCTTCCTCTAAACTAAAGTAATGTTCGACTGGTCTCAAGACACTACATCACTTTAATCAGCTTTTACACTTTCCAACCATTTAAACGTCCAACTTAAAACCATCGCTCCGCGCTCATTAGCAAGCACAAAAGACTAGCGACTAAATGAGGCATGATTCATGAAACGGATACCTTTAATCATCGCTCCTAGCCTCTGAAAGGTCGTTTAGTATATTGTATCTAAGTGTGCAGCTTATTCCTGCTTCATTACTGATAATTAAGACCTGTCATATTTTCTTGCACAATGTGTCGGCTAAGAGCTTTGGCATCTGCCAAATGGGCATCAATTTTCAAAGCCGCGAAATGAAAGGTAAGGCGAGAAGTTGATTTGGTTAGTATTTCTGTTTGTTTTGTAATACAAAGAATACCATTTCTGACTTTGTAGAAAAAGCTGAGATTAGATTGAGACTGAGACTGTTTTTTCATCTTATTTCGATATCAGTAAGCTCCCAGTAAAAGTGATTAGGCCCGTGAACAGGGAATGGCTTGCTCGCAAGAAGCCTCTTGTACCGCTATCTCCTCAGATAGTTATCACATGAATAGCCTAACAGACTGAATTAAGGCCAGAGACTTGGGAGCTGTGGAAATGTGTTAGAGAGAGATGCTAAAAGGGACACAGTGGCTTTTGCATTAGCATCTGTTGTGGCTCGACTGGCATAAACTAGCAAATAGTGTCAGAGGTGCCACAGGGGGCGAGTAAAGAACGTTGCAAACGGTAAAATGTAAAAATTTAGCATGTAGCATAAATAGACATTATACATTTTTTATGTAAAGACTATTATTTCAGATAAATGCTGCTTTTTGAACTTTCTATTTATTGTATGCAAAGCTGTTTCAAACGCTGATAACTGTTGTTTCTCGAGCAGCAAATAGGCATATTAGAATGATTTCTGTATTACATTATTTCACTGAAGACTGGAGTAATGATGCAGAATCTATAACAACAGAAAAGTTATTTTAAGTTTAAATATTCAACAGTTTTACTTTATATTTGATCAAATAAATGCAGCCTTGGTGAGCATAAGAGACTTAAGACCAATTGTAACACAACAATCTGATCTTTAAACGTTTTGATGATTTTATGCTACTGCAAAATTGTCACTTTCATCAGCGACTGGCATTTGAAATGCATTAAAAGACTAAAACGTTGAAACATAAACATAAGTATACACATCAGAGTAGGTGACATATTTCAGAAGAGGCCAAAATGTACTGAAAAATAATTTCTCTTGACACAGCAAAAATAGACGAAATTTCTCCAGCATTTCTTTGCTTTTTTTCTGTATGTTTTGAAAATGGTTCAAGGCTATGGCTTCATGAGAATAAAAAAACACCCCTCAAAGGCCTTAAGTTTGCTCAGTTGAAATGATCTGCTTTGACAAATTTAACAGCTCTTTTTTCTCCCTCTCCAAATGCACTTGTCACTCAGTATTAGTCGTCCTCATTAATGACAATGGGAAAGTTTATCTTAGCCACACATTTAAAATCATCCTCAGCTTACAATGGGGCTCAAAAATCTTCCACAAAATAGAAGGCGGATCTACTTACACAGACACCCTTTTTTTGAAGTAGTGTTACTCTTTATGCCTGGCCGTGAACAATCTTTCCACAACAATAAGGTACATTCTTTGGTGATCAATACTTATTATATGTGCTCTGGTACATCTCTATACAACCTTTCTAAAAGGCTACCTGTGGGGTTTGGACCTGATGCTCACTGCTTGATCCTCCACTAGAGACACACACACAAAAAAGCTCATTTTAAAGTCATCATTGGTGGCTCTTCTGTAAACAGAGAGGGGCATTTTAATAATATTTTAGATTATACACACACACACATACATATATATATATATATATATATATATATATATATATATATAATGTAAACAAATAATATACACAAAAATGTATAGTATTAATAAATAGTAACTACCTTTAAATGCACACGGCTCTCCATAATCTGATTTCCATAATCTGATTAATCGCATACAAAATAAAAGGAACATATATTATGTAAATACACAAACATGCATGAGTATTTTTAAGAAAACATTTGACATCCCTTAAAAATATTTTGACAGCCCTAAAACACACACACACACACACACACACACACACACACACACACACACACACACACACATAACAATACATTACGTAATTATTTTGGAGAGGAGTAATACTTGCACTGCTGTTAGATAGCTCTCATTATCTTTACCTTTGCATTTTAGAATTGCAAGTGCCAAAACACATATACCACAGCATTACTACATATGTAAAAATAAAAAAAAGCATCCGAGTTAAACCATCAGATGATTGTGTAATGATGATGCAAACCCCTCAGAGGACCTCAGATGATGCCAACCCTGAAACAACATACAGTACTACCAAATATTGCATCATATAATAATTGCTGTTAATAGTGTTCATCAGTCTTTTTCTGAAATGTCTGTCATATGCACATAAACTGACAGTCACCACTGATAAGCTACTACTAAATATTGTAGAAACATAATTTTCTGTAAAGTTGCAATGATTTGTATTGTAAAAAGCGCTATACAAATAAACTTGAATTGAATTGAATTAATGTGAATTTAAATTTGAGCCACACACCAAAGTTGCTCCCTACACCCCTAAAGTAAAACCCCAAAGCTTTTCAGCCTGTCATGCAGCAGGCCATATTTGGATGAGACACAAACTGTGGGAAAGTTATTTTTAAGTCGAATGCCAATGGATACAAAGCAGGAATTGCTCCTGGCTATGGCACTCTATGGCCTGGATCAAAATTCCACCTTTGGACTTCCCCCTCTGAATATGGACAAGAGGTTGGCGTATGATGCCTGGGACACCGATAACAATAAATTTAGCCAAAACCACAGTCACATGCCTGCCAATCCAAAACTAGGGGGTTTTGCATAATTGATACTTGAAAATCAAAGGACTTAACAACTCATAGTTGTCTGTAATGCTAATATAATTGCTGAATAAACAACAGTGTTTGCTCATCCTTCCACAGACTTGTTGTCCACTCAAGTGGCTATTTGATAACGTCATTTGATTGATGTCACATTACATATACTCTATGGCAAAAACTATGACCTGCAACCCTTAACAATGCTAATTTGTCATGCTTTAAAAAATGTGCAGAAAATAATAATGCCTATCTAATAGTTTTTAAACAGTAGCTTATTTATATTTTAATTTTATATAATACTGTGAACATTTGCATTCAGATTCATTTAAAATTATCTACTTTCCATGAAAAGCAAACAGATTCCCCCCCCCCCCCCCAAATACATTAACCTCTTCAACATTTTAGTCCAAAGTCACATAAACATATGTATTTTGAATGATTATTGAATGGTATGCCTAGTGTAGAGTTTGCAAGAAACATGCAATTACAGAAGGATTTAAACCTTTTCTTAAAAATGGAAGTATTATCATTTCAAAAGCGATGTTATGCCATGTTTATAGTTGGTTAAAGACCCAAAATTTGAGTAGACGGGGAAGTAGCATCTAATATACATAGAGTATGCTTAATTCGTTTTGCCAAAAATGCTCCAAAAATTGGCCCCCACTCATTTTCATTGTAAGAGTCAAAATTTTAGCCAGTTTTTGTGTGGTTATCAACATATGGCACAAATGCTGTCAGTTGCGCTCAACTTATAGTGAACCCGGTATATTCGTTTAAGGATTTTTAAGATGCCTCCCATAATATTTTACTATTGTAAAGTATTTTTCCTAACAATGCCAGAACTACTTGCTTACTGAGACCTTAATTGATAAGGACAAAGTAGGCAAAGAACATAATAGAACAAGTTATTTTTACTCGTTCAAGCATTTCCTTTAATTAGAACTGACTGGTCATTCTTTTTTTTTTATGTGTCTGCTCAATTGTGCTCCTTCCTGAAAAAAAAAATCTCTATGAAGATTTTCATTCAGGTTTCAGGCCCCATCATAGCACAGAAACTGCACTTATTAAAATTACAAGTGCTTGCTTCTTGCGTCAGACCAAGGCTGCATGTCATTGCTAGTTTTACTTGATCTTATTGCTGTATTTGACACTATAGATCATGAAATAGTCATAGATCGATTACAAAACTATACAGGTTTTCAAGGGCAGGCTTTAAGATGGTTTAGATCCTATCTTTCAGATCGCTACCAGTTTGTTTATTTAAATGGGCAGTCATCTCAATTATCACCAGTAAGGTATGGAGTGCACCAAGGATCTGCCCTAGGTCCTCTGCTATTTTCAATGTACATATCTCAGATGATGCCAAACCTGAAACTACATACAGAACTACCAAATTTAGCTATAAGTTTGATTGCAACATATAATAATTGCTGTTAATAGTGTTCATTGTCTGTTTGATTGTGTCTTTGATTTTTCTGTACATTTCTGCCATATGTCCATTAACTGACAGTCACCACTGATAAGCTACTACTAAATATATTGTAGAAACCAAATTTTCTGTAAAGTTGCTTTGCAATGATTTGTACTGTGAAAAGTGTTATACAAATAAACTTAAATTAAACCTGAATTGGTAATCACTCCGGCATATATCTTTCCCTCAGCTCTCAAAACATCACCTTGCATCTTACATAACATGGGGAATAATAAATCCCACAATCATGTATTTGCAGCACAAGAACAAAATACAAGCCCTGAATTCACAATCTCAAGTCCCCAAGCTGACCCCCGTTTTTGTCCTTATTTGCTGTCTCGTCTTTACCGTTGCCCTTTCTCCTCCAATCTTCCTCCTTCCTACTCTCTTCCTTCATCTATCTCTCTCCCCATTGCTGTACCTCTGGCAGGCTGATGCCAACATGTTTCAGGTTAGATTGCAGCCAATAGGAGCACAGATGTCATGACAGGATCTGACAAAACAGCTCAGATAAGAGCGCTACTCCAGGTGACAAGGACCTGAACTGGTGACCTAGACTCCAGCAGCTCGGCTTGTAGCTGGAGCTTCCAACAACAGAAACCACTTACAATTTGTTTGTGTCACTACACAAAATACCTCATAAATATATCAATCCATTAAATCCTACCGCTAACATATGTTTTCAGCTTGATGGTCTAAAAAGTGTCTAAAAGCGTTGTTGATGGATTTTACATATCACATTATAGAGTTCTCAACCATACATATATGTATTTTTTATGTGGGTGATTTAAGTACTCACAAAACCAGGACCGATTCTATAATGCCCATCAGAAAGATGTGTCTCAGAAGCTCCATGAAAGTAAAACCTGTGATAATATAGATACCGTATTTGATACAGTACATATAATATTATACAAGTCTATTAATAATTTATCATTAAGCTCTGACTCAAAAATCATGCTCACATCACACAAAAATGTTAACAGTCACACTTTTGTCCAGTGAAAGAGTCTTTTCTCTTTTTGAAAGAATAACTTTTTGACTCACATTGCAAAATTGTAGATTTTCAAGTATTATTAAACTAAATAAAGTAAAAGCTAAAAAAAAAAAAAAAAATGCAGTTATTATTATTAATGAAACATTCAATTGTTACCTACTTGACCAAGTGGGCATTTTTTTCCCCTCTGGTTACAACCCGGAACCAAGAATATAACATATATGAGTAGTGTGTATCTACACACACACACACACACACACACACACACACATATATTTACTAGTAAGTATATATACTCACTAGTTGTTTTGGGTTTGTGTGTTTTATTGGCCTATCCAAGGTAGCATGTGTAAATTTACGTATTTGTATTTTTGATAGTCCAATGACCAATTCGCAAATGAAAAATTCATACATATTTTACAAGGTTAATCATACAAATAAATATGACCTCACACGTATGATTTTGTATGATTTGGTATGATTTGTCTGGACCCCAGTGATGGTCAGGTCTAAGGGTAGGTAATTCATATAAATTTATACGAACTGGGGAATTTGTAAAATATATACGATTTGGCCAAAAATCTTACAAATTAAAATGAGAGAGTATTCACTCATTCATTTTATGTATTTGTACGATTTAGCCACCTCGTAAAATATGTGTATGGGTTGGAGAGTCACAGTTGTGAGATGTTGTCACAGTAATGATAAATAAAGTCATGTTTGCAAGTTATAAAGTTGCAAATAAGACAAAGTAGCAAAAAAAAAACAAACAAAAAAAAAACAACGAAAAATAAATGTATTATTAAGATTCTCAAAATAACTTAACAGAAGAATCACAACGACACCTCTGAGAAACGCTATGGCTGCATGCGCTACATTCCAAAGCAAATCAAGCTGAGCTAACTTGAAACCAATCATGTAGTCCAAATTCTCAACCTGTCAGTGATGAAGTTCTCATTAGCTTCAATCTCCAACCGCTTAAGAAGTTTAATTACATACCTGTTTCACATTCTTAGCCAAGCCTTAAACCATCTTCCAGTGTGAAGAAACTAATCCAAAATAGCTCACCTTTCCTGAAGTCAACGCTAGCCTTAGGCTAATGTACCTGAATGTTACTGTAAGTCTACCTAGAATTAGCTTATCATTATACAAGTAGTGCTAAGGTCTAGTTTAGCCTTCTGGAAATCTGACTTTTAGATCGCAGTCATAGTTTGTGGGAACAGTTAGGTCTAAAAGCTTTGGTTTCCTACAAAAACTGATCACATTAAGCTTCTTTAATTGGCAAAATCATGATGTACACCGACTGATTGACAATAATTCAAGGAATGTATACTAAGAAGGAAAACTGAGTCATTTACTAACTTGTTTGACAGCGCCTTTTACTGTGCTCTGGGTATGAAGCTTTGTGACATACGTTTTCTCTTCATTCTGCTGGTCAGGATCTATCAAGAATGAATCAATTAGAAACTGCATAACTCCCTTTAGCAGCAATCAGCCTTTAACTGAACCCTCTCCAAAGACAGAAATGCCAGTCATGTGTCAAGTTGCACACTCACTAATGCACACTAACAGCTACCTTTACATGTTTGTGAAGTCACCATTAAAGACAGAACAAACAACAACAACAACAAAAAAAAAGACTGATTACATGTATATAATACATGTATATGTGTTGATAGTGCTTGTATGAATAAACATTAGGGATGTTCTGATACTTTAATTATGGCTGATGAAAAGTCAAAAATGTATTGTTACGCCGATATTGAAATACTATAATCTTTTGACTAAATAATTTTAAGAAAATTTAAATTTATGTAATTAAAAATTGTATATATATATATAGAGAGAGAGAGAGAGAGAGAGAGAGAGAGATTAGATAACAGTTACATTTAAGTGTTATTAAATTATTAATAAATGATTAATGTTTACATTTCTTTTAAATTTCACAAACTATTACAAAGAAACTGCAAGTAATTGAATTATATTTGAAATTTTGATGTAGAAAAACTGAAATGTTTTTTTGTAAAACCTATAATCAAATAACTAGTTATATTTACAGATTTATTCACTTCTTTATTGACTTAATAAAGACTTTAGATTATTATTATTATTATTATTATTATTTTACAGTGTGTAATATAAGCCAGGGGATACCAATATGTTGTGTAGATCTGAATGTAAAGATTCGATTCCCAGAAAGACATTTTTACTGCATTACTTCAATAGCCTTAAAAACACAGGACGTGTGACTATCCTCTCGGTCAGACGATCAGAAAATCAAAGGCAATTGCATGACTCAGACTCAGGCCTTAATACCTCCTGATTGTGCAACTGTAAGCTGGTTTTGTGTGAGTACTGGGGAGCGCTGTGGCTTTAGCGGCAGGGAGATTAGCAGGCCGGCCAAAGTTGGCCGCCAATCCTTTGCCCTGTTGATGCCTGGAGGCTCTTTGAAGTAGACCCATCATACCTGGCATTGCAGCAGTGAGAACTAGACTGGTGTCAGCTCTAATCAGTTGGCTTGTCTGTGGATCGTGAACCCAGGCTTGTACTAATTGGCCCAATTGAGGATTATACCTCTTTGCTGGAGATTCAGGACAATCATTTAGTCAAATAGAGGCTTTTTTTTAATCCCTTAACTCATTGAGATGCCTTGTTGGGGATTGGACGTCTTTTTTGATAGGCAGATGTAACAAAATTAAAATGACTAAAAGAAGCAAAAGAGCATATGCATTAAAAACCACTTCAGAAAGTAATTTCATTTCAGATATTTAAATAGGGACACTGAGGGAGGGTTTTGAGGATACAGTTGTTCTAAAGTGGTCTAGATTCTCCCTAGAGCAGATGCTAAGTAACTTGTTAAAATGGCAGTAGGCTATCACGGCTGTGTACTAGAGGGGGGCAGACGGTAGAAGAGAGGGCCAGCTATTGGGTGTGGAGGTTTTTAATGCACCTCTGGGGAACTAGCGGGACAGACCAGCCTTAAATATTGAAGCAAAGTTCCAGAAGGGAATAAAAGCAATTCCAAATGACAGAGTAATCTTTTACCGTGTGAGAAAATGGGTATAAAAAGAAATGTAAACTACTTTGTAATAGATGTTAAAGAGGTTTTGAGTTAACTCCACTTGAAAGTCAAGAAAAAATAAAAAGCAACACATGGTGCAAGATGCAAAAAAAAAAAAAAATTATAAAAATAAACAGCAAAAAGAGCCAAAAATTTAACAAACACACAATGATTGATTGATAAAATGATATTTAGAAAGAACGACAGACAGATAGAATGATAGATATGAAGGTAGATCGAATGAGAGAATGATAGACATAATAGAATGATGCATGAAACGACAGAATGATAGAACGATAGATATGATGATTGATAGAACGATAGATACTGAAGATAGAACGATAGATAGACAGAGACAGATAGATAGATAGAGAAATGTAGAATTGTCTGACAGCCTTAGAAGAGACCCCTCAGCAGAGCAAAGCAGAAGGTGAACTGTGGCAATGTGACAGGACGCCCAAGTCTCTTAATCAAGTGGTCAGCTAAAGAGGCCATCAGGTCAACACAGGGGCAGATCGGTCATTTGAGGGTGAAGTCCCAAACACCAAAGCGGTGCCAACCCAATAGAGCAGCCGGCCTGTTGAAGGAGGGGAGGAGGAGTATGCTAATTATCCACCAAGTATTCTTATGTGAAACAGGGCCAGGCTTAAGCCCCCTTTACGGTCTGGGGAGGATCAAATAGGTCCGGGGTTGTCAGTGCTGCCCACTTGTTTCATGTGCAACCATTATCTCGCTCCCTTGCTTTGACTGAAACAGATAACTATCACGTCACTATGGACCCTCCTCTGTTTTCACACATTTGATCTTTCACGCTCGGCTGGTCGAGGCCAGGGGACTTAATCAGAGAGAGGTATGGCATTCAGACACATTCAGCGGTGGTGGCTTTGCGAGAAGATCTGCCAGACCTAAAGAAGCAGCACCGAAGCTCTTTAGATGCTACCACCGGCCACCCACAAGAGCTTAGAAGCCATTATAGGCCCTTAATACTTCAATAAAAGAGAGATTACTGATTGAGACTGAATACAATTGAGCCGAGTTATCTAAACCCGTTGCTCATTACGGGCACGAGAAGACCGAGCAAAAAGCCGAGAGAGTTTTCTCTTGAAACGCTAACTAGACATTTACGACCAATTGAACCTAATATCGCAAACATTGCTGTCGCAAACGTTTGATGGACCTTGGAACTGTTCGAGTGTCTTAATTCAGCTCAGACCACGCATGTAATCAGGTTTTAAACAGCATCATTCAATCAGTAATTTGATTAAGGAGCTTCAGTAGGTAAACTGTTAAGTTCCTCTTGACTAAAGACATGGAAACTGTTGCCAGATTAGTTAATAAGCCACAAAATGTGATCACTGAACATCTAAAGGATGGCAATAAGTGGTACAAATAATATGGTTCATTTGTAGATAAATAAATAGATTATTTTAAATTACTAAAATAAACAAACGTGTATATACACATGTGTGTGTGTATATATAATTCATTATTTAAACACACACACACACACACACACACACACACACACACACACACACACATATACAATAACAATAGAAACAACAACAATGATAATAGTAAATCATATTAATTAAATAATATTATTAATATTATTATTATAGTAAAATATTACTAGGTCCCTGCTGATATTACAGTTTAGCAGTTTACAATATTACAATATTCCTGTTTTTACTATATTTTTGTAATAAATAAATGCTGCCTTGGTGTACATAAGAAACATTTTCCACAAGTAAAAAAATAAAAATAAAATAAACATTTATATTTTTAAATTATTTCAAACTTTTTGTAGGGTACACAGCATTTCCAGGTCCCTGATTCACATGCCTCTTAAAAAATAAAATAAAAATAATATATATATATATATATATATATATATATATATATATATATATATATATATATATATATATATTCTGTGCATGGTACAACAATATGATCTACTTGAGAGAGAAATGAATAAATTCAACATGTGTTTGTTTTGAAGTCCATGCTTGGCTGCACAGAGATTCGGCTTCGGTCAGCTGGCAGCTCACAGCTTGGCTTAAAAGCACCAGTGAGAGGCTCACACACACTCCAGGTCTCCAGGCAGAGGTGTGTATGTGTGTATATGAGCGGCACAGACCCTGCCGGAGTACAAAAGAAAATTAGGAACAAGAGAGTAAACCTGCCAACCCAGATGGATAAACTTGACTTGCTGATGAGGGACTCAGCAAAACGTTCCCACTCCAAAAGCACCCCCTTGGACTAGCAACACCTCCCCACACACTCGCACAAACAAACACACACGCTCCTTTTGTCTGCGGTGCAGTTTCAACACTTGAGGCAATGAAGCAAAATGTTGTGATTATTCTCATGTAATGAAGCAGAACAAGATAAACAGCCATTCTTATTGGAGAGCAAACAGCTAACCGTTCTAAGATTCTGTGGTTCTTTAAGACGTCTAGGGTTCGTTGTCACAGTCACCTCTGTGTGTGACGGAGGCGAGGGGTTTTATGCAGTATTTACAGTTAGCAGATCCGGCTATCACCTTGCACCATGCCTACAGCACGATTACGTCCTTTTTATTTTATTAAATGCACCACTGGGTAGCTACTTAAACATGGACAAGTGTGTGTCTTAGTGTGTGTGAGTGAGTGAATGAGTGAGTGAGTGAGTGAGTGAGTGAGTGAGTGAGTGAGTGAGTGAGTGAGTGAGAGTGAGTGAGAGAGAGAGAGAGAGAGAGAGAGAGAGAGAAAGTACAAATTTACATATAAAAATATAAAGCAACATTCATTGTTGAATACAAGCAAATATGGGCAATTTCTGTAGAAAATGTGATGCTTGATCATGCTAAATTCACACTAGTATGAGAAATGTATTCTCATAGATTCATAAAATTAAGTTTGAACCACTGATGTCACATGGACTATTTTAATGATGCACTTACGACCTTTATGGGCCTTGAATGTGTCTTGTGTTTATGCAGGGTCAGAAAAGGGTCAGAAAGCTCATCTAAAATATCTTAATTTGTGTTCCAAAGATAGGGTGAGTAATTCAAGAATTGTCAGTTTTAGGGTGAACTTTCACTTTAAGAATTTGTTCATATCCCAAACCTGCCCCTTTAATAACAATAAGAACTCTATTTGTGCAGAAAACCACTTAAATTTTACAATGACAATTTATGGCTTCCACTGTAAGTCCATAACTGCATACGTGTTTTCACAAGAAAAAAAAATGCAGCAGATTTATTTTTGAAATCAGAGACGTGTGCGTAAAAGCAGAGGAAGAGAGGAAGTGCTCTCATTCTAATTGTATGTGACAGGGCGGCTGGCATGCAGGATTCAGCCATGCATTGGTGCAGCTACAGCAAGCTGAGACGGACAGAGAACTACGCTACATTTTCTACCTCATGTTTAAACCCAACAGCTTGGAGAACCAAACATGGTCAATTCAAATATTTCCTCTCTAATATTTAAAGCCAATATGAAACGTATTTCACTTTCATATTAACAAGAAAAAAAATATTCAACAAGAAGAAAGTGATTGGGTTTTGGTTTTATCCATCAGGAGAAGACTGAATTGTGATGAGTGATCTTCATAAGACTGGAGATTGAAGGGGTGGGGCTGAAAAATAAAAGGACATGGTGATGTCATATGAAAAGGAAAGACGGAAAGAATACGAATCGGAATAATCTTCACAGATGAATTGTTTGTTTAAAAACAAAAACAAAAAAACTAAGCACAAAGCAAAGCAAAACGGAACAAAACAAATCCAAACAAAACAAAACAGTAGGGTTGGAAAATGGTTTTTATGTTTTAGAAAGAAGTCTTTTATGTCCCAACTTAAGACACACAGTATTTTATATATTCTTTTTTTAATCTATTTGAAAATGTTTCTGAATTTTCAGTATCATGACTCCAGTCTTCAGTGTCACATGATCCTTTAGAAATAATTCAATATGCTGATTTGCTTTTGAAAACATTGAACACAGTTGTGATGCCTAATACATTAATCATTTGCCAAATTTATAAATGCAATTAAATGGCATAAAAATCCACGTTGAGATTCCCCAGCCAGTGATGTAATGGGCACATTCATTTTGGTAAACAAAACAGTGGGAGGAGACCCGAGTTGGCCTGCTGATATTTACTGAGAACAAGCGTACTCTCTCTCCCTCGAACACACACACAAACACAGGTTGTACCAAATAACCCAATAAAACTGGTACCAAAACCAACAAACTAAAAATATCGGTTCTGTGTAGATGGCATTTATGAAATCCAGTGCAACTAGCCATGCTTTATGCAAAACACATGCTAAGACAACAATACTTATAAACGCACAATATGTACAAATGTAATAGGATTATAAATATAAATAAATTGATTGTCTGATTCTAAGAACTAGAAGTGGAGATGGCCAATGGGTGTGTGTGTATCCAAGAGCAATGGGGATCTCGTACGGCATTCTGCAAAATTCCCCCGAGCCTGTCTGCGGAGCTGAACGTCTGATTGAGTCGTGTCACACTAATCTATCCTGACAACATGCGGAGCAGTTGCCATGTAGCCCTCCCAGCCCCTAATGCACTTTTTTTGTGTGTGAGTGAACGAGAGAAGCCCATCCAGCCCTCCATTCACTTCAGAGAGGATGACGTGGTGTGTGTGTGATTGCATGTGTGTCTGTGTGTGGCAGAATACCTCAGGGTTTATGTGAGGGCTGATTTGTAAAGGAAAGAAAATCAATAGTTGGTCTACAGATGTCCTCTGCAGTAATGCTAGATTTTATATTCTGTAAAATAATATTTAAATTAAAATGGCAACATATTTTTATGAGAAAGGGTGATTTTTAAAAGAAAGAAAAACAGTAGTTGGTCCATATGTCCTCTGAAGTATGGTAAATTTTATATCATATAAAATATATGTACATGTTTAAATGATAAATAAACATAACAGTTGCATGTGTATATTGTACATAAATACGCAAATATTCATAGAATCATGGGACCTATAACTACACTTTAGTTGTGTAAATAGTTAGACACAACATAATTCCTAAATAAAATTGTATTGATTAAATGCACATTATTTTCAGTTATATAAAATTAATTTATATGTATTCGTTTACATAAGATTTTATTTAATTTATTTTAAGTAAAGCACAAATGAGGAAAAATTATACTTGCATTTGATTACAATGAAAACAATGTTATGCTGTGAAAGGAAAAGGCTGTAATACTTAAATAGAAATGCCCACAATTGGAAAAAGCTTAGAACAGAAGCAGTGTGTATTGAACTTTTTCCATAGCTACTCCCGGACTATTGTCAGGCCTGGTCTAATCCCGTCCCGCTCCAGATGGGGTTCAGACCAGGAGAGAGGACTGTCACCCTGCAGGTGGGTGTGGAGAGCGGCTGGGGGATCACTCCCCTTACGCCTCACCTTCTCCTCCACCCCCTTTCCCCAAAATCCTGTTTTTAACACATGACCGGATGCCCTGAATTATTCAACCTTTTCAATATTTCACATGGCCCCCTTTTCCATGTTTGTTGCCCTGCCCTTATGCAATTTTCATGGAAAAAAAAGATGTTTTTGTCCTACTTTAAATCACAAGTGAGACCAAGCGAAGGTTTGGTATCACTGGTGTGGAGTTTTGTATAGAGACTGAAAAGAGCTTGTGATAAAGACATGGAGAGCTCCTCATGTAATTAGATTGACAGGTGCAAAAAAAATAATTAATAGATAAAACATATTGCTTCTCACATACTTTTTTCTAAATCACTCTGTAAAATAAATTGCAAAAGTTTGTTATAATTACCATTACTATCTATCTATCTATCTATCTATCTATCTATCTATCTATCTATCTATCTATCTATCTATCTATCTATCTATCTATCTATCTATCTATCTATCTATCTATCTATCTATCTATCTATCTATCTACCTATCTATCTATCTATCTATCACACACTATATAATCATATATAAACATAGTCACATTTAATCAATATATTTGTGTGTGTGTGTGTGTGTGTGTGTAGGCCAAAAGATTTCCAACATAGCTTTGCTAGTTTCACATCTCACATCACATCATTCTGTGGTATAATTTTTCTCGTATTCAATACTTAAACTAAAACAAATATATTTGTGTGCATTGATTATCTGGAACACAATCATAAAATAAGCAGCAAGCACTCTTAAAAATAGAGGTTCTTTACTGGCATTGATGGTTCCATAAAGAGCTTTTAGATCTGTAGTCCATTTCCATTTCAGAAAAAAAAGTTCTTTATAGTGGAAAAGGTTCTTTAGTTTATTAAAAATACGATGACAAGAAGTGTTCAGTGAATGGTTCTTTAGGGAACCCAGAATGATTCATTTATGACATCACTGCGAAAACCTTCTCTTGAACACTTCATTTTTCAGATTAAGACTGTATTATGCGGTCACAAATAAGCCCTGTTGATGCCAATTGTACTTTTCATAACTAAGCTCAGAATGGGGGATGTCAGCAACATCAACATTACTACGCTAACCAGATAACTACATTGAGCCGTTCTGCATACCGTTTGGCATGGAGTGCTTTGAGACGGAGTCGAGGAAAGCGAACTCTCGAGGTTGGGCATGTTGGCTGGTGACCAGCGGGCTCAAGCCGCCCCATTCTCCCACTGTTTCCTTCAGAATCCTGGCTGCCACTATTTGCCAACCCCCCTGACCTTCCATACGGCCCCAGCCCAGGACACCGCGCCTGCCCTGCCATGTGGTTGGCTGTACTCTCCTCTCTCGCAGGACCCTTTTCATCCAGAATGGGATGGGCGGTGTCACATCTTCTGTAAACACACACACACACACACACACACAGAAATAGAGTTGAAAATACAAGCAAAGCTGTAGATGTAGACTCAGAAACACGGCCTGACACACATGCAGCACCTCATGAGCGAGTTATTATTAAACTTTCAGGTCAATTGTGTGGTAGAGACTCAACTCGAGGCTTTCAGCAGCATAGAGCTGATGAAACATTCATGCTCCGAGAGCCATGTTTTTTTCCTTTCTTTTTTTTTTTTTTGTCCATTTTCATTATATGCCATCTTAGTTAGGTCAAGTCAAGATCTTTTAATTTAGTAGTACCTCTTACAGTTAATCAGCCTGACATATGAAATTACATAAACAGAGCTCCAGAACTACCGGATTGTGAGTTTGTAAAATGAACACCGGAGAATAGCTCTCCAAAAACACTTTTTAAAGTTTATATAACCATTTCATGCAGGATGTAACAGGCTTTTAATTATACATTATTCAAAGTTTGAGAAAATGCAATAACAGAATGAGCGTCTGCTTAAAATGCTTTCAAAACCACGTTTCGTAAAATGAACCATTTGAAACCAAATTATGGCAAGATTAATCTCAAAATGGCGCAGTGCACAGTGTGGACAAAAACAGGCATCTGGTGGGGGCCGCTGTCCCGGGTCCACAGAGTGTGGCCGGTATAGGGGTTGCCCCTGCCTTCTGCCTATAGAACAAATGTGCCCAAGTTTGGACCCAGGGTTGCCCACAGTCTGCTTGCACCATCAGCCAAGACTTCCATATGCCCACCCAGCTGACACCGTCCCCAGCACGCTGTGACCCCAATGTACAGTAAGGCAGACCAACACCAGAATGTACACAGGGCCAGAGCATTAGGATACACAGACACTCATGCACTAGTGTGGAGAAAACTACAGTAGACTTGGAGGTTGCCAAGTAAAAAATTCAAGTAGGGAAACTATAGCCTAGTTACTATTTAGAAATAGTAGATTTAAGTAAACAACACTTAAGCTTCTAGTGTAATGAACAGTAGAAATAATTGAAATTATTACATTTATTAATCTTATATATTTCCTTTTAAATATATATTTATTCAAGTATAAGTATTTTGCTTCAAAAAAGGAGAGACTTGAATCTGTGAATTACTTTCAAAATTTGTTCCTGTACAAATTCAAACACGACAGATTCATTAAGTTCTGTTTGTTTGTTTGTATATGTTTTTGTTTGTTTGTTTGTTTGCTTAGGGCCTCTTTACACTTAATATAAAATATGTTTTTGGTTACTCTGATGATAAAACAATACAAAAAAATAAAATAAAATAAACCAATCAATGATGCTTTTCAATAATACACCCTGAATCTCAAAATGTTTTAGACTCTATTGACACTTAAGAAACAATTGTCAATTGTATAAGAAACAATATCATTTCAGTAATCATTGTGATTTTTTTTTTTACATTTTAGTTAAAGCCTTTAATAATTTTGTTGTGTGTTTTTGTCATATTTTATTTCATTTTTCTTATTTCAGTTTTAGTATTTATTTTAGTTCATCAAGTTAAACTAAATAAAATGTGAAATGTTGTTGTATAAAAAAAGAGACTATATACATATACACATATACATATATATATATATATATAATATATATAATATATATATATACATACATACATACATATATATTATATATATATATATATACATATATATATACATAACATATACATATATATATACATATATATTATTTATTATATATATATATATATTATATATATATATATTATATATATTATATATATATATACACATACATATATATATAATATACATACATATATATACATACATACATACATACATACATACATACATACATACATACATATATATATATATATATATATATTAATTTTAGTTTCAGTTTTAATTCAACTCAAACACACAGAATTTAGATCACATGCATAAAATCAAATGCAAACACAGCATGTAATTATGCAACCCTAATAGCACAGTGTCCATTAAAAGTCAGGCCATTAGCAACCACAAAAGACAAAAGCTTACTGATCTCGGAGCAGCTCTCACACTAAATTTACACTGCTTCTGATACATTAACACTTATCAGGAGTTATCCTCCCCGAACAGCCACTGCAGAAGGCTCCCGTTGCATTAATATTTCACAAGATTAATATTTAAACACATCAAATGGAATATGAAAAATAGCATATTGAACAGAACCTCATTAGCCCACAAGAGAGAAGCTAAGTAAGTTTCATTCAAAGTGCCTTTTTATTGTGCGTGAGAGTGAAATGGGAGGGGGTTCAGGTCAGAACGCACACACACACACACACACACACAGACACAGACACAAAAAAATATATATATAAACTGCTTCCCATTGTATTATGGCAAACTACGTAAATAAACAGAGCTCACTAAGACATTTGGCAATAACTATTATCTGCTGTTTAAAAATAGTCTACTAAAAGAAGCACTAAACTACTGCAGAACAACCAATCAACTGTCTAGACTTCCTTTATAAAAGGCTGGATAGCTTTCAAAAGCAAGTCACAACTTTTTTGGCACGTCAAGCTTAGGGTCGTGGAGGAGACTTCATGCACACTGAGGAGGAAAGAGGCCAAAAAAACGTCACGCCGCAAAGATCACAAGACTGCCTTTTGCCAGAATCATCAACTGGGCTTCATTTGTGCACTTCACAGCATTCTAAGTGCTGCGCTCCATTGCGATTTATAATTTCTCTCCACATATTTTGAGGTGAATATGAAAGTGGTTTAACTATGCTGAAGAGCGTGCTCCGGGAGACCCAATTATTTTGTTAAATAACAAGAAAAATCAAGAATGATTTTAGTTTTTCTAGATCACACAACAGTAGTCTCGGACATCATGTTGACAACAAGTCTATTCTACAAAAGCAGGTTTTTAGGTAAGGAAATAAAGGAAATAAACTTGGTATGGGAAAGGCATGATGCCCTTTAACACGTGGCATCTTGCCAGATCACGTTGGGGATAAAAAGACTTGCACGTTGTCATATATGACACTCAACAATACTTGTTTGCCTTTCGAGCTGCCTGGAAACATCTTGCTGGCTGCTGATGATGGCAGACCCTGGAGGCCACCAAATCCCTGAGGTAAAGGATAACAGGGGAGGAGAGGACTCAGAGAGCTTTTTCAAGGTTTCTTTAGGTACATAGGCCTGTTCTCAACTCGTGAACCGGCATCGCAGAGACTGGTAACACCCCGTTGTTGACTGGTGACAACAACTGGGTGTTACAAATGAAAGAGCTAGTGGGGGTGGATATAATGGTGGACTATGAAGATGATGATGAGTTCAGTCAATATTCATGAGTATCATACCAGTTTGCCTTGTTATTCATATAATACAACAAACTTAAAGAGTAACAAGTAAATAACCTTTTTTCTCTCTCTCTAAAACAATAGTCCTCCATTATAAACAAAATCCCCAATGAATGACCTTGGTTTAAGTGCATTGCTCCGGGACAAAATGCATATAGCTCTCAGAACAACCATTTTGGGATTCAAACCTATAACCTTGCGGTTACCAGGAGAAATCTTTATTTATTTACTTTAAATTTAAAAAACAGTTTATATTTCAATTAATGTACTTTGTTTGTAAGTTGTTTTGTTTATTTTTGTTTGGAAGATTTTGTTTTGTTTCAGTTCACAGGACAGACCCTTGTTTTTCAAAATAATTGTTGATATTTAGACTATATTTACTTGTGTTTTGTCTAGATTTAGTTTTTTTAGTTAGATTTTTTTATTTGTTTCAGTTTAGACATATCTCACTGTATTTTTTATATATAACTATATTGTGTGTGTGTGTATATATATATATTACACATACATATATAGAAAGAGAGAGAGAGAGAGAGAGAGAGAGAGAGAGAGTAGAGAGAGAGTAGAATTGTTATATATGTTTTGTTTTTATTTAACTTGTTTAGTTTATATTTTGTTTTGCTTTTGGGGCTTTAAATTGTATGCCTACAATTACCAAAGGTGACTTTAATGCTACCATAATGGGATCAGATTCAAATACCATGGAAATGATCACCATATTCACATTCCTTCACCATATTTCCTCAGTACTCATTTCCTCAGAATACCAATGAAAAAAATTACCATAGAAAATATCCAGAAAACTTTTATATTCAAGACACCATGTCCAGAAATTAAATAAAACGTGAACCTTGAATGCTATGTTATGCTAATGCTATGTTCCTTTAGATAAAAGCATCTGCCAAATGCATGAATGTAAATGAAAAAATAAAAATAGCCAATAATATAGAACTTTCTCTTAGTGTAAGAAATACATAAAACAATCATAATGCATGCAACCCAAGTCTACCCAAAGAGTTCTACGGAAAACCATTGATAAGTGCCGTCATTAAAACACTGGGGAATCTGTTAATCAGTGACTGGCATTCACAACCTGCAAGAGACGGTTAACAAGGGGTGAATTCTGCTGAGACTGTGATGGCTTCATTACACTGGCCTCACTTACCGTCTGGAAAAAAATTAATGATTTAATGAATGAAGTTAAGAGTTGACACTACCGCAGCACTCCTGTGCTAAATCAGAAATAATGAACGAGCCATTAATGAGGGGCTGGGTGAGAAACACCTGATCTACCCCCCCCCCCATCAGTCTAACCCTCCACTTATCTGTCTATCCCTCCCTCCTTCTCTAATAAACAGTCTACAGCTGAATCAGGGCAGCACCTTCACCTGCCTCTGCTGTGTTGAACCTCTGTCTACCAAGATACACCCACATGCACATTGCGCCTCTGTCACACACTACTCCTACGCCGTGTACTTTACATTTACACACACACACACACACACACATAGACACCCCTTCACCAGGAAGATGTGCTATCTGTGCTATACTGTCTGTCAGGGAGGGAGGGGGAGCGTCTCTCGGGAGTGCGTGGGGGTCTCTCTGTCAAAGTAAACCCCTGTCTGTCACACTCACAACCCCAGACACAAACGCACACGAGGCACACGGCAAGAGAAGCACATCCGTACACACCTGTCAACAGAAGAATGTTTAATTTGAACAGGCCTGCCATTGTTTGATAAGATAATGACTAGGGCTGCCGGTATAATCATTTCTTACATTCATCTCCACTTCCAAATAATAAAGGTGAGGCCTGACAATTCCAGAGATTCGCCAAACAATCATCAACAAGTTTTGAAGTAAATGTTTTGAAATGAGACCATAAACAAAAACACAACTATGACGGGAAAAATTGTTGTGCTTTACCATGTTGCTTTGACTTGCTTTGACTCAATATATTATACAAATAAAGTAAAAATGAATGGGATATATGGTTCATTGGAGATTAAAAAAAGCTCGTTATTTTATAGTTTCTTCAGAACGGCATATTTGGTTTCTGGCTTCCTCACAGCTAAAATAGATTTTCTAATTTAATTTTACGTTAGTATGATTTTATTTATTTATTAAAAAGAGGTTAAGTTTTCCACAAGGATGCATTTAAAGCAATCAAAGTAACAGTAGAGATATTCAAATTACTAATATATATATATATATATATATATATATATATATATATATATATATATATATATATATATATATATATATATATTTTTTTTTTTTTTTTTTAAATAAATGCTTCTCATTTGAATCTTCTATTCACCAAATGTTTTTGGAAAAGTGTATCACAGGTTCTACAAAGACATTAAGCAGCACAACTATTTTCTACATTGATGAAAATAAGAAATGTTCCTCAAGCATCAAATCAGTGTATTCAAATGATTTCTGAAGGATCATGTGACACTGAAGACTGGAGTAATGATACTTTAGCTTTTCGATCACAGAAATAAATTACATTTTAAAATATATTCAAATAGAATTATTTATTTTAAAATATAATAATATTTTTGTTTGTTAAATTACTGTTTTCAGCAGTAGTTTTGATCAAATAAATGTGGCTTTGCTGAGCCCAAAAGATTTCTTTCAAAAACATTAAAAAATTCTTACCGACCACATACATTTGAAAGGTAGTGGCCGCAAGATTAGTAGAAGTCTGTTCCCTTAAAGTGCACTGAGATGAGCTTAGGTCTAGTTCAGTTCTGCTGGAGAAAAAAAAAAAATTGGAATAAACCAGTCTAAAATGGCTTACTGGTATTAACCGGTTTAGGAAAGTTGGTTTGTCTATAAGCCACCTAATCGCTGAAAAATGACCCAAACCTTTTTAAGTTCTACCAACAAATCTACTTGGGAAACCATCTTAATTAAACCAGTTAAGACCAGCATAGACTGGGTTAAGCAGGTTTTTCCCAATCTGTCTAGATTAGGAGACCTAATCATCTTAAACTGATTTCTTAGCAGGAATCACATAATGGATATATTTCACTAGAATTTGACAACCACAAAGTTCTCAAGTTTACATTTTTATAAATTTTACTGGAAAAATATGTGCTTGTGCTATAGTTCTAATAAATGCCATTTTGTTTGATATTTTGTTTTCTAATGCAATGAGATTCATACCTTTTTAATTGCGGCCTTAGGGTTCCATGCTTCATTCAGCCTGTGGTTCAATTCCAGCTAGCCAATAGTCTGCAACTTACTGTTGCTATTTTTTTTCTTCCTTTACTGTCGGGAAACAAATGATCTAACATTACAAACTCATGCTATTTTACTGGGTTCTTCTTTCAAATGTTAACATTTCCTTAGCTTTTATGATCTTAACCAGGCCTATTACACATGAAAGGGCCATAATACCAAACATCAATTTAAGCACTTTTCTTATTCCTCCAACGAACCCATCAATTAAGGCACTCTTTGTCACGTGCTCAATTTGGGACACAACTTTACAATTTAGCATTGGGGCACCTCTTAAACCTGCTTTTAAAGAGCCGCCGACGAGAGGCATTTTTAACTTTTGACAAATAAACAATGGCACCCTCTGAGCCCGCTGCGCTAAACACTGCTCACCAGGCCCAAATTAAATGAGGAGAAAAGTGCTCAGGTCCTTTCCACCGCACCATGATTTTAAGAAGGGGAAAGCACACATTTCACACAGTTGCCTTTGTTGGTAATATATTGTATCATGGCCATCCTGCTGGGCGTATTTCATATAGATAATGATGACTGCAGCAAGAATATCTAAGTGAACGAATGGGTTAGCTAATTAATATTATCGCTGGAGAAGTGCCTCGGTACAGTTCATGCCCAGCAAGGCGCTTCCTTCCTTGTGGGAAAAGCAGCACCATTTAAACAACAGGGTCCATGTCACCTGGAGAGCAATTGATACCAATTATACCATATCATAAAATAACCCAATTTAATAGTCAGGGAACCAACATGGGGCTTTTGGCTCATTTAGGAGACAACAGCAAAAGGATTAATTTCTAGTCAGTGAGCTTTCATTGTGTCGTGATGATAAAAGCCCGATCCTAAACTTAAGGATCTGACTGTCACAAATAAGGAAGGAGATAAGAGCAATTAAGCAAGACCTGACGCCAGGAAAGGGCAGTAATTAGTATGTTATTGTCTTTAGCAGTGCTATTTTCCTTTTAGTGGAGCTAAAGACGTTTTTGGAAAATGAAATTTTTTGGAAATGATCAATACAAATTAAGTAAAAATCTTATTAAATATAATTAATACAAAAAATTATTTGAAAGACAATTCTTAAAAAAAAAAAAAAAAAAGAATAAATTAAAGACAGTACATCAAGTACTACGTTCCATTTGTATATATAGAATTTTTTTAAAGAAATTAATGCAAAAAATAAATAAAATAAAAGTTGCTAGCAGAAACAGGTGGAAATCAGTGACGCTTACTTTGGAACACTGAAAATGGATGGAACCGAAGTTCTAGAAGAGAACAATGAAGTTTTTTTCCCCCTTATTTTTAATCCTATGCAAAGTTTACAATAAACATTAAAAACTGAAATATGGAACACAATTCTTTGGTGAATTCAAATGAAACCGGCTCCATTGTGAATGCCATAATCCACTCTTAATCTGGATCAGGGATTCCAGTTTGTTTTTTTACCCCACTCCTGAGGCAGCAGTTGCCGTTCATCCCGTGCCTTTGTGTACGTGCCGGCCTCCTTAACGTTTTAGCAGGGCTTTGACTGGTTGAACTTTGATCTGATGTCTTCATTGAGGAGAACTGCAGGTTACCCATTCAAGATGCAAATCCTTTACCAGAGCCTATAGGCACTTTGTAAAAGAGAGAGAGAAACAGGGTGAAAGAGGGGGAGCGAGAGAGAGAGAGAGAGAGAGAGTGTCTCGTGGGGAATGCTGTGTGAAGTTGAAACACTCTGCACCCCCTCACACACACACACAATCGTGCTCTAATCCACATTGCAATATGGATTAAGGTAGGGGATAACCTTTTCTTAACGTGCAAGAAAGAGTACGGCAAGGACAAGCCCGGGGTGGGCGGCTGGGGATCTTCTCATAATAAAGCAGTGCGGTATAAAAGCAAGCTCTGTGTCAGGCGCTTGTGAATGGGCCTCAATGCAGCCCCATTCCCAGGCCTGGTGGGGAGGCTTGCCAAAGCCTACCTAGAGCCAACTAAGCGTGAGTAATCCGTCCACGCTCAATGGATGGGGTGAGCCCCATTCAACCCTCTCAGAAGTTTAAGAGTTGATCAATTTATTATCTGTGGCGATTAGGGTACGGGCCCAATCACCTTCTTAAAGGGCGACAGTCCTGGAAGAAAAGAAAAGGGACTGACAGCGCGGGGCTCTGTGTTTTCCACGGCTAGCGTTGCATAACTGAAGCCCTCTAATTGCGATACTAATGTGCTCAAAATGCGGTAGAAAACGGTAGAAAACCGATTTCATGCTGTGACAGTTTACATATTGCCACCGGTAGACAAACGACCCATTGAATAGGAACTGTACCTTCCAATTTTGTTTCCGGTGGGAGACAAAATAATTGTTTTTTTTTACATAGGTGGAGAAAATTGAGCATAAAATCATTCAGCCATTTTTTTTTTATTCTTACAGTCTGATGTGATGTTTTTAGATGGGAATTAGATGACTGAAAAAAGCTAATTCGACTAATTGACTGTTGTAATCACGCCGCAAAAGGCTTTGTGCCTTTAACGGCTTGTAATGACAACTGAGTTAACAGAACAGAACGGTTACCAGAAAAATAAACTCTACAAGTCAAACAAGCATTGTTGGCTAAGGATCACACACACTCCAACTGTCACAAAGGGTGCAGTGGTATGGGACAAATCCCAAGTGCTCTTTACACACACACACACTTCTTTGCACATGGATTTAACAGTTTTATTAACTCAATAGCCATCATCTTCTTTTTTTTTTTTTTTTTTTTTTAATGTTAAACGCCACAGTTGACGAAACAGATAAAATGGCAGCCACAAAGAGAAGTGTGTGAAGCCGTGCCATATTCTTCAGTACAGTGAGAAGATAAACAAAGCAGGTGTAATGGGGTGTGGCTCAGTTAGATCCCTAGTTTAGTATTCAGTACACTAGCTAGAGTGAACCATGTCAATATATAGTAGTTTAAGTGCACTGTGATGTTCACTTTCTAGAAATTCCAAGAACACTCAGTAGATTTACTCACCAGAAACAATGTCATGTCACATCACAAAAAATAAAAATAAAGACGAGTGTTAATGAAGACTTATTTTCTGGCTCTCAACAAAAACAATAATGATGAGTTAAACAGCAATGAAATCTAAATATTAAAATGAGATTCAACAGATTCATTCAAACAGCTGATTCATTCAGAAACAAAGAATTGTTTTTTGCAGGGGAGTCATGGCCTAGTGGTTAGAGAGTTTGACTCCTAACCATAGGATTGTGAGTTTGAATCTCGGGCCGGCAATATCATAACTTAGGTGTCCTTGAGCAAGGCACTGAACCCCCAACTCCGGGTGTGTGTTCACAGTGTGTGTGTTAAATGCTCTGTGTGTGTGCACTTTGAATGGGTTAAACACAGAGCACGAATTCTGAGTATGGCTCACCATACTTGGCTGAATGTCACGTCACTTAATTTTTCTAACGAAAATAGTTCCAAACAAAGATCACAGCACTTTTTTGGTCTCTGAGCAATGGTCTTTAATTAGTGAATGAATTGTGTGAATGAATCAGCTTTTTGAACGAATCGGTTGAATCTCAGTGACTCAAATCTCTTCTTATGTTGGAATGAAAGACACTAAGTACAGATGAAGTGCTTCTTATTTTACCCAAAAATACAAAATGGAAGAAAGAGTTCAAATTGAACACAATCTTGCTACTTTATATAAAAAAAAATTAATAAATGTATATTTATTTGCTTCTTTTCCATTTTGAATTTACTTGTACTTTCACTTTCAATAAGATTTTCATAATTAAGTACAATGAAAATATCATACTTTAAGACTTCTATACTTTTATTATTCTAAACGGTGACTTCTAGCAAAGTAATTTTCCAGTAAGATATCTGTACTTTTACTTGAGTATGGCTTTCAGGTACTTAATACACCATTGCTATTCTCACACTTTTTGCATAACTTAAGAAAATTACAGATTGATTGGAAATGATACACATAAATACCTCATTCGCAGGGGATATTTACCTTGATCTAATTTGTGTTTTTTCATGTCTCTTCTCAAGCTCCTTGAGTCTTCTTGGCAAACAACTTTCTTAGAGAAAAGAAAAGAAAAAAACAATTAGCAATATATAAGAAACAAAGTTGTTCATTGTTGTATATATATATATATATATATATATATATATATATATATATATAAGAAAAAGATAAACACAAAATGAACAAACTAATAAATACACATAAATCCATAGCATTATAAGTTACCTATGTTTCAAATATCAAGTTTTATTTATTTATTTATTTGTTTGTTTTATGGAGGATGGGAGATCCTTGATGAAAATTGCCCAAATTGGGGGGAAATATATTGTTAATTATATATTATATTATATTTGTTAATCCACAAATTCAAGTTCATACTGATTCATGACACAGAGATAGGCAGCCAAATGAAACACATATTACCATTCTTTCTGGGCAAAGTTGTCATCAGTGCCTCGGTTCACGTGTTCATGGACCTGTGTTTGACAGAGGTCACTGCCAACCCACAACAAGCTACCACCTCATTACCCAAACTAAATAACTTGATTCTCTCTATTAAAGCCATGTGACAAATATGCTACATATTCACATGGACGCTGCTCAAAAGTGAGGCCCCGATTACAGGCCCAGAGCGGAAAAGATTGTTTCATCGTCTTTCTCACACTCAATTGACTGTGTGGTTGTGTGTATGCGTGTGTGTCCTGGAGTCATTATGTGCAATTCAGGCGAGCACGTGGATGGATGTACACAGCTTTCAATCATGTTTATGACCGGCCGTTCACGCACATGCGTGTCTGTTTGACTCTGCAGTCAATTTATCTTAATGTGATTTGAATGTGTTAACAACTCCAGCACCATCCGACATCATTTCATATCGTCCTGTATCAGCCACACTGATCTACAATGGCCAGCACTCAGTGCTTATGGCAACAAACAAATTTACTGTAAATTATTACATTTATGTTTGGAAGAATAGCATAGAGGACTGAGAACACTTAGTAAGTTCAATTTTGACAGCTGGCTTGCTTGGCAAACCCTTTAGGCATGACCATATCCACATCCCTACATAGGGCAAGCACTAAATAATCTAACTAAATAAATTAATTCATTCTGTTTCACTACATAAGGCAGTATTTTGGAAAATAATTAAACAAACAAACCTTGCACATACAAAAAAAAATCTATAAATTATCATAGCAGTTGTTGTTATTATTATTATCAGTCAAAACAAATGTACTGACCAATCAACACTCAGGACCAAAACTATAAAAAAAATAATACAAAAAGAACCCATTCAGAGCCATTACTGTGATTTGATCACCTTTAAAGGGATGAAATCTGATTCCTTCTATACTTTGTAACATGTTGCCTGTTCTGGTCTCCCTGCCCTTAACGGGGTACTTGTGTGTGAGAAGATGTGTCAGAGCCCCTGGGACAAGTCACCTTTCTAATGCAATAACAAAACAGGCCATTGTCTCGCAGATAACACCTTAAATTAGGAAAGCCACTCTTCTTAACACCAACACTTCCTGATTAGACCTGTGACGAGCTGGGGGCCAATCAGAGGGTAGGACCATGGGGCATTCCTTTGTGACATCATTAAGGTAATGTGTGGGTAAGGACTGATTTGGATCCCTGGGCTGGTCACTGCTGCAGATTACCGGTTAGAAGTATTTGTCTGCTTGGGGAGGAAAGGAAGGTGTGAGAATGTATGTGAAGGGCAGAATTTACCTGTTGCTTTGGACTCTTCTGCTTGTTGTGGCCTCTTGGGAGAGAAAAAAAAGTCACACTCTCAAGATAAAAAACACATTGGTCAGGTCTAATTTGTCAAAAAAAAAAAAGGCAATCCCTTGGGTCAGCTCAATCTGTCATAGGAAAAACAAAAGAATCATTACTCATACTGTTACTTTGCAAACTCATATATGACCATATCTTTCTCAAAGACATCTCCGCTATAGGATATGCCTCTCAGACCAGCAGGAACTTTCCAATAAAACAAGGTCAGATACACCAAATATGTTCGCAACATTCTTAAGCGCATTTAGATCCATGGAAACCTCCCCTAACCTTCAGGGTCCCTGCATTCTGCCATGCAAAGGAATGGGAGGCCTATCAAAAACAAGCCAACATCCTGCATTGGATTCCCGCCTTCCCCATTTATATGGAAAACAAAGGTTTACGCCTTGACCCCACCCTCCATCAATCAAAATATTTACAATGGCCTCCCATCTGTCCGCTGAACTGAAGCGGCCTGGGTACCTCTGTTCCTCTTCCCATTAATGGAAGGCTTTTCCTGGAGAGTCGTGCGCTTGTATAACCCCCTAGCTGTGGTGACTGCTCGGGGAGGTCATTAAAACCAGCAACGTCACCGAGCTGTAATGACAAGCAGAAGATGCACTTCCTCTTCAGTGGGATTCACTGACTCGGCTGGTGGCTTTTCGTTATACCGACTCTGGTAGTTTCTCTCCAAAGGCCAGATCTGGATTGAAAGGTTCAGGAAAAGGTGATGGAGTGGATTGTAACAGGGAGCAATTTTGATATATTAAAGAGTCGAAGTTGAGTTGAAGATGAACAGTGAATTAACTCTAATAAACTGAAGCTCTTTGTTTATGGGTCAATTAACTCACCCCAAACACGATCTATACATATGAGAGTACTCAAATATATAAACACAATGAATGTCATATTACACAAAAGTCAACATGAACTAAGTTGAGCTAGAATATTTAAGTCATATGAATACTCTTTCCATAACAACACACTAAATAACGAATTAATTCCAATTATTTTACAGTATATTACCTATATTACAATAGGGTACTCATTATAATGTCTTCTTTCGAGTTTTCACATTGGTAAACGTTGATACATTTGAATACATAAAAAAAAAAAAATACTCAAGAGATGCAATTTAAGTCAATGGTTTCAACTAGGGAGCTCTAAACTAAAATGTCAGTAATCAAACAAAATTAATCTTACCCGAAACCACTGTGTGAAAAGTCAAAAAAGTTGATTAAACCATTGATTAAAATGAATGAATGTGGCATAAAATACTGATGAAATTTTAAATATATTTTCATTAAAGGACAAAAACTATGACTAAAACAAAATAATGTAAAACGATTGGAAAGCGTCTTAGTATCACAAAAGTTCCCTAATGAAACTGCAATTGATAAGCTTTGTCGCATATTAATGTCTAGCCTGACAGACTGGAAACAACTATCGCAAACATACTTCAGCATGAAATATGATCAGTTCCACAAGAACACGTGTGTTTTTTTTTTCCCTCTCCAGACCAAGCCTTTCAAAATAACAGAATCGGTTACAGTAAAATTATATTTTGATATGCTATGAATGTCTCTTTTCATTTGCAGCCCCAAACCCATTTCGATTCATCCTAAAAACAAAAGGCACTGTCTGCCTCAACATCACTTTGCCCCCAGACTTGCTGATTGTTCAACTATCTGCCACTCACTGATAAAAGTGCCACCCCAAAGCATGGCTTCCCTGTTTCTCCCTCCATCCAGCCTTTGTCTCCAAAACGGTGTAATTTCAGAGATTGAAGTCCTCGCCGGTGCCTTCATTCCCCTGCTCTGACAACAATAGGACCCAAGTGCTTTCAGGAATGATGGATAAATTACTAGGTAGTAAAATATTATATCTAAGGTAGGTGATGGGTCCTTTTCTGCAGGGCTTGTCTCCATCAGTCTCATGGCACTGAAGGTAATTATAGTCTGTTGGATTGTCTCTCTCTCGGCATGGGAGAGCGCTCTGCTGTTTGTCATGAACTCATCTCGCCGAGCGATAGGACAGTAATGGTTCGAATTAACATCTGTTGCCTGGCTGGCATTGTGAAAGGCAGTGACAGCTCCACCACTGACCTTTTCTGATTATTGACCAAAAAAGTGAACAATTAGCTCCCCTCACACGGGCCAATAGCTTAAATTACAATGTATATTGTACGTTTGACTGAAAGACTGTCAATGGGCTCAGATGTGTGGTTTATTGTGATTTCATCATATTCATTTGGTCATTTACAGGCAGCAGTTAAAACCTGTTATTTGGCGGTGGACTGGCGTTACGACATCGCTGGTTTTTTTTTCTGAGGTCAATAATGTGGTCCAGGACATCAAAGCCTGATTAGATCATTGAAGCGGCTAACAAATATCAACAGTAAAAGTGAAAAAAAAAAAGTATGGTGACCCATACTCAGAATTTGTGCTCTGCATTTAACTCATCCGAAATGCACACACACAGAGCAGTGAACACACACACACACACACACACTGTGAGCACACACCCGGAGCAGTGGGCAGCCATTTATGCTGCGGCGCCCGGGGAGCAGTTCGATGCCTTGCTCAAGGGCACCTAAGTCGTGGTATTGAAGGTGGAGAGAGCTGTTCATGCACTACCTCAACCCACAATTCCTTCCGGCCCGAGACTAGAACACACAACCCTTCGATTGGGAGTCCAACCCTCTAACCATTAGGCCACGACTTCCCCAAGCATGCCACAAAACATAAAACATAAGCACATAAAACTTGAGAACAGTATAGTAGATCAATACAGGTAAACTGTGGCAACTTAAAGGAATATCCTTTGTTCAGAACACAAATTGAGATATTGTTTTATTTAAATCCAAGAGCTTTCTGACCCTGCATAGCAATGCAACTGACAGATTCAAAGTTCAGAAAGGTAGTAAGGACATCATTAAAATAGTCCATGTGAGATAAAGTGGATGATTGGTTCAACCATAAATTTCCTTTATTCAACAATTTCTTCTCTTCAATATTTGACAAGTTCACTAGTGTACCATGAAACATGCGTGTGCAGCTGCGTTGCTGTCTATGCAGGGTCAGAATGCTCTTGGATTGTATCAAAAATATCTTAATTTGCGTTCTAAAGATGAATGAAAGTTTAATGGGTTTGGAAGGACATGACGATGAGTAATTTTTGGGTGATCTCTCTCTTTCAATTATTAAATTTCACCTAAGCATTCTTGAGGTGACAGCCTGTTCCAAATCCACTGCCAAGAAGCCACCGTATAATTCACCTCAGAAACAACTTACCCCCCTGACGGCAAAATAATGACAGTAAAGTTGAGTAACCAACAGTACAGTGGCCAAATATCATCAGCATCACACATGAAATCCAAGCTGAGTAAGGCAAAGACGAGAGATTCCGCCGCTCTTCAATTTGTCCTACCAAGGACTGTCTTTTATTGATGGCTTTCTAGGTCAGCGACCCTCCGTGCCGTTCAAAGGATCCAAGAGGCACCCAGATGGGCCCTCTCAAGATGGAGCCTATTGTAGCAGAGTTTCTATAGTGTCTTACAAATGAAATGCGTAGGAGCCATTAGCCCAGAGTGGATTGTTTTAGGGGGTGGGAGTCCCTCTCATGGGGGGTAATGATGACAGTCTGGGCCACAGATCAGTCATCAAAACAATTGTGTTTTAGGCCTTTTCTTTTGTCGAGAGGCTTTCGCTCAACTCTCTCTCATTGCTCTTAACTGCGAATAAACTCCCGACTGCTTTGACAAAAAGGAGCTGAGAAGCTTGGAGTCATGAATGCAGCAATCTGTTGGTTTTACAACTCAAGAAATAGTGCAAGGAAAGTTTGACTGATTAATTTTATTATAGCTATTCAGAGAACTGATGCAATGATGTAATAAAATCAGGTTATTTATTTAGAATGTGATTACATTTTTTGTCAGGTCACAACTACAGCAGGTGAGGTACTTACTGTTGTCTTAAGGGATTGGAAAGGCAGGTGTCAGCTTCCCACCTTGCTCAGACCAACACTGTTCAAACTCCCAGACACCTTGTGTGAATTCGGTAGATAAGCATTGGCTGACACTGACATCACCTTATTGAATTAAGCTGTTTGTGCAGGCAGCCACCAGAGCATTCAGCTTCAGCTCTGGTTCTCACCTGTTGACAGATGGGACAGACATGAGTGTTACCTTAGAGGAAATTAGACTGGGAATCCAATTTGAATGCCAGCTGTTTTCATGCAATCAGAAAGCCATAGTTGCTGAATGGGGTCACCTTACAGACCTGAGGAGTGAGAAATAAAAAATGAGAGAAGGAAATGGGTTAAACTAGAAAGAAAACATATTTATTTTGTTTTCACTTACATTTCATATTCCAAAGATTAACAGATGTATTTAGAAATAGGGCTGAGTAAAAATAATATTTCCCAATTAGTCACAATCTTAATGCTCTCCATGTCAATTCATAAAATTCCAATATCTTTTACTATTGTCTTATAATGAATAATTCAAAAAGACACAAACTCAAGAAAGTTAAAAGTTTAAATTTGTCTGAACTAATCAAACTGACAGTAGTTACTTAAAAAGATCATCTTTTTAATGAAATGGTTTCACTGTTTTTTTGTTTTGTTTTGTTTTTTTGCAAGAGAATCAACAATACTTGGCAAAAAAAAATGCAAAATCATTGCTGCTTCTTAATTCAAGCAGCCATAAGACATTGTAAGTGCTTCCAACTTACATTTAGTAATACAAAAAGACAGACAAACAAAGACGCCATAATTACCACCAGAGACATAAAGAAATAATAAATAAATAAATTAAAGCGTGCAACCATGGGTATCAAGTTAAATTTCGCTAAACCCCTGTCATCAAATCCAACTGTGATCGTGTTGTTTGATTAACATATCTAATTTGTAAGTTGGGCCGGTGGGACTACAGATCTCTCTAATCCCCTTTCTCTCTCCTGCGCTTTGCTAATTTGAGTCTGTAATGTTGTTTGCTTGTGTGGCAGTGATTGCTATCAGTCACACAAACCTCCTGGTAAGTCTGACTGGTGGGGCCTCAAAGATTGATCTACAGAACTATCCTGCTGTATTTGCATAAGCTGTAGGCAGCTTTGATACTGGACAGGCAGGTGTCACATGTTCTGATCATATGCTATAATTATGACTGGGGGTGCTGTTATTAACACTGATAACGGATGTGTTTTTATTAAGCAGCCTAAGGAATCGGTCTCTCTATGGAGGCTCTGTTTTGAGGGATGAACATTGAATGCAAAATGACTGCGATGCAGTATTATATAGAAGAATTCCCCATTGGGACCAGACTGGAACAAAATGACTAAATTCAATGGTGCAAGTTCACCGATTTTAAATTCTGGCTGATACTAAGTAAGGGATAATGTATGCCCAGCCAGTTGTTCTCAGAATAAACCCCGACATGGTGATCTGGTCTTGTATCATCTTGAAGGGGTTTATTCTGAGAGAACAACCGGCTATATATACATTATCCCACTTATTTCACAGATACTTACCACATAAGTAAATAATTAGACACTAAATATTGATTTGAGTTGAAAGATTTGAATGCAAAGCATCCGTGAACACAGCAGTTGTGAGCAAGCAGCAAGTTCAGACTAGATGGACATTTAAGGGAAAAAGTGCAGTCAAAACCACTTATTACATAACATTTCACCACATAAATAATTAAGGCAATAAAAGATTTAAGACAATTTTTTTTATCTTACCAGTTTATTAGTTATCTTATAATCCATTACAGCGTACAAAACAATCATAGAAAAAATGGCAGCATCAGCATTTGTATGAATCAAGAGAGCAAGTCTGCAATACCAGGATGGCATAATTAAATAATTGTACACCATTTTGAATTGAGTTTTAATATTTCATAAGATAAACAAACGCAAAGCTTCCACCAAGAAAAACGGTTCCTATCAAGTGAACAGCGCCGACTTAAGTTACCCGGATGAACCTGTGTTATCAGCTTTTACCAGTTCTTATCGAGGTATGATATACCTCGGAATGTCGCGACTGACCAATCAGAATCAAGTATTCCACAGAGCCATGTAATAATAAGTATTAACATATTAAGTTCGATAATGGATAAACAGCCAACATCTAAAATATAATGTTGAAATAAAACACTAAAAAACATTGCTTTACATGCTACAATTTAGGCAGCACTACAGTATGGAAAATGTATTTCCATTTTGAGATTTGCATTAGAAAATTATTAAATTAGTATATTTAATGAATAACTATACTTGAAAGATATTTAAAATATTTGTAACACAACTGATATTGACAATATTACCAATATATCATGTATTCCTACCAATGACCAATATGAAAGTAATTCTGGACACCTGATGCTGTTTTAGATTAGATTTAGATTTAGATTTACCTCGAACCTCTGTTGGCATTTAGTTAACTTCATTATATAGTTTCCTTTCTGTCCAGCATTTTGACGCAACCTGACAATGCACTTAGCCTCATTCATAGTATGCGCTGTATTTGTTACACTGTGTGGAAAGTATTGTTTAATACTAGCAGGTATGTTCTTCTGTTTGGGACTCCCTGGCTTGAAGTATTTCCAGTTTCCCTAAGTTCCCCACAGCGCCTGACTGCCCAGCACAGCGGACGTGGACTCATGGAATCATTTAGGAGAGCAGCGGGTCGTCGTTGTTGTGGCCTTGTGCTTATTGATCTCATCCAGCCGACAGACACATCCATTTCCCACAGCACACAGTGGGACAGGAACTACTGTTTGACACCCCTGGATCATCAACTCATGAGGAGAGGTATCTTTTTATGTGAGGGATTTTCTCGGAATGCTGCTTTGAAGATGCAGGAATGGGGGCCATGAATGGTGAGATTCTTGAGAGAAAAGCAGCTCCTGGGATAGAGGGGTTTCTCAGCAGGGGCCATCACTGTTGAACTATGGCATCCAAGGTATTCTGTGGAAAAAAGAAACTTCCAGCTACCAGCTTTCTTGACCACTTTGGACTTTTCTTCCATAAGGAATAAGAAATCAAAAGTAAGAAGTAGTGCATTTGACAGACATAAGCAAGTCATAGAATCAGAACATCTCACTTGCTTTGACTGCTCACTGAGAATGGGAAGACTCACCCAGCAAGTGGTCTTTGTCAAACATCTGCGATCAGAAGATACAAATCAGTTTAGAAAGTCCCAGTAGACTTTGGGCATCATTGCAGGTCATTGTGGTAATCACACAAAGGACAGCTGATCTAACCTCTCACATTTAAATGTGGAACTAGGAGAGATCCGGTCGCTGATAGCTATGACTGCAAATGGCCAACTCATTTAAAATCTGAATCCCATTTGATTCCCAGCGGCTCTCCCAGGCACCTCTCTCCACAAGCTGTACCACCCGCCAATGAGCCGGCGACAGAGAGCCAGCTTGCCACATATGGATTGTCCCTTGATATCATTCAGTCAGCGTGTAATCTTATTATGCAAAGTCTTAATCCATACCTATGTCCCAATGCCCAAGGGTGGCAATATTGTGATATCAAGGTTCTGGTAGGTCGTGTTGCGTGATCCCTACTCTATTCTTTGAAGAAGATGGGGGACTTAAAAGCCATCCCTAGAGGCCAAAAGGAAAAGAGAGAAAGAGAGATCTAGGGTGGGACCAGCTGTATGGGTTTGTCTTATTTTTTTCCTTTTGGAGAACAAGATTGACATGACGTCTCCAGCTAGGATTAGACTTGATTTGGAGCAGTGGGATTTTTTCCAGCAGACACATTATTGGACAAGGGAATAAGGGGCCACCCAGCATGGCGAAATTGGATCAGGATAGGCAATCGCTGTGAGTCAGCAACGGTAACGACGACTGCTAAAATAGCAGCTGCCTGCAGATCTCTCCCTCCATTCAGGTGAAGCCACCTTTTCAATCACTTAGAAAAGGAAGCGGACGGAAAGCGAACTGAGGGTGGGAGAAGCAAAAAGATATGAAAGGTAGTGGTGGTGGGGGTGATTTTGATGTTGTGAGATTTAGCACTAGCGTAATGGGATTAAGTGAAACACCTTTGTGCCTGGAAAAAAAGACACCTGGTGCTGTAGAGGCAGTGAGAGAGAGACAGACACACAGACCGAGGGAGAGAGGGAGAAGACTAATCCGTTCCCACCTCTGGGATGTCATTCATAAAGCTGAGAGTGATTTCCGCTCTGCTTGCTTCAGGCTAATTCCATCACCAGGAGCAATAGGCAATGGGAATAAAGGGCCAAGCTCATTATCCCAACCATGGCCTAAAATATGCAGGCATTCCCATTTCACTTGGAATCAATACTACATGATGTTTTTTTAGGTTCCGGAAGCTGTAGACCGATGTTTACATCCTAAAAGGGTGGGAAACAAAACAGGCAGCTCAGGTGTGGTGGGCTCCTTAAAATGACACATCTATAGCTACAGTGTCTGCAATTACCACCCACTGCATCTCACCAAAAAATAGTGGGTTTTCCTCAAAGGAACTATAAGGCCAATAACCAATTTAGATTGGCAAACAAAGAAGTTGTATCTCCAAGCAAGCTGCATGTGGCCAAGCAGTTCCTCGTTGCATTTCAAATTTGACTTGCACTCATTTATAAGCAAGTCCGCCTCCCTTGAGACATTACTGCTGCATCTTTTCAAAGTCTATCTGGCTAAACACAGAAATCAGTCTTCCAACCTGTATGACATGCTAACATTAAAAAAAAAAAAACAGGTAAAGAAAGGTGTGTGTTGAGCTGGTTGACATAATTATCGACAAGGGAGGACGGTGCATCTTTTTGGTGTAGTGGTTGGGGGTGGATTTGCTTGGTAAACAAGGGGGAGTTTATTTTTAAAACCAGGTTCTGACATGTCTGGGCTTGTGATTGCAGGGTGGGGGCACCTGAGGGCCCGGTGGCTTCATGGGTGCACCAGTGCTGTCACTTGTCTATGTCCATGAGCACATCAAGGACGATGTGGCATTGTGACTCCCCTTGGCAACAGCTTTCACAACAAACGTGTAAATAGCCTTTAAAATAAAACAGTCATGATTCAAACACCAATTCATATTTTAAACACCTAGCTCAGGTCTACACATTAGAGCAAATAAATACAATTTTAAAAAAGCAAAGAAATCCAGAATAAAATGTATCTATAATGTTTAATAGGTATTTTGAGTGGTTACATTTTGGCTAAAAGGGATAGTTCACCCTATAATGACAATTTTATGTTTACCCGCTTACCACCAGGGCATCCAAGATGTAGGTGACGTTGTTTCTTCATTAGAACACAAACAGAGATTTTTAACTGAAACTGTTGCAGTCTGTCAATCTTATAATGCAAGTGGCTGGGAATCGCTGCTAAAACATAATGAACACAAACAAAACCCATCTACACCCATCTCTCAAATGGGAGGTTGACACAATCTACAATCACAGTTGGGAGTTTCAATGGTTTAATTGAGAGATATGTGGCGTTAATGCACTTATAAGTCTGCGATCCACAATAAAGCAAGAAGATGACGATGCCTCATGCCCATTTAAAAACGCGCTCAGGAAGACATGCTAAGGAGAGTTCGAACAGTTTGCACATTGCATGAATCGGAGGTAAAATATCATTTAAATACTGTTCAGTTTCTTGCACAAACAATCGTTTTATTTCATTGTATTTTTAGCCAGGATTCCCATCCACTTACATTATAAAGCCCCTTTCACACTGCCATTCCGACAAATACACAGGTAAAGTGTTCCTGCAATTCTTCCCGGGTCGCTAGATTTTGCACTTTCACACTGCCAGTGATGACCCGGTATATGTGCGTGCTTTCACATACAACCCTTGAAGATCCCGTAACGACACGTGCCATCAGCGCGTGGCACGTTATACTTTCACTGAAGCAAGCGAACGATCTCTGCGTCAGCGCGGAAAGTGAGAAACTAACTGATCTCTGCTTCATTATAGTTTGCACATATGTTTGCGTCACAAACGTTGATCTTCCTTCAAAACAGCAGGTAAAAGAGTCGCACGTCATCACTTCGAAACGGATTTAGATCTGGCTTTTGTTCACCCAGCGCTCGTCCCGGGTCGAACCCCGCAATGTTACTACTGTAGGTCCCCGACCCGGGTTCAATGCGGTAATCGATCCCGGGACATGGTTGCTTTCCCACAGAAGGCGACCCGGCAATGTTCCGGAAATATTGCGGGTCCGACGTGCAGTGTGAAAGGGGCTTAAGACTGACAGACTGCAACAGTTTCCAGTTTGTGTTTTACTGAAGAAACAAAGTCACCTACATCTTTGATGCCCTGTGGGTAAGCAGATAAAGATAACATTTTCATTTTTGGGTGAAATATCCCTTTAATAGAACTGTATCCCACTTGGTCGGTTTCTCTCTCTTTCACACACACCCACACCCGCGCACGCACACGCATGCACGCACGCACGCACACACACACACACACACACACACACACACACACGTCTAGCATTGCATGAGGGCTGTTAGCATTATTGCCAATTGAATGGATAGGATGATGGGTTAGGCAGTAAACCTCTGGTTCTCTGAAAGACTCCCAGTCGTAAACAAACCAGACAACCACAACACAGGCATAGAGCCATCAGCTTCCCACAAACATCTTTAGTAGAGCTCATACACCAAAAATAGATGAAATTATTCAACCTTTAAAGTTAAAAGAGTTTGATTTTTAAACAGAAATCTAATTCTGATGCAAATTCAGTGCAAATTAGATTATGTTTGCATTAAATGCGAAACCATGAGGGCAAAAAGGTGATTAAAGATCATTCAAAAAAGTGAAGGCTCTGCATTAAACGAAAAACTACCTGTGAACAAGAAACAGGAAAAAAAAAATAGTTTACTGAAGTGACAAAAACATTAAAAAAACATCATTACTATGCAAATTATAAATTGTTATAATTTTTTTGTGCATCATCTTCAGTCATACACACAGACGTAAAGAGACGTTCAAATGAACACAGCAGCCTTATTGCCTGTCCAGACCCACAAGTGCACACAAGGTTAAAAGGTACATCCCCTCAAAAATAGAATGATGAAGTCTATCATTGCACTATGATGTGTTGTTGATCCTGTCTGCACATATAGGGGGAACCAATGACTTAATTAGAGCTTTGACAAGCCCACTCTCCAAAAGTGACGAGATTATCCATAATTGATGTCACAGTTGATTACAGTTCGGTCCATTGCCGGTCCACTGGCAGGTCTAGCCTCAGTTCAGGCCTCAGGACATTGATGAAAAGCGTGGTTTTGCCCCGATCAAGCTGTTTCTACTGTGGGACGCAGATTTTAGCAAACAGCCTAATGACTGTTTGAAGTTTAATAAAGCCATGACCCTATTCCAGTGCCACAACCTTGCGGATCCCCCCAAAATTGAGTGGACCGGAGAACAATAAGGCAAAGAAAAGCTCATCATTAACTAGAGGGCCTTTTTCGACCAGTAATGTGTGGAGGCAGTTTGTGACTTCATTGTCAGAGGAGGAAAAAAGTGCATTTATTTACATGCAAACAAAGTTGACAAGAGCTAAGAGGTTACTGAGCCGCCTGGTTCTCTGAAACACAGGGGAGTGAAAGGAGGGGGCTGGGGAACAAACAGAACGTTTTTTATTTTCTTGTTGGTAAGCGTCTGGTCTGTAAAAAGAGCTTGTCTATCTCAGAGGAAACAACGGGCTTTCTGAGACACTGTGAGTGTAGTGTGGCCCATTTCTGGAAACCAGTTCTGGTTATTTGGTGATTAGTTGATTTTAACATCTATGTGGAGACCATTAGAAGAGCATTAAGAAAGAAATGTCTTTTGAATTCATGAATAAATATTTAATAAACAAATAGTTTCTCATTGGTGCCACATTCAGTTAAGAATGAGGTTGACTTCCTGTTAAAATTAACCGTGTCCAAAGAATACGTCCCATTTTAAAAGAGCTAAATAATACTCCAATAAGAATCTCACTGAACATATCCAAGTTTCATGTGACCTTCTTAACTTCAATGCTGAGCGAACAGGAATCGCAGCACACAACTGTTTCCATTTCTTTTAAGTCATCCTTCTCCAAGATGAATTCTCCTCCACAGCGGCAGCTGTACGTGTAACACTCAGTGTCTGAAACAGAAGAGATTTTTGGAATTATAATTCAGACTGAAATTGAACCAGTAAACTGCTTGAGAAAAGTTCACTAACCAGAATCCCAATTCATGTCTTCAAGGGTTATATGAGCATCCACTGGCCAGTTCTGTTTCAGTTCATTTGCTGCAGGGAGAAATATAATATATGAAGATGCAGTTAATTTGATGTTTAAGTCCAGTGTGAAGAAAACAATGAAAGAACATGCTATTTTTCTATCATGAACAAATCAATATTTCCTAAAGGACCACTTATAATTTATTATAATATAATAATTTTAGCACCACATTTTAGCATAGCATATGGGAATGCAATACATTATGGCTAATACACCACTAATAAGAATAAAGAGAGCAGAGAGCGAGAGAGAGATAGAGAGAGCAAGAGTGAGAGAGCGCGAGAGAGAGAGAGCCCCGGCCGCGCGTGCACGCTCACCTTCACAGTCTTCAAACAAACAAAAACTATCCAGTGATGAAATGTTTTCTGTGTTGTCAAAACTTGTGCATAGCCTAAACCGCATAGATAATAATTACACAACGTGTGCGGTACACTTCTGATTTGCGAACTAATAATTCCTTTAAATCGATTAAATTTAATGAATGGTTTAAATAACTGACCTGACGTCTAAATTTTTGTATAAAAAAATCTGTAACACTTTACAGTAATGTTCTATTTACTAAACTATTTAACTACATTATTTAACATTTATTATTACTAAACTGCACTTCTACAACATTGTTATTTTCAACATTTATGCTATAGCCTTTATTGTTGAAATCAAAAGTTGTACAGTATTTGTAAACATAGTTAATGCACTGTGAAGTAACATTACCAAACAATGAACAGTTGTGTTTTAATAAACTAAGATAAACAAAGATTAATTAATATAGTAAGAAAAGTATTGCTCGTGGTAAGTTCATGTTAGTTAATATGTTAACAATTCAAACCATATCCTAAAGTTACAAACAAATAATTTACTCTACTTTAAAAAATACTCTGATGTTTAAATCATTTAAAATGAGAATGTAAGTGTACTCAACCCATTTTTGTTTGTAAGAAAAAATTAGATTAGATTTCATATATCAATATATATCGCAGAAAAATAAAATATCACAATGTCATTTTTTCCCAATATCATGCACCCCTAATGCCAACCCTGAAACAGCATACATAACTACCAAACATTGCTACAAGTGTGACTGCATCATATAATAATTGCTGTTAATAGTGTTAATTGCCTGGTTGACCACATCTTGTATAAATTTTTCTGAAATGCACATATTAGTGTTGTCAAAAGACCCGGTACTTCGGTACCAAGTCGGTACTAAAAAAATGTAAATGTGACGGTACCAGGTTTCTTAAAGTACCTGTAGTACCGAGGTCCCGTTCAAAACTGGTTCAGCGCTATGATTTCCGCTAAGCAGAAAAAGAGGACGGAATCTCAAAATCCAGTCATGAAAATTAAACTTACATTTTAATATGGACAGTCATGGAATTTGTCAAAGTTAGCATAAATTAATCAAATCAAATCTCCATATGGACCAGTATCTGTAAATATTAAGCTGCAAAAGTTGTTTGAAATATGAATCCGTGTTCTGCGCGTCTCTGTGTGAATTAATGAATGGCAGAGACATGCGGGTTTGTTTACTACATAGACTGAAGCGCATGACGCTTGCATTAATTTCAGCATCTGAGCTTCAGAGTTCTCTCTCCACCAAGCGATCTGAACTTTTCAGTTCATCTCAATGGACGCACAGCGCACCTGTATTTGATGCTCTGTAAACTCTTTGTGAAGGCGCACGACTCACCGTCGCTTTACTGATAGCGCTGTTTCTCACACATGCAAAGAGAGAGAGAGCGAATTGAATTGAATGCATCAACATTTCTTTTTTAAAAGGGAAAGTTCACCCAAAAATGAAAATTCTGTCATTAATTACTCACCTTATGTGGTTCCAAACCCACAAGACCTTTGTTCATCTTCAGAACACAAATTAAGATATTTTTGATGAAATCTGAGAGCTTCCTGACCCTGCATAGACAGTAATGCAGCTACCACGTTCAAAGCACAAAAATTATTTTTTCTCTAAATTGAAAATGACACGATCTAGGACCTTTAATACAATATATTAAATATAATATGCCAGCTAACCTTACTAGGGTCTATATTTCAATGTACTCTGAAAGCTACATTTTATATACCACTTAATTTATATACCACTGCATTTTTGTGATAAAAGGCCAAACCCGAAAACCTTTGTGCTCCTGCAGGAAATAAAAAGTGTCTGGAAGATTCAAAGTATCTGTAAAAAGTTTCCAGAGCAATCCTTGCTCGTTGAAATATTTAAGCAATAATCACAGAGGATCGTCGGGCCGCTGTTCCACTTATAAGAGATTTAGAAAAAGGGAAGCTGCGAAGTCATCTGAGGTCATTTACAGTGTCTTCGAAACAGCCTTCATATCTCCTACTGCTGCTATGAATGTACACAAAGGAGTTGTCTTGAAATATTCATTGAATATTCGAGCAGGGAATAGTGGGCATCTGAAAAGGCAGCTAATAAGTGGATTTAAAACTAAAAATGTGTGAAAAAGTGCACTATGACAATTAATTGTCAAGAGGCCAAGAATAAAATTAGATCACATCACTTCATAATGAATTGAGGAATTGCGACACTTCCACGTAATGGTTCTTGTCCCTTTCTGGCAGTCTGTCTGAGATACTAGCAATTAACAGGTTTGAGTGCAGTGTTTTATCATGATTTATTTTAATTAGTTTAAAGGAATGTCCTAAGTAGGTGCCACTTCAGTTCTTGCAACTAATTTCCATCATTCATTCCCTACAGGTAAAAAAAAAAAAAAAAAAAAAAAAAAAAAAAAAAAAAACCTTGAGACAAAGAAATGAGCTCCATTGTAGAAATGAGTAGTCTGACATGTCTCCATTTACCTAAAAATATCTAATTCAGATATAAAATGAAGCAAACATTTTATGTAAAATAGATTTAGGAACTGAAGGGAAGACTTCAGTTATGCAACCCAACAACTCAATTAATTACACTATTCGGACTCGGAGTACCCCAGAATAACCTCCAGTAACAAATGCATGGCTATCTCTTGATGCATTTCTGCTCAGTCATTAAATCAGAGATGCATAAACCGATTACAGTCATAAAGACTTCTCCAATGACAGTAAACACAAGTAAAATGCTATCTTCTCATATCTCATGAATAAGACTCATGAATATTAATGACTGAATAAATTTCTGGTAAGATGGGTGCATGAATATTTATAAATACTATACATTTTGTAACTGCGAATGATTAAGCCAATCAGACGTGGCCTTTTAAATAGAGGCCACAGTGTTTGACAGCAAACCATGTCTGGTCAATACTGACACACATTTTGACGTCTAGTGAATGACTACAGGGCAAGCTACTTAAGTTAGATGGGGATTAGTATATCCTTTGAGCTGGCCAGAATCGATTCCAAATGTAATTAAAACAGACCATATAGACTTGAGTAGAGAGCCAAGATTATTTTTAATATCCCTTTAGACTAAAGTATCAACAATAGAGTTTGTTAAATTATCTTCACAGACTTTTTTCTTCTAAGGATGCACTGATATGTATATGTTATTAAAAATTATTGTCATGTTATAAGTGCAGACCAATTAATGGTCACTGTTAAAATTCTATACTATAATGCCTGATAAAATAAATAAAATCGGCTAAAAATGTTAATACAATGGTGCATTTAGGCATCATAACATTGTACTGTAATATTAATTTTGACATTGTCTTTTTTTGTGTGTGTGTGTTTTACCTGTATTATGATATGACTGGAAAGCAGACAGAAAGCAAAGTGGGAAAGAGAGAGAGGGTGGGGTGGGGTTGGGAAATGTCCTGGAGCTGGGATTCAAACTCGGGACGACTCACGCCTGTATCTCCATTCCATTATATGTCAGCGCACTTGCCCACTAGACTATTGGCACTGACCATTTTATCATTTACTAATGACTACATTGAACAGTGATATATATAAAAAAATATTATTATAAAAAAGAAAAACTCCACTTTTTTTTTTAATAGGCTCATTTTCCAACTCTAGAGTTAAACAGTTGAGTTTGAGCTGGCAGTAGCACTTTTAGCTTAGCATATAAAATTAAATCTGATTAGACTCTTAGATTTCACTCAAAAATGACCAAAGAGTTTCTATATATTTCCTATTTAAAACTTGACTCTTTTGTAGTTACATCATGTACTAAGACCGAACGAAAATGAAAAGTTGCGATTTTCTAGGCTGATATATAACTTTTCATTTTCTGTTGGTTTCAGTACATGATGTAACTACAGAAGAGTAAAATTTCAAATAGGAAAAATATAGAAACTCTTTGGTCATTTTTGAGCGGAATGCTAACGGTCTAATCAGATTCAATGACCTATGCTAAGCTAAAAGTGCTACCACCAGATTCGGAGATCGGCTGAATGGTTTCGAAAACTCAACTTTTTAACTCTAGGGGAGTTGGAAAATTAGCCTATTATTATTTTTTTTTTTAAGAAAGTAGAGTATTCCTTTAAATGAGCATTAAAAGGGAAAGCTTTATTTAACACTTGCATATGAATACATAAAAAAGCATGTCTGATGTGGGTAATAAAGTCACTGCATCAAATTGAAGAGGTCAACTCCATCACTCCTGCATGTGCAGCCCAGACGAGGTCTGGCTTTTCTGTGGAAGCTCTATATATGACAATTCTGTGGCTGTTGTGATCTATGTTAGCAAGTAGCTGCGCAAAGTGTTCCCCCCCAAAGGCGATGCCACAGCTCCCCAGTTAATGGCGCACAGGACCCTGGATGTACACTTATTGAAGGTCCTAATGGAGTGCTAGGGGGAGCTTTTTCCTTAGGCGAGAGAGGAGAGAAGCAGACTATCACTTCATGTAAGAACTGGCCATGTGTGACAGACCTGACCTACATTCTCTCTCACTATCTCTCTTTATTTCCCTCCTCCTCTACTACCCACAATTCTTGCTATCCTCTTCTGTAAGGAATCATCTGTCCAGACCAAAGACAACAGCTCTGTTTTCATTCCTTCTTTTGGCGTTTTTAAATATTTCGGAGAATCTTAGATGTCTGCCCCAAAGGGCTAGTGACAAATCTTGTTTATGCTTTTAATACAGTTTTATTAACATTAATGAACATAAATAAATGATACATTTTTACATTATTATCTAGATTAAATGCTTTGCTGTGCATTGACAAAATTCAGTAAATTGAAGCTAAAATCTAAATAATTATTTAAAAATTGTCTAGTACAAGGATGAAATAAAAATTGCTAAAGTATTCTGGGAGGTTGCTATGAGATTAATTAGCAATCACGTGTGCCCATTTTTTTTGCCCATTTTATTATACAATAATTCAACCACACAAGTGTGGTCGCTTAGCAAAAAAAAAAAAAACATTTACAAAGCCTTTATGAAATTCAATAAAAGAAAGCCCATCTAAACAACTCCAAAATATTCCTCCAAATCTCTTCAGTCCCATGAGAGGACAGACAGACAGGAACGTACCGCGTAGCTGAAGGTTGTACTCCATCCTGCTCTCCTCATTACCCAAGATCTTCCAAGCTTGATCAACATCAATGAATCTTTGCAGGTGCTGCTCCGCTTCACCTTCTGATACGCCCGGCCTCTGCTTGTCCGGGTGAAACTACCAATCAAAATTGAGCAATGAGACTGATGACAATCAAGCTTTACTGAATCTATTAAACTTGGACATTTACATTTAATTAAATCACAGCTGAAACTGATGATATAACTGGAGATACAAAAGATAGACTAGAAGGATGTAAACAAAATGACAGTTGATGGAAGTTCATGGGCAATTTGCTGATGGACTAGCCTTGCTTTTGGACAATTTACCAGTGAATGCAAAGTTTTGGCACTAATATGGACAATGGTGCAAAAAAGGCAAAATATATATATCAGTTAGGACAGATGTGTCTTCTCAATGACGAGGCTAGACAGAGTGGACGGTTAAAAGGGCAAAGGGTGCCTCCTTCCTCCGGCCAAAAACACTAATGCGATCTCCACTTCGCATCCTAAAATATGACAGTTCATACCGTAGCATCACAGCTCACTTTCATTCATTTTTTACTCAGAAGTCTAATGTAGCCCCCAATAGTGAGCTTTAGGGGTTATTTTGACAGTCCCTTGCAGCCTGGCTGGATTCTTACAGTATAGAGTTATTCCTCTCCTTGAGGAATCTACAGAGCGCAGGCTGTGGCTATCGATTAGTGGGGGTCGAGGGTCAGCCAAGCCGTGGGGCTCTTCATTCGCCCACTGGGGAAGAGCAAGGTTGAGAGGGGCAAACGGAAAACAACTTAGATCCTTTCGAGCAGGCAGGCCAAACTCTGATTATGCTCTGGCACAGGCAAGCAGAGCATTGCATGTGTGTGTGTTTGTGTTTTTGTATGGTCGCTATAGTTCAGAAGCTGCACCGCCGCCAAAGTCGGGTAATGATGCATGGGGTGACACTGGGCTACAATAACCGACAATCCGGGGCAAGCCAATTACTGTCCACAGTGATTATATTTTTAATTTTAAGTAACAGGAAGACTGAATTCAACTAATCATTTCAAGCAATTACGTTTAAAACTAATTAAAATTTAAGGGCGCCCGTTCTCCGTTGTTCCCCGTTCATCCCCTCCTTCGCTGTTTGTGTTTTTGTTGTTGTTTTCACTTTGTTAATGGGCGGTCAGAACGCAATGAGAAAAGCAAATGCAGCAACAAGCCAAAAATTAACTTCCTGATTGAGAGAATCATTAACCGTTTCTTGGCGTTATCAGTGCGGGTGAAAGAGGGCAAGCGCTCAGCCGCCTCGAATAAGAAAAAGAGGGGCTGATGAGCTTTAACTGAAAGAACCTTAAAGATATTGACGTAAATCATTTATTGGGGCCATCCAAAAGATGGAAGGCTTTTGGGAGTGAGTTCATTCCAGTCTTAGTCACTTTCACATGCCGCCTTAACGGAGGATTTCAAGTAGGTAGAATGCAAGAAAGCATCCTTTTTCACTCAAATCTTAGTTTAATTAAAAGTACCAGAGTAAAAAAGACATTAAGATTAGGAACTGCACAGGATGCCAGCAAAGAGGATTAAATCGATTTGTGTTTAAGACGCTTCAGATCAGAGGATCAGAGAATGACCAAAAGCTAAATAAGTAAAAGTGAAAACCTGAGCTGTAAGTGAAACTTTAAATCAGCATGTGCAAAGATTTCAAGTCAAACTAAACCTTTATGTTTAGATATCAGAAATCTTGTTTTTATTTCTGTGGTAAATCTGAAACACCACCCATCCTAAAGTCCACTTCTATTCTCAGCCAGACCAGAAACAGAAAAAACAGCTCTGTTCCTGAACCCTGAGAATGGTCGCACAAGCTTGGAGCACAATCTCTCAGCTACCTCCAGCAGGACGCCAGATTCTCTCCCCAGTGGCGGAATTGGAGATAGGGTTTTGTTTCCCTCTACTCTTTGTAGGTGAGCTTGAGGAGTCAGGACCACAGGTGTGAAGTGCAGCTTAGCCCTGGCAAACACATACTGCTGCTTCACAAACATCTCCCTGGGTAGTCTTTTGTCAAATAGACTATCCCTGTTTCAGGTCTGTCGTAACTGAGTGTTTGATTTAGTGTCTGGTGGAAAGATGAAGGAGTGCTGGGCTGAATGTAAAAATGGCACATTTGTTTATAAAGAAAAACGTATTTATGTTTTTGAATGGCTCAAAAGACAAACTTAAAAAAAATGTGCAAAATGACCCATTTCATTTAATAAATTTTTTTGGTTGTATTAGGCATGGTTTATTAATGTTTCCTTTTATAAGAACATTATTTAATAAATTTGATTGCATACAATACTGTTCATAAGTTTGGGGTAAGATGTTATAATGTTTTTCAAATAATTATCTTATACTTACCAAGGTTGTATTTATTTGATCGAAACAGTAATACTGTGATATTATTACAGCTTAAAATAACTTTTCTATTTTTAGACATTTTAAATGCCATTTACTCCTGTGATGAGGACAATGAATTTTCAGCATCATAACTCCAGTCTTCCGTGTCACATAATACTTCAGAAATCATTCTAATATGCCGATTTGCTGCTCAAGAAATGTTTCTCATTACTATAAATTTAAAACAGTTGTTTTAATTAATATGATTATGATGAAAAAATAAAATGTCAAAGTACAGCATTTATTTGAATAATAATAAAAAAGTTAATAATAATGGAAATGCCTTTCCCATCACTTTTAATCAAATGAATGCATCCATGCAGAAAAAAAAGAATTTTTTGTGTTTATCACTGAAAATTCTGAAAACGTTTTCAGATTTGAACATTAATGCTTACTATGCTTTGTTTTCCAAAGTCTTCTCAGGACGCATTCTGATGTTACAAACACCAATCACACATTATCCTATGGTGTCGCTCTTACAACTTGCAGTCTGCGTTGCTCAGGTACTAGTCATAAATACATAACACAACGAGAGGCTGGTGCTTGGTTAGAGCGACCCGTCCTCCTGCCCCTCTGGAGTTACACGCTTTAATTGCTGTCTCTTTGCACGCATTGTAAAATATTCATTTACTGGGGCTAATGGAGCTTGGAGAGCAGGAACACAATATAAAGGGCTGGGCAATTTGGAGCACTCGCCAGCTCTAACAATACATCATCATCTCTCAGAGGCTGCGAAGGGAGCACTGCCACATCCTCCGCTGGGCTCTAGTATGCTGCCTGCAGCCGCTCTCTGCTTCAGTGGAGAGGGAGGAGAGGAGACAGGGGGCACAAAGGCTACTACCATCACACTACTGCCCCCTACTGTCAGGCTGATCGGACATGAACGCAGGACACTGACCACTGCAATCCGTATTACAGCAGTATGGATTGGTTTAAGCCTGAGGTTACACTGGTAATGCAGATGTTGTGGTTGATTCTGGATCTGTAGACTCCTGTTCAACTGTCTGACTATAATATGAAGAAACATATCATTTCTATCATGCAACACTGATTCATTTGACTTGGATCAGAAGTTTTATACTATTAACGGTTTCATTACCAATCAATTTCCTGCTGTATATTGCGTTAGGCGCTGGTCTGGACTCTTCAAACTGCTTTTACAAATTGCACGGCACACATCCTGATTGATCGACTGGTGTTATGCGATTGCTATAATTAAAATGGGTTTGGGATTAAACAAATCAGCTTAAGTATAACTTGACTGGGATAAGTCAACCTGCAATGTGTATTAATGAGAAATACTGATGCCATTGATTAATTGTGCATATGTTTTCAAAGCTCGTATTTAGCAAGAACAATTTGCCCTTGGAGGAAACTTTAATGGGAGAATCAAGCATAATCTGCATAATCTTTATCTCGGTATGAATTTTATCACTATGAATGTGGTAGACATGCACTGAATAACATATTAGACCGCATTTATGGCAGTGGTTCACAGTCTTTTTGACTTTGAGAAAATATCAATATATTAAAACAAAAAAACTAACAGCAGCAATTAATTTTTTGACTTCAGAAGTTTCGAAAACTGTTTGTTGGTCTGCATGACTAATATATAGGACTAAAACTCCATATTATGGTCAGGAGTAGGGATGCACCGGTTGAGCGGCCATAGGGTTTTTGGTCTTTTTTTCGGCCGATTTTTCTGGAAATGCGCTTGCATGCACATACTACATTGTAATCATTCGCTATGTCATTTGTGTGGCAGTATTTCGAATCTGTGCGCAGGACACGGGCAGCCATTCAGCACTGGAAATGCAGAGCTTCATGTCTGAGGCACAGATAGCAGGAAGCGATCAGTCGTTGGTGTACTGCGGCACAAATAAGAGTCCCTTTTCTGCACGCACTAAAGCTGCGCGAGCGTATACTGTACCGGTCCACGCTCTGAACACGAGTAGACAGTGAAAAGATGTTCATATCAACTTCTCAAGTGTTGGATGAGAAACAAAACTGACTAAACTGTGACAAAACTGAAAAGTTTTTTTCTCGTAAATTAGAACTTGCATACACGTTTGAAAAGCCAGAAGTAAATGTCAGTTCTGCATTAGGATGATTATCTTTACCTTAAAATTACATAGACTTAATTTGATTTAAAAATCACCTGCTGTAGCACACTGAAAAAGTAGGGTAATTTAGGGTAATGATTCACATCTATATTTTTTTTTACTTGAGACAATAAGTTATTTATTTTTCATTGGCTCAAGTTATAAAATAGATGTGAATCATTACTCTAATTTTTTTTTTTTTTTTTTTTTTTTGATGAATGAAACACTTTGTATCTTTTTTTTATTCGCACCAACATTATTTGATTTTAACATTTAGGAATAATATATTTATATACCACACTTTTATTTAGTCTCACTGGTAAAGACCGTTTTGTTTATTTAAAACCTAATTTCAAAACTAAAACAAATACTGAATGCTGATTAAAGAAACATCTTATTAAATGTGTGTTGATTGTGTTGTTTGGACTGTAAAACTATGCAGTTGTTGCCTTTAATTTTAACATGGTTACAGTTAATCTTTTCATTTAAGGCCAGTTTTATGTAGTTTCATCCCAAATCAAAAACAAAAGCTAAATGCTGATGTCTGTATCATCTATGTTTGTATTGAATGTAGTCTTGCTTACTGTGCAGTTACTGCTGTTTAGTTCAGATGGCTACGGTTATTGTTTTCAATAGCCAAAAGCAAGTTTGGCCTAATAAATACCAAATAAACATCTTGTTTATGCATACTCTCCTTCTTTCTTGTCTGTTGCTTAAAGATTTAAAAAAAAAAAATCTGAAATCGTTATCAGCCATGAAAAATCATGATCGTGCATCCCTAGTCAGGAGTGAGTTGAAAGTCATGAGGGAATTTTTTTTATTATTATTATTGTTATGTTTTGTAAAAGTCTCTAATGCTCACCAAGGCTGCATTTACTAAATTTAAAATTGAAAAAAATTGAATAAAACTGTAATAATGTGAAATATTATTACAATTTAAGATTACGGTTTCTATTTTAATATACATTAAAATGAAATTTATTCCTGTGAATGCCAAAGCTGAATTTTCAGCAGTCATTAAGGTTTTCAGTGTAAAAAGATGCTTCAGAAATCATTATATGTTGATTTGCTGCTCAATTATTAATGCAGGTTCTTATTATCAATGTTTAAAACAGTTTTCTTAACACCTACCATGAGGATGAGCTTCTGATACTTCTGTTTGAGTTCTTTAATGTCATCTGTTGGACAGGCACCTAGTATTGAGTACCAGTCTTTCTGTGGGCCACTGGAATCAACCATCATCCTGAAGAATACAAAAAAAAAAAAAAGCACAGGAAAGCATTAACTATGAGTTCAAAACGAGAGATATGCGCAGGACGATTCGCTAACTATTTATTTACAATATACATACCCCGATATTTAACTGATAAGTTAACAGTCAATATGTTTAAAACATTTTAAACTGTCTTTAGTAACCTTAACTGCTAGTCAGTTAGTGGACAAGATACAACACGCGACATATAACTACCACAACAGCATACAAAATGATAAAAAATGTAATGTAGATACATATATTGCAGATTGACTTCGTAGAATTAAACTGTCGCTCTTACTAACCTAATATAAAGGGTTTTTTCCCCGTTTCTATGCAGCTGTCATGAGCGTTGGCCTTTCCAGTCCATGCCGCTTCCCGTGTGAGTGTTTGCCTCGCTCTTTAACGCCCTGACAGAAACACGTATGATTAAACAAAAAAGCCATGTTTTGTAATTTTATATATATATGTAAACTACACAAATCGGCAAACAAATAATTTGTACTTATGTTTATACTTCAAAAGGTAAATGTCTATGCTCTGACATGCCACTGCTCTTGAGATGGCGGAACTACTCAAATTAAACGTTTCTACACGGATGCTTTAGAGACAAACACGCTGCTGTATCCGTGGAAACAGAAGTGCTCAAAGCAAAGAGGCTTTTTTCTGTTTTCATTTTGTTCATTTCTGTGTATATTTAAAGCAGCCTTTTTACGCATTTTTTTCATTTTAGTTTACAATTCAATGAATAATAATAATAATAAAGGATTCCTAAAAGGTTCCTAATCGCATGTTATAGGAATTAAAGGTATATATACAAATAATAATAATAATAAAAGTAGACCCATACGAAAGGAAAATATATTTACCAATATATTTCTTAAAATATATTGTCATATATTGTAATATATTATTTTCCCTTTTTATTTCCTAATATATTATATATTTGAATACATTTAATAATATATTAATGAAACATATATTATATAATATATTGCAAAATATACAAATGATTGCCACTTTCAATATATTGCAATATATTGGAAAAAATAAATATATATAAGAATATATGCCTAATATATTACATGATATTTTCCAATATACTGCAATATATTTTTGTTTCATAAGGGGACACACCATGGGCAAGTGTAAACTCAAACCGGTGGGCAACGTTTTGCTATGGTTTCTGGTTTGAACGACATGTTTCCTGGAACATGGTTTGAGATATTTTTTCTCTTTGGAGGGTGTGTGAAAAATGTCAGCCCGATCAGCAGCAACATGTTGATAAACCACACGTTTTTAAAGAGACACATATTGCTATTTTACTGTGGAATTACACTTTCATAAACTTTTATATAGTCGTCTGATTATATAATGGTAAATATTACAATAACAGCATAACAAGAGTGATCAGCAATAATGATAAGCCTAATACTCACAATAAGAATAATAAGGTCACATAGATCATAACACAGCTCGAAGGTAAGATGTGGATTATCCTTCACCTGAAATGTTTGTCTTTTCATCATGAAATGTGAGGCAAATGTTGTATCAATATAATTAGGAATCACAGTTTCCACAAATCCCTTCACTCGACTGGGATGTTCTCTTTTATTCTGGACTGCAAGGGCAGTTACTGTAACATTGATTTTCGAGTATTAAACACATATTTATACCGATTTCATCAGGTTCTGAAAATTCTTTAAAAAGAACACAAAGTATGTCCCTCTAAGATGCCATATTTTGCAACTCTTGCGTCATCACAGTATGGTGTTCAACGCACCACCCGTTTCCATTTAAAAAACATTTTGCACTGTTTTGTCTGGGCTGAACACAGCCCAGGGCAATCAACAAATCATAGAATAAAAGGTCAATAAGAAAATGACATAAGTGAGAACAAATCAGAAGAAAAAAATAAGAACAAAAAAACAAAATCTAAGACAAAAAAAGAGTCAAATATAGTATAATAAAATATACCATATACTATACAATGCTTACTTATGCTATACTATTTAAATCATTGTCATAAACAGAGAAAGGGCGAATATCAAATTCTTCATAAAGACCATTAGAAAAAATATAAGTAAAAGTATAAATCCAATATGCATCACATTTTAAAAGGAGATTGTTAATATCACCCCCTCTTTGAGGTAATGTAACTGCTTCAATGCCAATATATTGTAGAGTCGAAATGGAATGTTTAAACTTGAAAAAGTGTTGTGCTTATGGACTTCTAGGGTCATGATGCCTAATTGCACATCGATGAACAGCAATACGAGTTTTGAGTTGTCAAGTTGTTTTACCCAATCCCCATGTAGCCCAGTCCACAAGGACAACGCAACATATAAATAACGTGGGTTGTTTTACAAGAAATCGTCCTTTGGATCTGAAAAGTTTTACCAAAAGAGGCATGATTAAAAGTTTGTTGTAAACGTAAAATTACATTGTTGGCAGCCACCAAACTTAAAATTACCAAAAGATATATTGCTCAGACAATGTGTTGGTTGTGGAACCACCAGATCCAACCTAACCAGCATGTTGTGTAAATTCAGAGGTCTCCTGTAGACCACCTGAGGTGGTTTATCAGAAATCAATTGCAGCTTGGGAGCAATCTAAATGTGCCAATATTTATGAATTATACCATCAATGTTTAAGCCAAATTTGAGTACAGAATAAGTCGTGGCCTAGTGGCTAGAGAGTTTGACTCCGAGTCTCGGGCTGGCAATACCATGACTTGAGAAAGGCACTGAACCCCCAACTGCTCCCTGGGCAACACAGCATAAAAATGGCTGCCCACTGCTCCGGGGTGTGTGTTCACAGTTTGTGTGTGCACTTTGGATGGGTTACATGCAGAGCATGAATTCTGAGTATGGGTCACCATACTTGGCTGAATGTCTCTTCACATTCACTTTCATAAAGCAATTAACACACTGCTCTTTACATTTAGATTTCTTAAGCAGTCTAGTTGGGAAGAATTTCTATGCTTTATACACTCTTTGCCATACACTCTGAATCTGTCTGCTAAGATCTCAGCTTGCTGTTGATAGTCCTCATTTCTGCTGCAGATTCTACAAATCCAACTAAATTTGGAAATATGAATATCCAGTCCTGTCCAGTTTCTGTAAGAATCACATTGGCATCTAAGAAGTTTATTTGATCTAGCTGGGCATCCATTGTAAATGTCAAAGCACCACTGTTTGCATTAACTAATTCATGAAACTCTACAAGCTGAGATTCACAAAGATGTCATCAATGATTATAAGTATAATAAATAGATTTATTGATTGAAATGTGGGATTGCAAGGGGTGGAAACATATGATAGGGCATGCAGAAATTCAGAAAAACAAATATGTGGTGTATTATTACAATTACTTAAAATAAAACCCTATAATGATACTTTTGTTTATCAGCAGAGATCCTGATAGAAAGCATGTTTTTTTTTATTTTTTTTATATTGTTCAAATACAGAACTGAGTTAAACAAGAAAATGCAACAATCATATTAAAAAGAAATGCCACAAAATAGTGAGACTTTACAGTGGAGTCAAAATTAGTCAAAACACTTCCATCTGGCAGCATATATGCGTGATTGTGACAAGGGTTGCGAGAAAAGTTGGTGGATGTTTGTTAATTGTGCTGGGAATTATCTAAAATATCCTGGGTGTCAGAGTCTACAGAGGGCAGAAAAAGAAAGAAAAAAATCACACGGTGCACACCTCAGCCACTGTCTCCAGCTGCTAATTAACAAAGTCTTTAATGAGCTCTGATAGAAGCCACATGTAACAGACAAACCAGATTGTTTGTCAGTGCATGTTTACTCAATTTGGGTTCATTATGCAGCAATTAATAATTGCATGATGAAATGTACTGATTTATTTTTGTTTGACATTTCAGATGTATAAAGCACAATACCAGCTGTTTGTTTTCTTGTTTTACTGATGTGTGTAATTCGTTTTTGTAATTCCACTTTTGCCTCTAGAAAATCAATTCTAAAAGGACAGGGAAAGTTGTGGTGTTAGAGAATCTGAAAAGTTGTATAGAGAACACTTATCATGAACTTATGCTAATGTGATTCCCTTTTCAAAAATTTAAAGCCAGCATTTATACTGTATACGGAACTAAAAAAATGCAACATGTCTCTTAGAAAACACTTTAATGGAATTATAAAAACACTTTATATGTCAAACATTGTCTGTTGTAGAGTGTTAATACTTTTTGACTGCTGTTGTTATTTACAGACTCTGTAGGTGTTAACAAGAAAAGCTTACGACTGGCGTACATCTAACAGCACTCAAATATTACTTTAATTACTGGAACCGAAAAGTAAACAAAACAAACAGAACATACTTTACCATGACATTGTGCAACACTTCTAACATATAATTATTTGTGCTAATTACTGATTTAAAAGTTGGGAGGAATTAAACAAAGTAATTAGCAAATAGCATTCTGATTAGTTCAAGCCTTTTTCTTGTGTATGCGAGTGATGCATAAGTCCTTGAAGCACTCGATGATCAAACAAGCAAACACATGTCTTTGAGGTCTTAAGGTCATTAATAAATCTTTGGTTTAATAAGGAAGTGTTATAAAGATGGCTCTAAAGACAAGACTCTGTACAGTGACAAGTTGTGGAAAACAATGTTTGCGTTGCCTTCTGATGCTAGAAAAGAATGGATGAACTTTATTTTTAATGAAGATCCAGACTGCGTCAGTAAGAACACGTTCCTTTAATCACTTCATTTTACTGCGGATTCGTTTGCAAACAAGGTACAATTCAATGCGGGATTTTCAGAAAGATTTAAACTAAAAGACGATGCTGTGCCAGCTATACTGAATCCGACAGTAATGTTGTAAACACATATGACAACACAACTGTTTTCATTTCATGATAACTTTTGCTTTGTCTCTTCTTACAGAATGTCTGATATGTATCAAATGATTTATGCATTTTTGACCTTAATCACAGCAGCGTCCATTTATGATGAATGCTATAAAACATAAAGAAACTGTTGGTGCCATCTCAATTGTGAATGTTTCATATTTTGTGGAAAAAAAAGAAATTTCATGAAAGACAAATAATTTTATCCAGTTGATATAACTGATGTGGAAGCCAGTGACTATGAATGATCAGTTTGTTCATTGACCCAGAGTTGAATTTCACCCTGAAATTTGGCTGTAGGAAACCGGCTGTTCCTGCTGTGTCCATAACTCCAGAGATTCATTTTTAAAACTGTGGGCCAAAGAAGCTGTAGGTTACCTCCAAAAGTTGTTAAATGTTCAAAATAAAGAACATTTTGGCTATTTTGAAATGGTTCAACAAATTGGTATTTTGGGTTCCCCAAAGAACCTTTTTAAAAGAACCATTGCTTTGCAAGATGATATGAGGTTTTGTCTCTACTTGTTGTATTGCATTCCTTCTGTCCATTTTGTCCATGCATGATCGGGACTAAACAGGAAGGAGTCATCAGGTGTGGTCCATTGTGACTCTCACCCCCGCCCTGCACTCGCAAACATTCATCTTCACCAGAGAGTGCGTGGGTAGATGGAGTCTCGCAATGCCAAGGCCCTAATTAAATGAGATGAAGGCCAATCTTTTGTTTGTAATAGCAGGTTGAAAATGGAGCTAACACTATTGATCCTGTTGAAGTCAAGCATGTCTTAATTAAAGGTAAAGATACACTGCAATGTATTGAAGCTTCTATAACTCCTGTAGTGTCATTTTTATCAAAATGTTGACCAGTTTGATGTTCAAACCAGGCTTATTATCATTAATGAAACCCTAAACTAAAACACATACATATTTTCATTATTTGAAATAAATTAAACATTAATGGAAATAAAACAGAAAACCTATTTTATATTAGAACTTATTTTATTTGAGCTAGTTACCAATTTAATGTCTTTTTGTTTTTTTAAAGCTGAAAATAACTAAAACTAAAATAACTTTTTAACTAAAATGACACAAAATACAACCACACACACACACACACACATTAAATGTTTGCAATTATTTACAATTCATAAGATAACCATGGTGTTTTTTTTATTTTAGGATTTTAATCAAACCTCACATATTTCTTTAAGTATTATTTTACAGTCAATTAAAACATAGAAACATTTGAAAATGTCATTTGCTTTTGTTATTTTTTTTATGACTTTTTAAAAATTAAAATTAATATTTATACATTTTATATTTTTACTCTGGTACCCGAGCCATTCAATTTTAAAATAAGATATTTATAATATTTTATTATGTTTTTTTATTATATTTATAACAATAATAATCTACTGTAAATAAAGGGTGGGATATACCTAAACCATTTACATTTTTATTGTGTGATAATTGTATACAGATAGGACATTGTTAGTTCACAAATAAGCAAGTGATTTTAGGATGTTTCTTCATCTCAAAATTCCATGCAGACCTCTTTGATACGATACATCCACCAACACCTCTATAATGGGACCATTTTTCTGCTGCAAACAGTTTACAGGCCATAAAACCACTTATTTACTTCAACTGTGACACACAAACCACATTAAATCAGCAGTTTAAGACTGAGGTTCCACGCCTGCCATTAGTATGAAAATTATCCCTGTGTTTGTTTGCAAAGCACTCCAGTGGCGATGAGGGAAGTGTTTGAGTTCCTTGTGTGTGTATATGTGCTTGTACTACTCATCATTTCCATAGGTGAGGCTCTACGCTGCCCCCTGAAGGGTGCATTGAAACACCCCTTTCTTCTCCATGAGTACCAACCACTTGTAATTCAAGTAGTTTTGTCCCTCGGTTCACCGATTGTTCCCGGTCGACACGGATGCCCCCTAAATCAGTCTGAACGGAGCGCCCCCAACAAACAGACGTGAGAAAGAAAAAAGAAGGAAGAAGATCCAGGAGAAGAAAGGAAAATACAGTCTCTATGTGTTGGCTGTGACATCCTGGTTGGAGAGAGGAATTCAAGGCCTTGAGTGACTGCCAAGCTTTAGGGTTGCTGTCTCTGTCTACATGGGGGGCCCTTTGGTTCATTCTGGCTCAAACACGGTTTACTTTCAGGGAGGGAAGTGGTCCCGGATAATGAATGTTGTTGTGGATGCGTGTCGCACCTGAGATGACACAGAGGTACCGCGGCGGAACGCAGCGCTGAAAAGAGTTCAAGTGAATGATGACGGATTAAAGAGTTATATCTCAGCACGAGACGCACTGTACTCACAAGGCCTCGCCGGTTAATGCAAATCTACCACAATGGCTTCCCCCACGAAAGGGGCTTTGACCGACAGTAGTTTGGCAGGGAGCCACAAGCGAGGCAGCTCCCCTGCCAACCGTCATTATCTATGAGGTGAATTCCCCACCAGTGGGCCGCCCAACCGACTCAATGCTCTGAGCTTTCCTGGAGGAGGTAAGCTCAGCCCAGAAGCACTCAGCGCTCGTATTTGTTTTTCAATGGGAATGCCGACCACATGGGGAACGCAGTCAAAGAGCTTTAGAAAGTACAGACATTTGGGAGTGTTCGTACTGTTTAGGAACTCTACCAAAGAAAGGGTGTTTTCTATTCAATTAAGAGCAAGTGGAAACCACATAATCCTTTTCCTCTCCATCTCGTTTTCACTTAATTGAGTTTGAATCATGCAAGTGGACACAATTTTTTATTTTTATTTTGAAGAATACAACAAATTATATTCAAAGTTGTAATTAAAACAAAGATTACCAAAGTAAGTTTTCAAAGTATGTTTTTTCAGTCCTTTCTCTCCAAAAGTTCTATATAATGCAAATATTAAATAATTATATATATATATAGACATATTATATGTATAGATCATTAAAGTAAATATAGAAAATAAAAAATAAAGTAAATTATAAGTAAATAACTTATACATGTAAATTGTATTTTTAATCTCGTCTGATCTTGTGTGTGTGTGTGTGTGTGTATAAGTTTGACAACACTTTTTTATAAAGCCTTTATGTATAATACATTATAAAGGTTTATTAGGGTATAATGCATTGCATAATGTGTGTTGTAATACATTTTATCTTGTCATAAATAATTATAACCAAATTTAAAAAGCATAAACTGTATCAATGAAGTGTTAGAATGTATTAACTGAGGTTACAATTATTCATGAGATTGCACTACTACTTAATAAACTAATTTTAGAATGCATTAAGTAAAGTGATACCATAAGTTCTATTACTATATAGACTGAAAAGTGCTCCAATAAAAAAAGAAAAAGAAAAAAGGAATAATAATAAAAAAATAACGTACCTGTATTAGTCAGGCTTTTGATGAGATGAATGAATTCTTTGACATTCTCTTTCATGCAAGTGCTGTTATATTATTTTATATTATGTTAAATGTTATATTCATCCTAAAACAAAGGCATCTGCAAAATGACTAAGTGTAAATGTAAATGTATATTGAGTTGTTCCTCTCCAAATTTGCTGTGCATAAGATCATGTGCTATTTATCCTGGCCCAGGAGACACCCAAAAATGGTGCCATCTTACAGCCATGTTTATTTATGAGTCCTTTGCTGGATGCCAAGTTTTCCGGGCCGGAACTTCTGTGCTGCAGCTGTGTTTCCTTGGCTGGCTTTCATGGCGACACGCACGGCTGTTCTCTGAGCGCCCCGACACAGAGCTTGGTTGGCACGGCCCAGCGTAACTGCGCTCTGGCTCTTTGCTGGATCAGCAAGCTTTACCTAGCGAAATCTGCTGCTAGCGCTATGGGCTTTGACTGATAATCAATCTTGCGTGCCTGCTCGACAGTTGTCACTGGGACAGAGAGGCGGAGCAGGTGGCAGATGGGGCCTGTCTGCTGAGAGAGGAGACGCTAGGTGAGCTCAGGCCTGGCCCAGTGCAGAGAGGTGAACCCACCGCACAGATTTAGCTCACAGCTCCACTGAGGCTCAGAGAGAAAACTGGGAACATGTAGGTGTTGATAACCAGGGCTTAGAACTACACTAACACACAAACCAACAGAGACCTTGTGTGAATGATCTATTAAGATTTTGGCCTAGATTTAATTTGTTTCAGAATGTGTATGTAGGGAGACCAGTGCTACATGTCGTATGAGGCAGTTCTCAGAAGGTTTTGAGTTAAAGTCCAATTATTATGTTGGTTTTCAAATACCTAATTCAAAACTTAGGCTACAGTGATTTTTACCATTACTATAATCTTACCATTACAGCTGTGAACAAAATAAAACTGCATTTGCATACATTAAAGAAAGGATCAATTATATAATAAAGATTGATATTGTCTAAAAGTTTGAAGTATCAAGAAAAAGGTATTCAATTTTTTTAATGTTTTAAATGTAAAGTATTATATTCAAAGTATTTCTGGCCCAAAACTATTGGAATAGTTTTGTATTTTACCTTTCACACATTGATGTTTTTGAAGTGTTTTGGAGTTTAATAATTATTTCACTGTTTAAATTTGGCTTAAAAATCTGTGTGTTTGTGATAAATTTTTATTTAATAAGGATTTATTTTATTTTTTCTGCCATTGTACTGTAAAATTCTTTGTCCTTCTATCCTAATAATTTTTCATTAAAAAAAAAAAACAACTACTGATTTCTTGCTGGTTCGCCTGCATTCTGTTCAGTTCTGTTCTGTTCAATAAAAACACACTTTTATACTTTCTCATGAACCGTGGAATCAAGGTGTGGGAAGAAAGCACACGCAAGCCAGCCACAGGTGCGAGGTGTGAGAAAAGGCCGAGCTGTCAGCCCGCGTTTTCCACTGTTTGCTCACGGAGCTGATGTGTTGTGACGGGCTGTGATTGACACAGTGAGGTGTGACTGGCGCGAGTCTGTTTGTGGGGCGGAAGAGGACGGGTTTACATCCGTCTAATTGCTGACTCCTCTCGACGGAGCGCGGGAAACTGAGGCGGAGACAGGTAACACTCCTCCTCGCGTCAAGCACGGGCTCGCGTGTAATTGCGCTGTCATTTTCTGTACTTCAGGACGAGTCGGGGTTGCTGTTAAATGAAGCACGGGGAAACGGGAATGTTCCCACCCGCACAGTTCGACATCCATGTTCGGTGAGAGAAGGGCGAAGCACTCCAGTGAGGCGTGATTAAAAACACATCCACGCACCTTTTTTCTCTCTCTTTTAAAAACAGAAGGTGCTGATAAAATAGACGATTTTAGTAGTAATTAAACAAAGATGTAAGGAAAAACAAGAGAGACATACTGAACACTTAAGCATTTTTTTAAATAGGCAAATAATAGAAATGCCTTGATTATTATTTTTATTAAAAGTGTACCAAGTGTTTTTTTTTCTCATTATATTAAATTTGGATCCAGATATGAAAAAAGTCATTGAACCAGTAAATCAAGATCTTATACCTATATGTAGGCCCAGGGGCACTGCACAAGATCCCGGGCCCTAAGCAGTCCTGATGGGCCCCCAAATAAAAAATAAAATATATTCCAGATTTTTCAAGGGCCCTCCTTTCCTTTGGGGCCCTGGTGATCAGTACTGGTTTTACCCCCAATCTGACGCCCCTGTGTAGGCCTACTTAGCATATTTGGAAGGGTCCACTCATGATGGGGGCCATGTTGAAATCACATGACCAGTGGTGAGTACCTGAAAGCTTTTGACTTTATGTTGCAACATCAACTGGAAATTATTAAGGCTAGTTGACGTAAAACATTGTCTATGATTACACTGAAAAAAAGATAAGTGTAGAAAAAAAAATACAAAAAACAATTGATATTTCACAAATAATTGCAATGAAGCAGCAGTATGGAATGAAATGTGAAATTTTAAGTGGAAAAACTTTTTGTTTTCAGTATATATGCAGGAGTGGTAAGATCTGAGTAAGGCCTGTTTTGCATGGGACAGGTTGGGCAAAAGCTGTTTAGGAATTTGCAGGAGTGCATGTGTGGGTTTCTCGTCTCAGTGGAGCCTTGTCTCTGAGCTCTGACAGGCTGACTGGCACAGCTAATGGACTGATCATAATGCCTGTCTGAGGGCACTGTCTGTCACATGACACCAATGCCAAGTCATTAGATACAGCCTTGAGGCCATCAATAACAAATAATGCATTTAAAATTCTTGTTGAAGCTTATACACTGTATATATATATATATATATATATATATATATATATATATATATATATATATATATATATATATATATATATATATATATATATATATATATATATATGGGGCTTGTCTCTTAATTTCCATTCAGATGTGGTTAGAAGAAACACAATGTGTTATTAAAAGGCAGTCCATAGAGAGATGCATCAGGAATCATTACACATACACAGTCTAACTCCCTATTGCGTTGTTGATCATCTGCTCATGTGATGTTAAAAGGTGGTAAGATGCATTCATGCGAAATGTCTTGAACACACTAGCACAGGAAAGGTCAGTAGGGCAGATGCCAGGAGCCCCGTAAGAAGACCAATATTGAATCAGAAGGAAATAATCAGTTGATAAGTGGCAGAGCCGTGCTAAGGTGAATTTTAATTATGGCAAAATTTTTAAATTATTCCCACATGCTCTTAGCATCTGTTCCCTTCAGGAGCGCTGATTTATGGTTTCTATCAGCCCAAGCAACCTGCTCCCCACTGCCTGTGATACACATGCTAGGAGTGAGATGACCATTCAGTGCAGGCAGTGGGCCAATCTCCTTAAGGCTTGTCTGTTAAGCATTACTTGTATTACCCAAATATAAGTGTTGCAGAGAGGTTGCCTGTTGATTGGAAAGGCAATATACTGTACTGTTCATGTAACTATGACCCATTGGTTTATGAGCTGAACTTCATATGGAAATACTGTAAATCTAGCAATTATTTCCAAAATAAATCCTCATTACTCTCATATGTTCATTACTGTATTACTGGTGGAGATGTAAAAAAAAATAAAAAAATTTTTTTGCTCATTTTGCAAGCCTTGGTGTTTGATTTTCACACCATTTTCCCAATATTCGCTAGTCAATTTTCAGGTCCTTTCTGCCACAATCCCCTAGAGAGCGTCTTCAAACACCTTTTGTGAAGAATCCCCAGCAGCATGTTTTAAAATTGTGCAGAAAATCCCCCTCCTGCGCTGTTTCGCTGAACCCGGCTATGTGGCATGCTACATTCCTTCTGCAAGACTAGACTGTTTTTATTCTTGCGTTATGGTTTGATGGAATGTGATGCACATGGTTAGCTATTTCGCTGCTCTCGTGATATGTAATTCCCTCTTCCAACCTTATCTGAATTTCAAAAGATCATTGAAGTGTTTTCTATACCCTAATGCACAAGCAGAATTTGCTGTTATGAGGAGTGAATAGCTTGTCAGAAAACAAACAGGGATACAGCAGCTGATGCTTTAGCCTGTCACTTGCATCTCCATTGGGCTTTGAGAGTTGAAATGCATGACAGAGCCATTGCTACTTAATTACAGTAGAGACTCAACATTTCAGCCCTTTTCTGTTTGTAAATTTCTACACATTAATTCCCAATCACCACTTTGTAAGTTAAGCAGATTCTGCTGTTTAAAAAATCGGGCATTGATAATCAGGTAGGGCTGGGCGATATGGACAAAACTTATAGCACAATATATATTTTTACTTTCTGTCTATACAACATAATTATCACATCGATATGAACACTATTAAAAAAAAGCCCCATAAAAACTGCCAAGAAGGCCCACCACAGATTTCTTAAACCTAAACTAAAAAAATTCATGTGCCAAGTCTTTGAATCGTCCTTCTATAAAATTATATAATATTTTAGAAAAAAAGAACATAATTGGAAAAAATAAATTAATGACCATCATTTGATGACATACATAGCATATTGTTGTCACTCAATGGCTGGATGTCAAAGTGGTGCCCGCAGAATGACATTTCATGGACAATTGGACGAGCTTTTGGGGCAGACCTGACCTGTTGAAATGAGATGGTCTTCATCCCTCCTGGGGTGGTGCAGCTCTTTTCTCTAGAAATATGGCACATAGTCATTTACATTTAATCATTAGTTTAATTTAGTTAGTAGTTTGTACTTGACTAACTGGGGCCCAGGTCAGTAAGCAGACAGACTGGCTAAACTGACCGTCTGCTAGCCGCCTCACATCACAGAAGTCAGTTAATTCTCAGCACATGGAGACTCTTTCACCTAGATATCACACTATAGAGAATGTGTCTGTTTCTTGAACTAGAAAATACAAAAAAACGTCCAAACCAATTTAAGAGTAACAATTACATTGGATTCAACCAATAAAAAACAAATGCAATATGGATAAACAAATAATAAAGCTTGGCTTATTGAACATCAAGTCCCTTTCTACGAATGCACTTTTTGTAAATGATATGATCATAGATCTTAAGATGTGCTCTGCTTGACAGAATCCTAGCTAAAACCGGATGATTACATTATTTTAAATTAGTCTTCCCCCAAGATTACAGTTATGAACATGAGCTGCGTTCAAATGGTAAATGGGGAGGTGTTGCTTCAATTTATATATATATATATATATATATATATATATATATATATATATATATATACATACACACATAAACTTACTGTTCAAAACCTTTTTACTGGTATTGTACACTGATTTTTTTATAGACTAAAACAAATGTGATTCAGCCAGGATAAAGAGTATGAAAAGTGCTCTGAGTTGCTCCAAAAAAAAAAAAATAAGAAAAAAATAAGAAGAGGAAGAATTTAGAAACAGCAAAAACGTTGCTGGAGACAGGTGCTTTGAAAATGCAAACAGATTCTCTGCCAGCAGGAGGCACTTTTATAGTATTAGAAACAGCTGTTTCCCCAGTAATGACTGTAAACAAAGCAGCTCTGCTCATGAACACTAATTTATCAGATAAAGTTAAAATGCCATCAAAACTTTTCTGAATACACTTTGTTCCCTTTAGAAATACATTCAAATAAAACAACTGCGCCATGTTTTTATTTTGAACGTGCAGTACTCATGTCTATTCAATAAAGCCAAATACCACAAATAAATTAATGTATGGATAACCAATGAATCACAGGTAATGTATATGAAAATATAGGAAATGTGTTTAAAAATCATATCACCATTATTAAATAAATATTATGTCGCAATTTGCTATACATGTTGATATTGAATTATGGCCCAGCCCTATAATCAGGTAAAAATATAGTGTACTTTAAAAAAATAAATAAAAAAATTTATGTTCGGTTTAGCACTGCAATGTAAAAAAAAGCATTAGCGTTTCTAAGGGAATTATTTGAATGATCTTAGTACTGGCCTCACTTTGACACTTTCTGGCAAACAGCATGGATTGCCAATGCACAACTTTGCCACAAATGTTGTGAAAGTTTCAAATAACCATGAAAATATTAGCCTTCAACTATGTTATATCTACCAGGATTCTCTCAGCAGGGTCCAATCAGATCTGCTCTCATCTTGATAGGTATGTTTGTGTGATATGGCGAACTGTAGTGACAGTCAATGCAGAACAGAAGACAGGGTAGACAGTTTCCACATGCTAACATGCTCGCCTCCCTCACTTTTTCTTCCCTGCAGGGTGGCAGGTTGTGTGGGCAGTCTGCTTCCTCTCGGTCCTGGCACCTGGAGTGTAAGTGGATGCCGCTGAGGGGAATGACGGGCTTCACCCGCTGGTGCCAGGTCTGCAGAGCACTGTAATGTGACTTGGCATGTAATAACTTGAAGTGACGGACAACCCGTCATTCCTCTTTGTGTCAAAGATGTCAGTCTAATCAGACAGAGATTAGTCTAAGATCTACGAATCGTGGGGCAGCTTCCTAGTGGTTGTGTATCACAAAATGTACATACAAAGTGTAACATGGATTGGAACCAAAAATAAAACCTTAGAATATACTGTAAAGATAGTGTATCTTTACAATTTCATTGTTCGACCTGATTTCTTATCTTAATTTGGTAAGATAATAAACATGATTGCTTCTAACAATGCTTTCAATTAATATTTCGGGTTAAAAATATTAGGGTCCTTTTACTACAAAAGAACAAGATATTTTTACATTTATGCATTTACAATTGAAAAAAAAAAAACTTGGGGAAACAAACATTTTGCTCAGATGACCCGTAACTGCTAAAATTGTTTTAAAGGGTTACTCCGCCCCAAAATGAGGTTCGTCGGGAGGCTTGTGACTGTCTCATTGACTGCCAAGTAAATGACACTGTCAAGATCCAGAAAAGTATGAAAGACTTCACCATGAATAGTCCATCTGCCATCAGCCACCATCACAAGCCTCCCGGTTTTCATCCAAAATATCTTAAATTGTGTTCTGAAGACAGAACGAAGCTTTTACGGGTTTGGAAAGACATGGGAGTAATTGGTTAATGACAAAATTTTCATTTTGAATTGATGTGAGATAGTATGGTGACCCATACTCGTAATTAGTGCTCTGCAATTATCCCATCCAAAGTGCACAGAAACAGCATTGAACACACTGTGAACACACACCCGGAGCAGTGGGCAGCCATTTTTTGTTGCAGCAACCGGGGAGCAGTTGGGGGTTCAGTGCCTTGCTCAAGGGCTCCTCAGTCGTGGTATTGAAGGTGGACTACAGCGCTGTACATTCACTCCTCCACCTACAATCTCCACCTTCCAGTACGAGACTCTAACCCACATACTTTGGGTTATGAGTCTGACTCTCTAACTACTAGACCACAACTGCCCCTTTGGGGCGGTTTATCCCTTTAACAAATTCTCCCTTTTTTAGAGAGAATTAATAATACATGTTTCATTTTTAAATGGTGTTAAATACTAATTTCACCACATCGTCCTGGTAAGGGCAGGCCCCAGTTATGGTATGCAGAAGATCTTTTTTCTGACACCTTTGTGGTGATTGCTTTGAGCACTGGGGACCAGTCTGTCACTAACCTTTACTGTGGAGACCAACGCTGTAGCCAAGTGTGATTGTGGTTACCAAACCCACACTTGCCAGCATATACACACTTCTGCACCTCTGAACCTCCTTTGACTGTCACCTGCTTTGGTCCCAAGTCTAATTTTATATTTTTTCACTTCCTTTCTAGGCATACTTGGTTCCCAAGAAGACAAGTTAAAGGACTCTAGTTTTAATGGCACTTGGAAGTACAAAGAAATGCCAAATTCTGTATTCTTATACTGACGCAGTAGCTTCACAGGACTGTTTCTGTCTCTACTGAATAATGCAATCTTACCAGAATCAAACACAAAGCAACAAGTCACTGCGCAGCTCCCTGTTTGTACAGTAGTATGCATTATTTATGAGGCAGCCTGTGCTGTGTGCATCCAAAATCAAATAAGCCTTCTTGTATTATAGCACCTTTCTGTTAACCCTCCACACACCCTGTCACCCACCCCATTGCCAGTCAGCAGCATGCGCGTTTGAGTGGATTTGTAAAGAGTAAAGGATATAAATATGTTGGGAAAAGACCCACACATCCCATGCAATTTGGGTCCCATTGGAGTTCAGGGAGCGTGTGATCGGCGGAGTGCCTCTGAATGTCCTCCTTTAGGGCCCATGCTGCTTGGAGGCTGGGCCCAAACATGTCTTTCCCCCCTTCTCTCTATCTACACAGCAAACCTCCTTCACTCTCAATTTAACCTGAAATCTGATGAACTCTCTTTGCTTCGTCTCCCCCACGCGCACACACACAGACACTAACACCGGATTTCATGGAAGAAAGAGTAGATACAGTTGCGAGTTGATCAATCAGCAGGCGTGAACTGAGGCAGAAAGGCATTAACAATTCACATCGTTCTCAGTCCACTCGCCCAAGCAGAAGATTCCGGCAGCATATCTAATGCACAGCTACCTCACTTTATATAAGGGCAGACATGACTCACAAGCTATTCTGTAAAAGTGTGCATTGATTTAGGGGGTGGGAAAGGATAAGGAACTCTCAATTGCCTTGCCACTATCCATATTAGCGTTGCACCTTATCCAGGCAATTAAAAAATCGCTCTAGATATTGGAAGTACTCGTCTTCTCAGCTGTGGCAGCCTCTTTTGAACAGTTTTTTTTTTCATAGGCCATAGTGAAGATGTCCCATTAAGGTTCCAAGGTGCAAAATCACCATGGCGGCTTTGCCATGTAGAGATGTTGTCAGCAACCCCCTTAGGTGAGCGCTGTCAATTTAATGGGATCACTGGAGTACAAAGCAGCTGTGAGAGGTTTTGCTTAAAGTTCGTCAGTGGTGCACTTGTCACTCTCCTCTGTACTGTGCTGAGCCAAATTCGGATAGTCATCGATATTCAGGAGAGGAAGGGTTTAAATCAGGCCCTGAGGGAGAGAGAAAGCCTTGTCAGCCAGGCCAAGTGTCTACACTTGGAAGGACAGCTGTCATATTATGTAGGACCACCTAAAGGTGTGGGTGGGGTGTAGAGTCAAAAACACTGAGTGCTGTGTAGGGTCCCCTTAACAACTTGTCCACAACTGATAGTATCTATTTTGCAGTACCGACAGTGGTTTTTGTACCCAACTATCTGCATCTCATTTACAGCAGCGGCTTATGGGGTTAGGCATACAGCCATTGCTTGTCAAAACTTGCAAATTAAATCTATGTGTGAGTGATAAGTGCTGCAAGTCTTCTGTAGAAAGAAACGCACACCTCACTTTTTTGTTTGTTTGTTGTTTTCATTTTAACACCGACCAAAGCTGTTGTAGATGAGCTTGGCAGGGTGCTAACTTGGCGGAAACATGCTCACTTCGCCCTATGGTTGGTTAGTGTGAAGCACCGTTGTTAAGCATCATGGTTCACTGTTACCTTTCGGGGAATCTACTCAATAACTTGTGAGGCTGACATAATCTTGCTTTTCACTCACATTTATTCATTACCTCTCTCTCCCTTCTCTCTTTCTCCACCTCTCTCTTTTTCTTCCTCTCCACTCACCTTTCTTCCTCACCCACTCGGGGTTGACAGAAGGCCCCTTGTTCAGATGCACACCGGGCTTCACACAGTTTTTCATTCCCCAACAATGAAAGGAGCTTTCAGCAAGGCTGGTTCCAATTCATCTGTGATAAATGAGAAGATAAGGCAATCAGAGCACACCATGACACGGTGTGCAGCTAGTTAGGCACACTTCGAGCCCATTCAGGTGTGCCTGCGAGTCCTGAGGTTGGGGGGGCCCTCTATATATACATACACAACCCTGATGGTGGCCAACACTCGGGCAGGAGCTGGATGTTGGTTCCTTGGTGTAGCTTCTTTTTGTTGACAGGTCAGGTGAAATGACGCTATATGGATCAGAATGCATAGAGTACAGGAGTTAGAAGATGTTTTTACAACTTCTTGCTATTGGATAGACAATTGAGGAGGTCAGTGTTTTCCCTGGAGGCCTCTGAAATGGGTGTATATGAGGGGTTCACAAAGGCCTTTGGAAAGCATCTCTTGAGGCAAAACAACCAGGGACACCTGAGTCAGGTAAGTTGGATGCTTTGGACTGAGTGATATTGCTTTACTTAGATTGACAGTCTTATTGAGTTATGTCAGTTTAAATGCGGTTCACTGGTATGATGTCTCATTTTCTTCTTTCTTACCTCCCTGCAATTTCGCTCACTGATTATTAACTCCCTGCACGCAAATAAAAGAAGTTAAATGAATTTCAATTTTGCAACCTAAAGGAATTCCTGAACTGTCCGTTGGAATCCCAGCCCTTGACTGACACGTCTAAACTTTTATCATCTTTCTCACATGCTGGGAAGGGCCAGGTTCACTTAGAGTTCAGAAGAACTTAAGATGGACATCAGCAGTCCTGAAATCTGAATGGTCATTTGCCCATAGTGAATATAATTTCCAAATGAGTTTTATAATTTCATGTGTGGATGAAAGAGAGTGTCAGTCAAGTTCGGAAAACATATTCAGCATATAGTGTGTATACATGTGAGTATTAGAACACGTTTATGAGTTTAGAAGGAACGTTACATTGTTATCATGGAAGTTAGTATGTTCTTTCAAAATAACATTAGCTTTCCATATGCTGCATATGTATATAATGTGTTTAAAGTGTAAGTGTGCGTGTGTGTGTGTGTGTTATGGGGGTGGATGTAGAAGGACTGATCAGCATTGTGGTGGTTGCTAGTCAGTGTTTGGGGACAAACAGGCCTACAGAGTGGCGATGTAAAAGAACTGGGTTTTTCAGACTGAATGGCAGAGGCCAGTGTTACCACCTCTTCCAGTCCACGCAACTCCAATTCACTATTAGAAAGTGAGAGAGTTGTTGCAGTATTTGGCTTTCCAAGCAGGAAGATTCTAATTTGATAAAGTAAATAATATATAATGCTTATTATAAATATAATTATAAATAATTTTTTTGGTTCATTGAATTCTTTTAAAAATAATAATAATAATAAATAAATAAAAAGCATTTGTTTTGGACAATTTTTCTGAATTTCAACATTTCAGCCATTCAATATATAAAGTGCTAATTTTCCATTTTCTTGTCAAACTGTCTTTGTACAATTTAAGTAATAGCAACTAATTGAATTCCATTTAATCTAAATTCTATATAGTGTAGCTAAGAACACGCACTAATATAAAAACCCTGTACTTTATTTTAATGACACAAAGCTTCACCTTCTCTGCACTAATTAGAAAGTTTTTGAATGAACTCCTTTATTAAGTATCAGGGTGTGAGATTGACAGCAATAGTGCATCTTAAACTTCTGACAGCTTTAAGTGCCATAACCCATAGAAGTCCCCACCTTGATTAAATGAAGTGAAAATTGTATTCTCGTCTCGCTTGATATGAAAATGGAATTTGCTATCATGAAATATACACAGTTGTCACTTCTTAAAAAGGTGTCAGCAATTTGCTTCACTGGGTAAGGTGAATATTTGCCATGACAGGAGAAGAAGAAAAGGTTTGAGACAGAAAGATGGGGGAAAAAAGTGTGATGTCTGTGATCAATGAAAGACTTCATTGCCTTGCGCTTCGTTGCTTTTTAAATAAGAGACTATAGATCTCTAGAGTTTCTGAGGCATGTGCTTGTCCATATTGCTGGTGGCATGACAACACTGCCACCTACAGACTGCTAACCTGAGAAATTTGCCTTGGTGTGTGTGTGTTTGTGCATGTGTGTGTTTTTAGCGGAGACAGATGCATTCATTCCCACCTTTTTTTCACCCCTCTATGGACAGGAGCACATTAGGACGATGTTCATTTTGATGCTACAACACATGGTGGTTTTATATGAATTCAGAATTGAATTCCCAGTGTAATAACAAAAAAACTGTTCATGCTTTTCTCTTTGTGGTCAAATTATATGGTTTTAGCCAATTGTCTCCCAGTGGTTCAACTCAAAATATTCCTTCTCAACTTTGACAATGTTAAAGCAGAACATTTCCGTGTGCTTGTTTAGAAGTAAATTACAGTTATTGAGCCTCAGAAGTTTGAGGTAAATTTGTTTGCTGCTTAAATTCTGAAACAATGGCCATAATTTGCTCAAAACACAGCTTAGAACCTTTCATGCAGTTACTCAAAAGTTACCCAAACATATATTCAAAGTTATGTTAGTCCAATTTGGAAAGGGATTGACCTTAGAAATAAATAGCCAAAATAGTTTTAGATGTCGAGTCTTTATTTACCGATTACAACGGCAGAGTTTATCTCGCAGACCCGACAATCAAGCCAAAACTGTCATTGATAGCAGGCAAGATGAAGTCCCCTCACAGGGATTCACAGACCTGTCAGGTGTGCCAAACTACTAATGAGCAAGACTGCGCGTCAAGCCATCCATCTGCGGAGGGCTTGCTGAACACCCTCAACCCAGCTGCTCCCTCTTCATGACCCAGGTGAGTCAGGCAGGGCCAAGGTGATGTGTGTTCACCCTTAATCCCCAGGAAACCTGGTTCCCGCAGTGGGATCAAAGATCAGTTGGTTCAGGGAAGTGGTCTAGTCTGGTGCTTTGAAGATGGAGCAGGAGGGTATCCGGTTGTATTGAAGCCAGGTTGAAGAGCAGGAGTTATGGCCAGGGAGCAGACTAGCCACAGGGATGCATGGATGCTGGGGTGCTGGTGAGATTGGATGGAAAAGAGATGGATGGCACAGTTGACAAGTGTTTTTGCAAGTGTTTTTGTTCATAATACTGTATGTTCTGTTCGTCCATGTGCCTAATTAACTCTGAAATAAACATCCAAAATGTCCAGTATATTATATCTTCATAAAATGAGCATAGATAATAGAAAAAAATAATTACTATAATTGACTTGAATCGGACTTCCACTAGAGATCGTATTTTAAAATTGTATTATGTATTATAAATGTATTATAAGATATTCTAGAAAATCTTATTTGTGAGTACTCATCGGTTTCTATTCAATTCTAAATTTTCTTGCTTTAGTAAGATTCCATCATGTGCCAGGTAGCACATTCCTTATGTCATGTCTCTTTTCATGAGATATTGTTAGATTTAGCACAGATGTTCTTGGTGTAACCCTGGCCTGCCCTGTCATATTGATTCACCCTCTGCAACCGGGTTGGGTGCTATTACAGCCGGGGTTCAATGGTGTATCTCCAGCAATACTTGTGAAATGTCACTGAACATGAGGCTGACTGAGGAGCTGTTTTTCATACGTCTAAAGAGATCAGCGCTGTTGCACTATCACACGGTTTAAAGCAGTTGGATGTTATTGTGAGCCTGCCACATATAGGTTTGTCCCCACCTAGATAGACAATCACAGTAGGTTTATTTACTTTGAAAATCACCATCTAATGATGTATGGAAATTTCTGAAGTTGTAATGCATATTTGCATCAAAACGTCAAAGCCATTATGAGTGTGAACTTTGTCGGAGATGTTAGTGGCTGTTGGGTTGGAGTCTTGATTTGTGCGTAGAAAGAGAAAACAATACGGGAAGAAAGGTCTGGTAAACAGAAGTCAGAATTTATTCTCAGAAATTATGAGAAAATATATTTGTATTCAGCCTAATCTGTGTGGATGACTTTGACATATCTGGGGCGTTTGTTCCTGTGAAAGCCTCAAAAGACAGAGAAGAAAGTCTACAGAATTTATGTGATTTATACATTTATACAGCCTTTTGTTGTCTGGAGTTACGGAGCCCTGCAGTAATGTCCAGTACACCCACACACAATTCACAGACAATAACACTCTGCAACCTGAGATTGTCCAATTCCAACAGGCATCTGTCAGAATGCTACAACCCTGTCGCCGTGTGGAAAATCCCTGTTCGATTGCCCTCTCCCGAATCAGCTGATGTATGGAGAGTACCATGCACAGGACGTCAAGAATAAACTTTTTCTGTCAAAGATTACTTTCTTTTGTGAACTGTTATCTAGTTTATTATAGAAGCCCATTTGTTCATAATCCAAAGTAAAACTGAAAAAGGTAATTGTGGGATAAAGTTAAGAAAAAGAAATTAAGACATGGAATTAGAAATTAAGTTGCAGCTACAACTTAGTTTCTTGTAATTTACATCATATCTCACTATGATGGTTTTCTCATCTTAAATTTTTTTTCACAATTGCCTTAGTCACTGCAGAAACCGAAAAAAATTGTGCTGAAACAATTTTTTACTATTTAGGTAACAAGTTACAAAGAATCTCATGAGGAACCCATTACATTTTGAAGTAAATATCCTGAAATTGTATTTTCTTGTAAAACATCTTTGCTTTATTTACTACTTAACACATTTATTTTTACAGTGTCATTGTGACTTTTTGTGCAAATTATAAGAAGTCCCAATTGTGAGATATAATGTTATGTAACTTTTACTCCTTTTTGAGGATTACTCAACCAATTGAAGCCACTGAACAAAACTACATCAAAAGAACAATGACAAAAAATAAATTGTATAAACCAGGAAATTAATTTCCAAATACATTTAGTTACTTCTTCGGAGACCAGTGTTTTATTTCCAAAGTCCCTTCCAACATGGTTAAAAATCACTATAGGGCACATTTAATATAATAATGAAGATGGTATATTTTCCCCCATTTTCTAGTAAACCAGGATCTTTATTTTAACATCTTGAGCGATAGCCTGTAATTCAACTCCTTGGTGTCAGCAAGACATGTATAAAAAAAGGCATAAAGCAGTTTGTGGTGTGGGGTTTTAATTGAAGCTCCCGTGCACAACGCGCTGCTCTATAGGATCAATGTCAGGACCTGCGGAGGCTGGGGCATCTGAGCGGCGCTCCCTCACAGGCACAGGATGGCTGGAGTGGTGATGAGCTTCTAATTGCGCTCCACAGAGAGCGAACACCCCTGTGGACGAAAATGAAAGAGCACCCAGCCTTGCTGCATCTCTATTGTGTGAAAATAAATACATACCGTCGCCACCCAGGGTGTGAAATAACACACCAGCCGTCAAATTTCACTGGTCATTTCACCCCCAGCTGCATGGCTCAAAACAAAACGATATTGTCTTAAACGGTGAGAAGGTAGAGAGACTTGTGTTTTTTAAGTGCGTGCCTTCCTACGGTTTACGATTGGGTTTATTCTCGGAAAGTGTAATTGGATGAGAACTGGCAAATTGATAGGGCCATATTTGTTTATTATTGTTCTTCCACGTACATTTTCAATCACATGACTTTACAGATCACTAATTATCATTAATTGAATTCTGATTGAATGTGCCACATTGTGAATTCCAAAAAAAATTTATAACTTTGACTGTGCTTTGTACGGTACAGGAGCTGTATTACTTGGTGAAAAAATATATTTATTCTGATAGATGTCAATAATAAATCAAACAAGTCTATGCATTATAGTGATTTTTTCATAGTTGGCTTTAAAGTTAACAATTGTTTCCTATGGTAAAATTGCTAAAACATGGTTTGTTTACCTTATTCCTTTAATAGAACCCTCTCTTCGTAAATCTATTTCAAACACTGGTTATTTCTATTGCAATTTCACTGAAATGGTAAAGAGAGTGTTGTCAGAATGCCAGCCAAATGCCTTTCTTGTATCTATTTAATAGACAAGTAAAAATATGACATTTCATATTGATCTGATCTTTTAGTGCTGGCAGAGACATATTCTGCCCTCGCAAACAACATCTCAGCCTTCTCTAAATAACTAGCTTGTCACCCAAACAGGAGTGTTAATGTGGGTCCTGCGACAACTGTCTGATTTATTGTCCGATTCGCTCAAGACGACGACAACAAAAGGCTGATGTTTCTTTTTTTCCCCCTTACACCCAATTTAGCAGCCACCAGTTTAAGTGGCATTGTCCTGAACAGCATGGCATGCAAAGAGATGTGGGCCGTCTGCTTCTTGTCACTTCCTATTATTAAGAAGGCGCTCCGTGGCACCTGGGGGAATGCCAGTCTCCGTGGCTCCCATCAGAAATCTGCATTACGTTGCCTGATGGCTGTGGCTGTCCAAACGTCCAAACACAACCTGTCATGTCTCAATGTTACCCAGTATGCCATGAGCGGCACTAAGCCTGGAGACACTTTCCAGCACCCTAACACTCATTGTCTCTGTCAACCACACTAATATAGCTCTACAAATCAGAGAAGTCACCAGGCATATTTTTACTGCCAGGCCAACCACAACAGCTTCTCACTACTACCGCCATTCTAAACAGGAAGCTGTTTGCGGTTCATGCCATGACTCTGGTCCTTTTGTCGTGTTATCTGTAATGATCTTTTCCATATTTCCTTTGGACATTTGGAAGGCACTGGCGATCTTCTTGACATTTCAACTTCATACGTTTCTCACTAAAACACAGATTTGGCCACAAGTGTTCCACTCTACAGTTCACACAGAAAGTATTCTCTGTTTTGTAGATTGCATCCTGCCAGAATTTTTACAATCCATTAGATCCTGGAGGTACATCAGAGAGAAACGGAGCTGGAGTGGAATTCCAGGCAGACGCAGGTGTCAGGATCAAAAGTTGAAAACATTCTCAAAGCAGCGGGAGGGAGTGGCATGCTTGTTAGACCTGAAAAATAACAATTAGCATCCACCATGTGACATCGCTCATCGTACCATTGCCATGGTTCACTTGAAAGTTGTTCTTTGAAAGGATTCGCTTTTAGATCTTGCTTCAAATTCCGAGTTCAAAGCACAGATGAAATATGAAATACTTGTGATGTTGTATAATGTGTGTTCCGTGGTCATGGCTTTTGGGTATTTCAGGCCTGGCAATTAATCAAGTGGGTCATCAGTAGGAACAGAAGAGTTTTAGCACAGTTCACCTGGTAGGTTTAGGTGGATCATCTCTGGTGTGTTTTGCATATGTCCACTTCATCAGCTTTCAATTGAGATCAGTGCCAACCCTTTCATCCTGGTCCAAACAGAACTATTAGTGACTAACCAAGTCTCCCGGTATAGGATTAGTAGGATTAATGTTCATTTAACCTTCAAACATTTGGCAAAGTACTGTAAAGAAGTCATCTTTTGATGTCAGTGTGTTATTTTGGTGCTTTTCGGAGATCAAATTTAAACTTGTACTATTGCCTTTCAAAGTCTTCGATTTGTTAATACAATGGGATCCATTGGCCTTGCGAACTCCAAAGCTTTGTGAGCAATTGTTTTTTCTAGGCAGGATACTATTCATTATGAGTAAATGATATCAAAGAACAGGGGTGTAAAACAGCCTGACTGGCACACCAGTGTAAACATGGGTTGTTTTGTGTGAGAACCGAAGGTGTGGCTTTTCTAATAATATACTGCAATGTCATGCCAAGAGGTCGCAATCCAGTCCCACTCCTACCTGATCTGCCCCGTGTTGGGCTAACAGTGGCTTTTTATGTATACAATAGCGGGATTTCCAAGTGTGAGGAAGGAACGTGAATATTTGCCCAGTGAGGGGTGCAAATTAAAGGGGTCGTCGCATTAGCCACACCACTTTCTCCCTTTCAGTTTACTTCTCTGCCTCATTTTTTTCAATCATAATGCAGCCAGATGCATGTTTTTAATTGGTTCCTGTTCAACATACAAAATAATTACGACAAACCTTTCAAATGGTGAGGGAGTTTGAAGTACGGCCAATTGTTTCTGTTGTAGTCGAGCAGGTGTCGTTTCTTAAGGACACTGATGTGTATTTTGTGACATTCGTCAGCGGAAGATTGGCAGGTTATGATGATGGTGCTGCGGCAAACGTGGATGGTTTAATTAATACAAGAGGTGTTGCTTGCTTCCCTGGAGCTCAGCAGGGTTTTGCAGAGAACAAGAATATGACGGCAACATGCGGCTCGCTGAATCGAACTTTATGATAGAGTTAAACAGGTAATCACGGAACACACTGTGCAAGGAGTATTGTAGGATTTTTTTTCAGTATGCTCTTGCATACATCTACTTAAAGCACTTCATACATTTCTGTATGAAATCTGTGCATTTTCTTTTTTACGAATTTAAGGAAGTCATTTTTGATTGCCACGATGATCAAAAACTGTGCCGACGATGGAGTCAGTGACCCTAATTCCTTACCCTATATTTATTTAATTAAATGAAGGGGGATAAAAAGAACAAAGCAGGTCCGGGAATCCACATTAAAGGCAGTGGAGGTGTCTTGAATGTAACATGCAACTCGGTTGCACCTGCCCCTTATGTCGGTCAGGCTCAATGACTGTGGGTTGTGAGCTGGATATCAAAGCTTACTGCCACTGTCCTACGTGGGGAGGGATAGGGGGGAGGCTCGGGGGTGAGACTGAAGCCAGGCCTCCTGAAGGGGATTAGCGTCTCCCAGGGAGAGGAGAGAGGATGTGGAACGAACACCTGCTACGTTGTCAATAGAGTGCCGGAGAACCACGGCAATCATACACAGCACGGCCTTACTCAATGCAGGCTAGTGGCGGCTGGTGGGGGGTACGGAGGAAAGAAAGCAATGAGCAAACGAGTGCAAACCAATATCACACACCCTCAATACACAATAACTCAAAAATTTGCTGAAAATTTGGAAATGCTAGCAAATGCATACTTAAGAATCAATTTGTGTGAAAATTGAAGAATATCCTGATGAATACAGATTTCAGACAGATGTCATTTTATTCATGATTAAGTCATGAAAAGTGGGAATTGCATACCAGAAAGAAGCCTTAGCGAATTTGGGTTCGCTAAATGGGTATTGGGTTTGCTAATGGTATAAAGGATCAGCCAAAAAATGAAAATGATGTCATCTTTTACGTATGTCACCCTAAACCTGTAAAAATTACTTTATGTTGTGAAGCACAAAATATATTTCGAAGAAAGTTTCAGCTGCTTTTGCCCAAGAAAAAAGTAGTTTTGGTTTTCATATTTTCTTTATTATTATTTATAATGTGCACCAACGAATTGTTCAAAATAAATGAGGGTATACACATTAAAAAAAATTAAATAGTCCCAATTTGTGCGCCAATGAATGGACACTGGTAGCTCTTAATAGTTCAACAAAAGCGTGAATACTCTATTTTCATTCAACTTCTTCAAAGTCCTACATTTGGCTTAAATGTTTTCATGAAGCCTGTGCTTCACATATAGTGGCTCCTTTTCAGTTTTCGCACTATTCAAATGACAGGAAACAGAGATTTTCCTTTCATCCCTTTCAATTTCATTGTACAAGCATTGTATGAGCCTGTCTGTTTTTGACTGCACCAGCACAATATCGCTCCATTATTTGGGAATTTCAATTGTTAGCTTGGATAATGACCCGATGATGCTGAAATAAGGGATCATATCCCTTCATTTGAAAAAGGTGCGACCTCCACACAAATTCTCCAACTGCTGTCATTACGTTAAGTTTCTCCAGCACAGTGGTTCTAAAGACAACAGTTTCTCTTCTATGGAAGGGTCCACCACAACTTTATGGAGTTCTATCTTCCAGTTCTCTTCTCCTTGTCAAACTCTGAACCTGAGTAGCTATTTCAGAGGGCCCTGCCCTTCATAAAGAAGCCCAAGCTGTCATTCACCCTCTTCTCCAAAGTGACCTGTGTTTCTCATGCACTTCTCCTCGCCCAGCTTTAAGTGTTAAGTTGAAGTAGATGATTAAGAGCCCTTGGCTCAGTCTGAGAAAATTGTCAGAATTGTCAGCCTCTAGATTTGGCCAAGTTGAGAAGAAAAATGGAAATGTCTGAGAGTGCAAGAGTGGAATGGTCCTTCTAGATGATGACTGCTTTGTTAAACTTGACACAAACATCTCTCGCAGCTGGCCTCAATTACAGACACCATTAATTACATTACTGGGTAATTTAAGCTTTGGTCAACTCGCAATGGCTATAGTTTATTTTACATTATCTTTAAAAAGTTTTGATTGCTTCTGAAAAGATTTAGTGTTAAATAGACATTCTAGGTTTAATATAAATTAAGCTCAGTCTACAGCATTTGTGGCATAATGTTGATAACTGCAAAAAATGTATTATAATTTGACCTTTGTTTCCTTGCTTCCTGTCTTATTCCCTAATCAGGTGCTAATATATGGAAATAGAGCTGCACTCTGAGTATATAAATTGAGCCAAGGATGTTTTTGCATAAACAAACCTGGCTAGTTTCTGTGTAAATTAGGTTTACTATAGACTGCATCATACTCACGAAACACAACACTATTTATATCCACCATTAATGGAGGCAAGATCAGAAGTTGCAAAGAGCGAATTGCACAAATCTGCAAAACCTTTTGAAAATCAGGTACTAAAACAGGGTAAGCAGTAGGGGCATTTCATTCTTATTGATTCTTATTGATGTATTGTTGAATATGTGAAATTACTCTAAAAGTAATATATATATATATATATATATATATATATATATATATATTATCATTTGAAATTAAACATCTGTTGATTACCACCTTGTAGAAGAAAACTCATAATCGTTGTGACATTTGAATACTTTTTGAACACTGACAACCTATTTAACTCACTTTTTTTGTCAGTTGAAGAGTTTTGGTTGAGTTCCAATGTCAACAGACTTTGAAGAGGGTTTTGAAATCTATCTTAGCATTGTAGGAGTTACAGGCAGGTGATTGAAATCTATGACAGAGTGATCTTAATTACTATCTTGGCAGAGAGTACACTGCTTTTTTTATTTTACAGAATAATTAAGATTCCCATCACCCGTTGCAGCCCTCTGTAATGTTTTGACAGAAAACTGACTAGCACTCATTTTTCTTCTAAGCCCAACCCTACACACTGGCATTCTACCGTAATCGATCTGTTTGCCTCCTTCTCGCCGCTTAGCGCGTCCATACGTTTATTTATTTACTAAATTTGGCCACTTCATTTTAGGACCTCTCGACAGCAATATCATTACCCATAATCCTCCATCTTAAAGACGTCACCTCTAGAATTTGTGAAATAAGTGGAGTATCGACAGAGCACTAAAGATGCCAAAGCGTCAACCAAGGAGGTACGGCGTTCGCTCTCCTCCCATCACTTTCCGAATGGTGGTCCCAATACAGTGAAGAGAGTATTAGGATCAGAGGGCGCATGTCAGAGTTCACTGATTGAGCCTCGTGTAGAAAGCCTCGCTGACAGCGCAATCAATGCAGTGTTGGGTATCGATTCGGCAATATCACAGCTGTCTCTTAATGAAAGGGTAGTGGAGAACGAGGCAGCGGCGGAGTGAGGGGAGAAGGGCCGAATCATCGCACGGGCTGGAATTACCTTTCGATTGGCCTGAGTCCACTGTGTTGTGACTCTCATTTTGCTGCGGCACCTTTCTCGGCTGATCAATACGACATCAGCCAGTGAGGCGGTAATTACCATCCCTCTGGCTCCACACAAAGCCCGGCAGCAAGGGCCGAGGGGAACGGAGAGGTCATGCAAAAAGCAGCCGGCCATGCTGAAGGTGACGGGAGGTGGGGGGGAAGAAAGGATCCCCTTGCGCTCAGCGGAGTACTTAGCTGCCTTTTTAATTACTGTAATTTTCCACACAAGTCAGGAGAGCGAGCTGATGAAGTCAGACACTCTCCTCCCTGCTGTTCCTGATGAGGCTTGATGGGCCTTCAAATTACGCATTGACTTTGCTGTTTCATTTCCCAGTGTTTAGTGCTAATAACCTGTAGAGCCCCCTTTTTCTCTCCTTCTCTTAGCTCCCTCCCCCCTTCACCACTGCTACACACTTTCTACAATCGCTTATACACACACACACAAACACACATACACACACACACACTCGCTCTCTCTCTACCTCTGAGTCCTTGGTGTCAGTGCGGTAATTACACTGTGTGAAATCTCTACCGCAATCACAGCTGTCTGGCCCTTTTCTCGCAACCAGGTCAACCAGGCTACAGCTAATCTGCAACGCCATCGTTGACGGTGACAAGACTGCAGGCCGCTTCCTTTCTCCGCTGTATTCTGTGTTTCTTCAACTATGGGCACTTTTGGCTCTGTGAACTTTCTGAATCGAAATTTCTTGAAACACTTTTTACACTCTAGCTAGTTTATTTGATTTGTCTGCTATGAAAACATTCATCGGTGGACATTTCTTTATGTTGTGAACATTTGGTGTCATTTCCATCACATACCTAATTATATAACTTTTACGGTATCATGTGGATTAAACACTTAATTTAGGCTAATTTTGCAGCTAGCATTTAATGTATTTTAAATACACACCACTAAACAAGTACTTGCGTATAATTTGATACCTTAAATACAAAATAAATAATACACATTCCTTCTTTCTTTTTTACAAAATTGTATGTTTTTCTCTTAAGTTTGTTACTTGTTAAGAAGAAATATGCTGGCAAAAAATATTTGAATTTTAAAAAGTGAAGAAATATATGCATCACAGGATAATTATCCATTTTTTCATGCAAGCAAGGTGTAATTTTTATTTAAATTTTCATTAATGAAAATAATTTTCATTTAAAATTAATATTATATTATGTGGAGGCAATGACATTTTCCACATTTCTGGAATGAATTAAATATTATCTGATTTTCTGACTTTTCTTAGTTTTAACAAAGTCAGATTTGTTTTGTTTTTGCTCTTTTTTTATTAAATGGCAGATTGTTTTGTCTTGCTGAGGCTAATTCCATAACTATTAAATGTACCTTAAATACAATAAAAAAAATTAATAAAACGATTTATTATTTTATTATTTTTGAATTTTTTTCCAAATGTGATGCTTTTCTTTTAAGTCTGTTAGTTTAATAAGAAATTTGATATCTACTGTACAATTTTGCCAAGCAGGTTTTTTGACCAATGAGGTTTCACTGTGGGTGGAGCTACCAAGAGCAAATGTTGATGGTCGCTCAGATATACATGGAAGCTTTTAATGCTTGTCAGTGTAACATGCTTGACCGACTTCAGCCTGTCAGCAGAAACAAGGCACCATGAAGTCTTTTTCAAAATCCACTGCAAGTCTTTTTCTAATACAAACAGACTGCATGGCACTTCCCCACCTCTCTTCAGCCCTGGGTCTTTCACAAAGACTGTGAAGTCACACCCTCAGTTTAGCAGGTTACTTGCCGCTCCCCAGGCCTCGACACACGCTGCAGAGAGAACAGTTGGAGTTCGAGTGTGACCACTGATGCATAACATTCCAATTTCAGTGCCATCCCATACTGGAAGACTGCAAATGAGACGAGGGGAGAGACGAATCCTCTTCTCTCAGCGAGATTCAGGCCTGCTGCGTATTGTAAAATTCTGCTAAAGAGCTAGAGACAACTGTGGATAAGGGGGGTGTTATATTATTTACATGCCAATTATCACAGAGTGCTCAACTCATATTTAATAGAGTAGTAGAGTGTTATAAGTTATTTTATATTTTTGATGTATCTTGTTGTTGTCGTTTAGTTTTTTTCTCCCCCAAATATACTGACAAATCGGTTGCACTTTATTTTACAGTACGTGTACTAACATGACCTTATAGTGTACTTACAGTGTATTTATCTAAGAAAGTTCTGGTAGCACAAGGTAACTACATGGGGGTAGGGTTAGGTTTAGGGGTAGGTTCAGGGTTAGTACCTAGTTATTACATAGATATTGTAATTACTATAATAAGTACATAGTATGTACATGAGAAACAGAACTGTAAAATAAAGTGCTACCGAAAATCTTCACGAAACCAGACTTTTAACAATCCGCATCTGTTAGCAGTGTCGTGGAAAGTTACTTTTAAAAGTAATGCATTACAATATTGCGTTACTTTTTATGGAAAGTAATTTATTATGATACTCGTGTATTACTTTTTCTCACCTTAGGTGGGCTTGCTTATTTATTTTTAATAACAAAAACCCAACTGTGAATTCTGTCAGTAAATGAATTGGAAATCAAAGTTACTTATTTGAAAAAGTAACTTTTGTAAATTCTAAAAAGTAGTGCATTACTTTACTGGTTATATAACTTGCATTACCTGTAAACTTTATTGAACAAGACATTTGATAAAACTCTTGTCAGTTTTACCAAATATTGTTGTTCTTTTTCAGCAGTGCTTTAAACTGTATAACCATCAGTGCATCTTTGTGGCTGCCTTTTGAGCTTTAGAAGTTTTGGAAAAAAATGTTTTTGTCTGTATGCCAGGCCTGAGAGACCTGTAGAGAAGCATCAGTTGTTAAACTCTAGAGATGTGTCATTTCTACAGTCTTCTCTCCATCAAAAACAATGGAATTTCAGTTGCTTATCGACTTGTATACATCACCCTTTTTATCACTTCGGCTTCATTCCCATCCTCAGAATGAATAATTGATTTGGCATGGTACAAAACCAGGTGAATGATTGGAAAACTAGGAAAGAGAATGAAGGTAGAGAAAGTGAATTGATCTCAGATGAGAAAGCAATCAAAGACCACTCAAATACAGTAGCCCAGTGGTACAAAACCACTCAAAGAACTGTTTTGGAGGCCTTTTGATGCTGCTAGGCTTTGTCTAGATATGAGGACCACACTCACACATCCCATGCTTGATTCCAACAGTTCTGTTGTGTTGGTGGCTGAGTGAACTTGAGGGGGAAATGAGAAGGCTTTGAGCAGTGGGGCCCTGTTGGTCCTGCTTTGCTCGTCCATGAAAGCAATGCTGTTCATTAGCTCGGCCAGTTCTGTCTGCCTCACTGAGTCCAAACACACACACACACACACACACACACAACAAGACACCCTCTAGTCGGTGCAATTGGACCTTGCACGTAAGCCACCCAAAGACCTGCCACACAATGAGCTTATTTATCTTAGTGAGTTGCGATCTGTTCTCAGGAAAAAGCGCACTGGACTGAAATGGCCAAGGTGAGCGCTAAATGCTTCTGTTGCAGAAAGATGTAGAGAAAGGCATTGAATAGTTCTCTTTCTCATATAGTTTATTATTTTGTCTGTCTGTCATTTGCATAATCAATCTATAACAAATGATTATTTATATTTTCTGTCATCTATTGTTTGTATAATCTATCTGCCTATGTTTATCGATCATTTAATCTGTGTATCTATTGTTCGTTCAGGCTGTCAGTATATCCATAGATCATTCGTATAATCTGTCTGTCTCTCTGTATAATTATGACTTGTATATTCTGTCTGTCTGTACATCGATCATTTGTATAATTGGTGTATCTATTGTTGGTTCTGTCTGTCTGTTTTCTGTCTAACCATATTTGATATATAACCTGTCTGTCTACAATCTGTGTGTCTGTATATCTGTTGTACATATAATATTTATCTGTCTTTATATATGTATTGTTCGTATGATCTGTCTGTCTGCATGTTGTACGTATAATCTGTCTGTGTATCTGTTCTTCGTATAATCTGTCTGTCTGTCTGTATATCTGTTGTACAAATAGTCTGTCTGTACACATTCATATAATCTGTCTGTGTGTCTGTTGTATGTATAATCTGTCTGTGTATCTGTTGTTCGTATAATCTGTCCGTCTTTATATATGTATTGTTCGTATGATCTGTGTGTCTGCTTGTGTGTATAATATGTCTGTGTATCTGTTGTTCATATAATCTGTCTATATTTGTTGCTCGTATAAAATGTCTGTGTAAGTGTTTTGTATAATCTGTCTGTCTATCTGTTGTACATATAGTCTGTCTACAGTATATACAGTAATCTGCATTTGAAATGGATCAAAAAAGTTTATAAAAATTGTCCTGAGACAAGAACAAATTTTGGTTTTCAGTTTTAGGACAACTTTGATGAAAGGGTTTAATCCACTTCAAATCTTGACTACTGTATATGTACTGTATATAGATTTTTTCATATAATCTGTCTGTATACTGTATGTTGTCTGAATTATTTGTCTGTGTGGATCTGTTGTTTGTATAATCTGTCTCTGTCTGTCTGTCGTACAATTTGTCTGTCATATTTCCCTTCAGGTTTTAGTGTTTTCTTATATACTCATGAATCTAACATTAGTTTAGGAGGTTCCCATCGCTCACCATAATGAGCCTTAGCACCTCACCTCATTTTCAATCAGGTGGCAAAACCACTTGATACTTCCAGACTTCACACACATATCCTGTTCACATCTTCAACACGTCCAATCCCACAGACCTCTGGTATATTACTTTTAATAAGCTCCTAACATTAAGAGTAATAAGTGTGATCAGCAAAATCCTGTGTCTGTCTGTGTCTGTATTTCTATGTGTAACCCATTTAGAGACAACAGTTCAACTAAGAGTGTAACATAACTGTTCCTGAATATTGTGCCATTTTATAGCATAATATCTTATGGCAGATTAGAAGACCTGGAATATAGAACAAGTTTTAATGGACTATTTTTATGTTTTATAGTGGTTTCCATCTACTTTCACTGTGCAGAAAATAATATTCAGAATATCCCCTTTTGTGTTCCACAGATGAATAACATGACGGTGAGTAAATGGAATAAACTGTCTCTTAAAACATATTGAATTTCTAATTATTTAAAATTGCTTGTGTATTAGTCCATAACTGCAAAGTCCATTTGAAACTGTTTATACTCTTTTGAGGCCAATTCCTTCTTGGGGCTTCACTGGCCTGTAACTTAACTCATATCCCAAAGCTGTCCACCATTTGAATGCTTTTGTTTCTCTCCTCTCTGGCTCCAGATGTCAGGGTGAGCACTCATGTCAACAACAACAACTGAAGGAGAACGAACCTTTCAGGCAACCGCTGGCGTCTTAAGCTGGAGTAGAAATAAACTGTGAGCGTATTGGACAACAGCGAGACTGTCCTGCTGTGCAATGCCATTTTCCTGCAGGCTCCTTCTCATACTGTCTTCAAACACTGCTGGGGTTTGTACATGTGTGTGTCTGTGTGTGTTTGAACAGAGCACTCGAGTTTAGATTTGATCAAAGCTAGCAGGCCTCGTCCTCGCACTGGGGCATCACCGAATTGCTAGCACTGAGTTTGTGAGTTTGGCCCAAGAGCTACATGCACAAGACTGGATTAGAAAGTACTAAGAAGGTGAGTCGAGTAAATTAACAAACCATGCTGCTCAAAGAAAATAAAAAAGACACTAAATCCTGTTTTTGTTTTTCTGTGGCCATGTGTGTCTTATTATTTATTTATTCATTTTAAACACTTGAATATTTATTTTATCAAGTGAATATTCTAACAAACATACAAAAAAACAATATATATATATATATATATATATATATATATATATATATATATATATATATATATATATATATATATATATATATATATATTTTTTTTTTTTTAATTGACAGTAAAATTTCTTTCTTTTTTCTTTTCTTTTTTTTTTTAAAGAACATATTATAATCTGAAGAACCTTTTGTGTGCTGGAAAGACTCCATGCATCTCAATGGTTTTTCATGGAATCATAGATGTCAATAAAGAGGTTTTAACAAAATTAACCCAAAACAATACTGTTAAAAACATGGGGGAAAAAAGAAACAAAAACAAAACAAACTGTATCGCTCTATCTTACATGGCATAAAAACCAAATTGCAGGAAATTAGATCACCATAATTATGCAATAATATTGGAGGTTTCATTTCTAAGATTTCTAATGATAAAATTGTACATTACACTTACATTACAGTTATCAAATCTGAAATAAGTAACTTGTGGCTCTTACATTTTGGTCACACTTTATTTTAAGGTCCAATTCTCACTATTAACAAAACACTTGACTTTTGCCTCATTAAACTCCTAATTTGCTGCTTAATAATAGTTAGTAAGGTACTTGTAAATTTAGGAAATTCTTTTTCATGTTCTCCCTTTCTACTTCTGGGCTCAGAGGGTGTGAAGCAGGCGTTGACCTGTGCTGCTGGGTCTCCAGGGAGAGAGCTGTATGTCCAGCTTCATTTGCCACTCACCTCTCAATTAGAAGCAAAGCGGGGACGATTCCCATCGCCTGTGTGTGGGAAGCAGAGCCCTGTCTCTTTCTGCCTTCGTGTGGTTTGATGAGTGCCGCGAGGGCTTGTATTAGTTTCACTCACTGTCTCTGCGGGCAGCTGGAGATTTCAGATGCTGCTTTGTGTTGAGCGCCGGGATGGTGCAGTGATGAAGGCCATACAGTTTCCGCAAAACAAGGCATGAAAAACAGCACTCTTGCAATTTACAGTATTTTATTGCCAGATAGCAGTAATTCTACCACTGAAGCTTGGTTATTTATAACTGCATTATTCTCTGCAAGCAAGATTGCTTTTTTGGGAAAGTAATGGGTTGAAAACAAGCTGTGTGGCATGCAGTTGATTACAAAATTGTGTATAATCCATTTAAAATTGTAGATGTGCAGCTATTTATTGTTAAAGTACTAGTAATAATTCTTCCAAACAAAAGTTATTAATGCTGCAGTAACTTAGTGTTTCTTTATAATTGAGTCCAATTTACATTCCATGTTTACTGGTTTTAAATAGTTTTTGCCATGAAAATTTTGCCTAAGATGCTGCTGCTGCTACTACTACTACAATCACTGCGGGGTCTAAGAAAATAGCAGAATTGTTAAAAGAAATCTCAGAAAACCATGAGAAATTATATAAAACCATAACTGAGAAAAGTAATCAGTGACAATTCACTATGAAACTGATGCCAAGTTTAACATTTATGATGCCAAGTGCTTTATTTGCATCTATTGTTCCATGAAGAATTTTTTAACTGCGCAAAAGGTTCTTTATATTGGAACAAGTTCTTAAGATTATTAAAATGGTTACTTTAAGAAATGTGCTTTTGGGAACCATTTGATTTAGGAAATTTTTTTTTTTTTTTTTTTTTTTAGGAATGTACATCCTTAAATAATTTCTTGTAAAACACTCTTGGTTCAGTAATACATTTTTATTATTTATGCATAAATATAAATAACGTAAATACAAAGCACGTAGTTGCAGATAATTAAGTTGGGTTCTGCAGACTGTTTGTTGTTATAGAAGGGATCCTTCATTTAAAAATGTTTCGGCTTTAGTTAAACTGCTGTTAAATGTCCTTCAAAGAGCTACTGCATAGCCAAAATAAATAAAATGCATTCGGTTCCAAGGGTCATAGCTGCCTGTTTTCTGTAAAGTTCCATTTTTGCAGCTTTATGTGTTATATTAGACTCTGCAGGCTCATAAAATTACTTGTTGAGGTTAGAGCCTTGCTGAGCCCAATACTAATCCTCTATGGCCCCCTACTGGTCAGATGCATTCAATTCGTGTAGCAGGGGTTTGTCTCAGTGCCTGTTTTTCTGTCCCCCATCTATGAAAGGATAATTCTCCGTGTCTGTCTGCTAGGTTCAAGAGCTCTTCCTGGAGCTGGAGTTGAGTGACTTCTCCCTATGCTTATGAAAAGTCTATTTCCTCTCTTAGATGAGTCATGTGGTCTTCCCAGCTTCCACAGATAATCCTTCAGAGGCTGGGGTCACTGGCAGGCTGCAGTTCAACGGGCCCCTGACTATTTGTTTGATGATTGGCCCTTGGCCCCCCTCGGAAAGGGTACAAGGATTATGCAACTTAGTGAGGCACATGGGCCGACCGATTTTCTAATATTGCTCAATAATCACTCATTGATGGGAGTCTTACTGCTGGCTATCGTGTACGGGCATTTTTGCCGACCGTCACAGAGCATTGCTCTCCCACTAATACTTTGATAATGAATGGTTTGGGGCAAAGCCCACAGAGTGGCATATGAAATCATAGTGGCATCTTTCTCTCTCTCTATCCATCTCTGCTGTCCTGCCTGACGGCTGTGTGACAGAGAGAGTGGAGAGTGGGCTTTTTCCTTCATGTCTGACTAGTCACTGTAATGACTGCAGATGGGAGAGCTGCAGGGGGCCTGAGGCTCCAGGGCCCTGTCATTGTTTTGGGGCCGCCCTGACCCACTCACACTCATCTCATCCTCTTCTGCCTTCTGACGCCAAGCAGTAATTGAAAAGTATATTAGAGCAAATTGCTTATATCCAAGGATGCAATTTGTCTGAACCGGCATGTATTCATTCTTGAATAAATGAGAGCAAGCACTTCCAGAAGTTGGTCATGTTGTTTATAATTTGGCAACAAACGCTGAAATCATTTATCCACAGTGATGGTCCACCCCTGGAATGTAGGATTTTTAGAAGGATTAATAATGATTTGCTTATTGACTTGTATTAATGCTTCATTTCAACTTCAGTCGCTTTGCTTTTAGAAAAACAGACATGCACTCATGTTTGTTTTGACTGTCGTATATCAACAAAAAGATTTTGATCCTCCAAAGTTTAAAGTTTAGATGTGAGGCACACATGTTATTATTTTATTATGTTCTAGACACAACAAAACATGTTTGGTCTGGAAATGTTTTTTGTTGCATTCTAAAAGCATCACATTGCTTTTATCTGATGACTTCAGATGGAGACACTGCTTACTCTTTTAGTTGCTAATTTAAAATGATGGCCGGAAGTGGGCCTCAGGATGGCAGGAATTGGTCTCAGGGGACCCTCAGGCTTTGCTTATGGCCCCTGAGATATGAGGGTTAGTGTTCCCAAGTGGGGGGCCATTGGGAGCAGCAAGCAGCTGTGTGGAGTCCTGGCCTCCATCTTGCCTGGTACATCACCTTGGGTTGAGCTGAGCAGCCATCCAGAAAAAAATTGGTTTTGTCCCCTAATGCTGTTGTTCAACCCTGGACTATCTTCAGTTTCTTTTGATTGTATATCTTTGTTTTGAACACGATGGAAAATGAGTGGGGAGTTATTACCTCATCATAATCCATCTCAAGGTGTTGCTTTAGCTATAGGTTTTGCCCATAATACTTTTACTAGTTTATTTAATATGTCTACTAAGTGGATGCACATTTATCACAGGGGAAATTCTGTAATTTTTGTCATTTTTACTGCAATGTTATTTCCACCACAACTCAAGTTATGTATTGTATTTAAAGGCATTTGTGAAGGTTTATTATTTTTTTTTTTTATATTTAACATTTTGATATTTACCTTTTTTATACCATTTTATAAATAGATCTTAAATATAAAATAGGTCACAAAAATACAAGTTATCCCCGGGGACATAAAGATTTCCCATATTTGAAGAAATAGCAGAAGTCATGCAATGTATATTTATTCTATTTATCTAGTGTTGGTCTTACATAATCTTTGATATGTTGCTATCTGCACATGTTTTTATTCAGTGGTTCACCCCTTTATTTGACGTAATTTAGTTAGTAGCAGCAAATATATACAATAAATATTCTTTACTGACATTAGGCCGACAGTATACAGTAACAAACTTTATATGATGGGACAAGAATGTTAAAGGTTCTGGTGAGTTTAGTGGATATTTCAATTTAAACATATAAGAAAACAGATAAGTTGTTGGATTGTGACCTTTCACAGCTCTTCCGACCCTTCCTAGGAAGGGCTCAGTGCAAGGGCTGGCTTTGAGAGTTTTACTCCAGCCCTTAACTGACATTAGCCCTGATCTTTGTAACCTCTACTGTGTTAGCACAAGCTTAGCAGACCTCTCCGGTAGATCTGATTCATGAGGTCAGTGCATGTCTGGATCGATGAAACCCTGGTTGAAGATATATCTGAAATGTACAACATGTGATAGAAGTAGTAACTAAATGAACCTGATTCATTCAACAAACATTATTAAATAAAAACAGAATTACTGTGGCTAAGGCCTGCTGAACATTTGTTGCTAATTATTTTAGGCATTAACAAGTTAATGCCTTTAATAATTAGGCTTAATTAAGTCTGGCACTCACTAAGCAGTTCATAAAGTAATTGTGAAGTTGTCATGAAGTCTGTCTGGACTACAAATGAAACGAGACTTTGTAAAAGAAAATTAACTTTAAAAATAACAGTAATTCGCTGCACTTCGAGATTACTTCACTCTCGCTCTAAGCTCTGAAAGACTCTTGATCAAATGTTGAAAATTTCAAGGTTGACTGCTTTGAAATCAAAGCTAATTTAGGACAGATGTTGAGTGTCTTTTCAAGCAGTTAATTGATCTGATGTTTTGTCTAAATCTGAGAAGAAAACGTGGCATTAATCAAATTAGTCTCGTAAGAGAGTGTGAATGTCTTAACATTTGCTAATTAGTCTATTTCTGCTTTGGGTTTGTTAATTTGATTAATTATCTTTCTAAGAGAACACTTGTCCAATTGATAATTAGAGGAAAAAATAAAGATCTCATGTACTTGGTACATGTACTAATTAAAAATTATTGATGGTTTACACACAAAAATAAAACAATTATTGTTTTGAATTGAAATATTCAATGTACTAGCAAAATGCTATATTTTTGTACTAACCTCTAAATAATACACTCACAATCTTGTAGTTATGCATTACTAAACCAGATGTAAAAACAAAAAAGGTTGTACTCCCTTCAGAATTAGTTTCTAAATGTCCTAAATCCTTAATCTGATCCATGTTCTCATCTCGCTTATACTCCGTAGGATTCTGTTTCATGCTCAGCCTACAACAGTGATCGAGAGAACTACCACAGCTGGAAAGAAAGGATTCACCAGACCTGAACGAAGGACATCTCTCCGGCAGGATAGGGCTCAGTGTTTGCGGGACTCAGTAAGATGCCAGCCCTAATCTCAGTTTGAGGTGACCCCTGTCACTGTCTCTTTCTTCCTTCCATCAGCGGCAAAGGGGGAGAAGATGATCTCATCGCAAGAGCATTAGCCAGGACAAGATGGACCTGGAGTGGAGTAATACACTGACCAGAATCCTTCTTTGCACTGGCTTAAAGAAACAAGTTGCTTTATAAACAATATGAGTGCAATTCAATTTTAGTTTCTTCTTTGTTTAAAAAGATTTTTAGATTTCACATTTTCAGTTTAGTTTACTTTTGAGTAACTTTATTATACGCGTTCTTAACCTTATTTTTAATTATTAATCAGTGCATATTATTCCAAATAGTAATTTTCACATAAAAGTATAATAGTTTTTGCAGAATAATCTTCCTCTGAATCGACTTTACTTTTCTGCTGACGTAATTTAGGCCATGCAGGCTATTGGATAATGTTATTGAATATGCAACTAGCTAATTTTTCTCACAAAACATACAGTTTCACTCCAAAATATGTTCCATTGGGAAAGTAAAATTAACCATGAATTTGGATTTACCCTGACCAAATAAATTGCACTGCTAACTAAGCTCCTTTTGACAATTTAAAAGTAGAATTTTAAGCTGTAGAATTCAGATCTAGAGTGATAGAGGTCTTGCCTCACTGTTTAAAAGTTTAGTGAAGCGAATAAAGTCTTCAAATGCATATACACATGAACAGTTTATTTGCAAAAACAGATAACGGTTAACCTAATCAAAATAACCCAACTGCAATTTGATTGAAATTAACTGGAATACTGAAAAATTAAATGAAAAAAACATGATTTTTGAAAATTAAAAAAAACTGAGTTATCTGTTCTTGCAAATGAACTCTTCAAACATTCTCTAAATTTCAGTTTATGCTATTTTTGAGACACTTTCATCATATACGTTCCTGATGTTATTTTAAATGATTCGTCAATGCATGTTATTCCTAATAAGTATTTTCATATAATTGCATATTCATCTTTATATAATACGCTTTGTAATCCTAAAAAAAAATTACTTCCTTTAAAACAAATTTCCTATACTGGTGACACTTAGGCCATGCTAGCTATTGGATAATGTTAGTGAATATGCTAATTGCTACACATACATTTTCCAGTTGCTCAAACAGTCGAGCATAGTGTCAGCAATACCAAGTTCATAAGTTCATGGGTTCATGGGTTCAGGGAAAGCAAGAACTGCTAAAATGAGTTTAATGTCAAACTACTCATATTCCTGTTTCACTCAGAAATGTTTAACATTACAAAAGTAAAATGAACTGCAAACTGGAATTCACGCTGACCAAACAAATTGCACTACACACTCCCAAAAGACTACATTTGACATTGAAAGTAGAAATGTAAATTGTAAAATTCAAATCTAGAGTGATAACATGAGAGTTCTTCCCTTACTGTATTCTTGTTTAAGTTTAGTGAAGCGAATAAACTTGAAGGCTTCAAATGCAAATACAAACGAACCTAAGCTAATAATTGCAGTGTATTGGAATGAAACTTTTTCTTTCTTTGAAAGAAGATGATATGTCTTCCCACACATTATGCATTAATTAGATAGGTGCAATTCCGTCTGAGGTGGCGACGCACTCGCAGAGGCCACGTCCTTTCGTTAACTCAACGGAAAGGTGCTGTTTAAAAGTAGCATCTGCATAACATATAATTAGACATGCTTCAACTCAAAGAAACTTAAGTTATTGTAGGAGAGGCATGCAGAGGCATATATTATACATGCAGTGTCTTTTTTGTGAAGTTGGTGTGTGTTTGTTTTTAATATCTCAGAGTAGAACAGCTGTTTTAGTATCCAGTTATTTGGAGAATGTGGTTTTGAATAGTTCCCAAATTCTTTTGGCAAACTGAATTCAGAAGGTCATATCAGGTCTTCGTTTTCGACAACAATACTTTCCCTGACCACATCTGCTTTCTGTTACAAAGACGTTTGTTATAGTTGGGTTTTCAGGTGATTTCTGGTTCAGCGAGCCTGGTGAGGATCAGTGAGTCGAGCTGGGGTCTAGTCTATGTCTGCGTTCAAATCCACATGTGACTGGAATTGATTCAGACTCATCTGGATTTCACACATTCTCACCCAGATGTTCCAGAAATATATATAACTGAACAAAAAAAGGCATATTGCTTCTGTCTATCTCCGTGGATCTTTCAAATTACATTAGTCTCGTTATGCTACATGGCTCACATTCAATCTTTCTCATGAACTTGCCTGAAGATAAAGGCTTTACTATATGATTTATAATTACCCAATAGGGTTCTTACGGCCCAGTGCCTCTCACAGAAGTAAAGGAAATGGAGTTATTTGTGGTAAAAGGAGTGTGAAATCAATGAAGTGTGGGAGTTAGTATGAGGCTGATGCATAACAGATAGCACAGGTCAGCTCTAAGCTTTGCTGATTTACTTCACTTTACTCTAATAAGTGTCAAGCGCAACAATCTTCCCCCTCACTGCCTCCCCTCCAGGGCCGGAAAACCACAGAAGGGTATGTCCTCTGAAGCCTAATCGCAGAAGATGACACCATCTCAATCGCTGGATCACTGTTGAGTAATCTAATCTGTTCCAATGAACTCGAAGCTCAGAAAGGCATCATGCGCCACAAGTCTAGTCACTAAATTTATCTAATGAGGAAAATAACACGGAATTAGACGTGGATGGGGGCTGAGGTGGCATTCATGTTGGGTTACGGTTTACTGGTTGAGCCAATATATATAAAATATTTGGAAAAATGCTATCCCATTATCGAAATATATGATTATTTTGATAATAAATACATTTTAGTGGTAATACTTTAGTTTAGGAACAAATTCTCACTATGGACTAGTTGCACTAGTTGCTTGTTAGCATGCATATTACTAAAATATTGGCTGTTTATTAGGACTTATTCTGCATGACCATATTCTACATCACTTAATCCAACTCAATACCTAAATTTAATTACCTTACTACTAATAATCAGCAAATAATGAGTGTGAGGCAAACACTTATGAAACCATTAACCATAGTTTTATTTTAGTATTTTTTTTTTTTTTTTTTGGTAGGTTTTCACATTATGTGAAAATAAAATGTTATAACACACACACATCTGACAGATGCTGTAAGATGTCAGTTTTACATACATTCCAAATCATAAACATCTTAAAGACATCAAACTAAACATCTATTTGATAGAAAACGTCATATAGATGTATTGCAGAGGAGCAAACACTCTAAAATATGTCTTACAGATGTAATGCAGATGCCTGGGTGTCAAGTAAAATTGAATGATATTTCAGTCTGAATGGGAAAATGTATAAATATGACGTGACGTATTAGCTACATGGAAGGACATTTCTGATTTTGTGTATTGCATGGGTGAAACCAGAAAAAAAAAACAATTCAACATTCAACATAGCAGAGTTACTAAGGATAGCTCTTGCTATTGATGCTATAGCAGTTTTAAACCTACATGTATAAGATAACAAATGTAAGTTAAACTCCCAACTGTTATGTTAAGGTTTAAATCACTGAACTGTAACTTTACATATTCAAAGCATTTTTACTGCTTCATAAGCCAGTGTTATTGCTTCACTCTGATTTCATATTCATAGAAATTATGTGAGGAATCTGATCTGGTCTGCTACCCCTTACGTCTTAAATGAAATCTGCATCCAAATGTGTGAACAATTTACTAATATCAGACTCGCATAAAGGGACATTATTATAATAGCATTCAAATATCGTCATGCTTCATTGTCATTCAACCACGAAGGGGACTGTTCCTTCATACAATAGTACGACACTATCAAATACAAGACAGATGCGTACATAACATACATAGGGCAGTGTATCATGTGGTGCGTGTTGTTGACTAATTCCAGCCTCTGTAATTCAATTTAACAATGTCGCATTTGCCACTTCATATTTCATAATGACAGTATGTTCAATCACAGAACGCCACCTCAAAACAAGCAGCTTTCAGTGCTTGATGGGCCCAGATGTGTTAAAACCACAGAACAATACTTCCACCATGTTTAATAGGTGTGTAACCTTCCAGACTCATCATACCATCACCAGAGTTTCAGCATTAGGGCGAGCAGTGTCCCCTTCTGCATTTGAAGCCAAGTGCATTGTACTTGATTTGCTTATTGGCGAGTTTCTGCCCCACTTGGCACGGTTGATGCTAAACGGAGAAACAATACACTCATTGTAAACGTACTGTACACATTTTTGACACATGACCTCACAGGGGAATCCTTGATCATCTTGAGTTGGAGCATTTGAACTTTAATTTAAGGAATATTTTGGATTCATTATATATTAACCTACAGCATGTGAGGCATAATGTTGATAAATAATTAATAATTTTGACTCATCAAAAATATATATAATTTTTTACTTTGTTTTGTTAAGGAATACAGTACAATTGAAGCGAATACGGCCAATTTTTTGATGATTTAAAGCAAAAATGTTAAGCTTCTATCTTTTAAATGTGCATAACCCTTATTCTCCTATTAAAATGTGTGTAAGCCGTTTAAGCTATTTTACACCATTTTGAACCATTTTCATGGTGTTGTGTTGTCACGCCGATTAAACAGTGTGGTTATTGTTAATGTAAACTATTACTAAAAACATTTTATTGGAAATAAAGCAGAAATAAAACTAAATATAAAATAGTTGATGGAAAGCTTGAAAAATGTTACATAAAAACTTTAAGCGAAAATGTAAAAATCTTGCCTTGGCAACTGACGGAAATAAAATGTAAATACTAAAATTGAATCAAAACAATAGAAATTTACAAAATTATATGAAATTACAAATGAAAGCTACATAGAAATATTTATTTAAAAAACTATATAGTAAAAATGACAAAAGCACATCACAAAATTGCTAAAACTTCACTTGAATTAAAACGAAGGCTGAAAAAAATAAAAAAATAAAAGCTATTTCAAAATATGAATAAAGGCTGGAATAGTATTTTAATAATACTAAAAAAGACTGCAACAAAGTTGAAAAAATTGGATATAACTTTACAAAAGAAACATTTATGGATTGGCCCCAGTGACTTCCATTGCCTTTCCGTCACATATATATTTTTTATCTGAAGAGATCAGAATAAACAAGCAGTTATTGTGTGAAATATTAAGAAAAGCGCCTTATAGATATTCACAGAAGAAGGAACTGCACTAGCACATATTAGATCAGATTAGATAGCAAATAGTTGCAGAAATGAACTTCCTCAATGCTTTTGTCAGCTCTTTTGGATGGATAACTCAGATCATGCGTAATTCCATTATAGCCCAGATAGTTTGAACTGAGACTGACACATGCCTCAAACACATTAGAGGTTCATTAATGTCTACCATGATCACCTCCCTAACACTACATGGCCTCGTTTGAAAAGGCCACATCTTCATTAGACTTTGTGTGACTGTAACTCTTAATTAGAAACATGGCTTTGGAACCTGGGGAGCGCTGCAAATTGAGTTGTTGCTACAAGCCAATCAGATGTGGTGGTGAACACCTTTTCCCAGTATGCCGATGGCCGCGTGTGACTGTGTGTGTGCGCATTGGGGAGGGGGGCTGTTCAGTCAAGCATGACGGCCCCTCCTGTCACCCACTGACCTGTGAGGGGGCCCCAACGAGCGGCGAGTGGTTGTCAGCCTAAGCGCTAGTGACAGGCCCCACTCCGGGCACAGCTGTGTAGGACCCCGCTGTTGTTTTCCCACTGCCTGCTGGGCAGCTGCACTGCTGAGGGGGCGACGCTCTCGTCCTCTCCCCCCTTTCCCTCTCTCTGTCCCTCTCTGTGCCTCTTCCTCTTCGACCCTCATGCGTTTTGTCTCTTTTTCCAAATTTAAATCTATATTATTACTATTTGTTGATTCCTAGCAACATGGATTTGCAAGAACTCCTCTTAGCATCATTAGCGTCTTTCGTGTCTGTAACCAGGCTGGGAAAGTGGCAGTTGGGGTTGCGGTGACAACCCCCTGCTCTTACCCCAGGTTGGGCGACAGGCCTGTGGCCCCTTAGGGAGCCGCTAATCCCTTAGGCTGTCCTCGGTTCTCACTTACTAGTTCAGGGTCATGTAAGACCTCAATAGTTCATTAAACTCTGACATGGACAGGTCAAAGGACCTGTTTTTCTGTCTTCAGTTCATCCAGTTGGCCCATTGAAAGCTGTTTGAAAGAATTTTACATAAAGAGATGTGTGTACAATGTAACCCTGTGTGTACAATGTTTCTATTATTGGCACTTTCGGGAAATACAAAACATATTGGTGCCCAATCATTTTAAATATTTGTTAATTCAAGTGAACATGACGCAAAATATTTTCTATTTAAATAAAAGATAAAAAACTTCTGGACTTGAAGTTGAAGTACTAAAATTACTAAAATGAAACTGAACTAAAAACATATTTTTTTATAAAAAATAAAATGAAAAATGCACATCAGAAAATTACTAACATTAACAAAAATTTAAATTTAAACTAACAACATAAAAAGCTTATTCAATATATTCATAAATATTAAATTGTATAAACATGATACAAAAAAATACATTTTGGTCTATCTTGACCATCTTAAATAGTTTAACAAACAAATTAATTCCTGCAGTAATCTCAAAATGTAAGTTGGTGTGATGTTCAGTTAATTGTTTTGTAGAAAAAAAAAACAATTTAAGTTTACATTTAAATACACTGAATATAGCTTTGTGTCAAAATGTGACTAGAAAAACATGCAGGGCATATATTTAAAACAAAAACGCTTTCACATCAAGGTTAATATATTGCACTGCGATGATTTTTTTAATTCACTGATAATTCAGTTTTCTTTTAATTCCGATTTTTTAAATTCATAATATAATTCAGTGGATATATTGACTATTTTAATTGTTAATTGTAGAAACACTGTTTATTTTGCTTTCATTCTAATAACAAGTGACAAATTCACCATCAGACTTGTATATGGTTATATTTGAAACAAACAAAAAAAGTTATTATTTTATGTAATTTACTGAAATCAGACTTAGGAACAGGCCCTTTCTGAATCTTTATTTCTTTTGCTGTATTCAAAGGCACTTTTGACATCTCATAAGTTTCATAATTTAATTTCATAATAAAAATCTGGTACAGTACATGCCAAGTTTGGTATTTACTCTCATGTTGGTTAATAGCTGCTCTGCCAATAGCAAGTTTTTGGCACGTGTGCAGTAGTTATCCTTCTCTCTTGCTCTTAACAGCTTCGCATTCTCTCACAACAGCACTAAGATTATCCGTCTGTGCTGTGTCTGATTGTCTTTGTACATGAGTTCTAGGCTCTTGGGAGACCGACTCATTCTGCTTCGGGTGGAAACATCGTCCTCAGTACAGATGTAGGCCGACGATTTAGTGACAGACAATTTAACAATGCCTCAAAATATACGCACACACACTAGCTCGGTCTTCCAATTGGTCCGTTTATTTCCAAGCAAATACAAATTGTCTGTAAACAAAGAAAACCTCCGATAATGAAATTATGATCATCTTCATAATGCTTGCTGTGGCATGGATGTAATAATTATGATGTTTTGCTATTTGTTTCTGTCCTCAGTTATCATTAAGGGAACATTTTTAATGTTACGTTTATGTATCTGACATAGATTTTATCCAGAGCAACTCAAATTGCATTAAAGATATACATTTTATCAGTTCATGCATTCATGGGCATCGAACCCTTGACCTTGATGTTGCTAGCACCATTCATACTGTTTGTCCTGCAGTTATGTTCAGTTTCAGTTACATGAGATCTCTTTAATATATCTCCAATACTCTAATGAGACTAAATAGAGAATTTGCTGAAGTGTACTGAAGACCACACTCAGATTTGTTGAGTTTATACAGTGAAAAACTATTTTCACTCAGAAATTGCTAGTAAATGTAACAATTAATTAAAGAATAGCCAGTAATACACTGGATTAAACATGGCATTTTTAAGTAGAAAGACCAAAATAGGTTTTTCTTGTAAAATATACTCTAATTTCAAATTTACTTTAAAGTGAAACTTTTAATTGGGCCTTTTTGCAAAGTGCTATTCTTAAAGGGGTCCTATCATGCTCTTTTACAAAGTCTTGATTTTGTTTTGGAGGTGGACTAAAACATGCTCTCATGCCTTTTTCTTGAAAAACACATTATTTTTCACATAATTTACATTATTACAATACCTTTCCCCCCAGCCTTAGTTCTGGGTTTGATGAAGGCCCACCTTCTGAAAAGCACTGTCCCAGTGTGTTGTGATTGGCAAACAGCTTAGATTGTGTTTCAGTAGTACTGCCCTGCCCTTTGCCAAAGCAGCAAGTTCTGTCTGCCATCTCATTCCAAACCCGTAAATCTTTGTTCGTCTTCAGAAACAATTTAAGATCATTTGGATGAAAACCGGGAGGCTTGTGACTGTCCCATAGATTGCCAAGTATATTGCAATGTCAAGGTCCAGAAAAGTATCAAAGGCATAATCAGAATAATCCATCTGCCATCAGTGGTTCAGGTTATTTCAAATATCAGTATTCAGCATTTTATGATAAAAACAAAACATTATTTATCCATCTGTAACTGCAGTTTAAATGCATCCATGTCTCCTCTGAGATACATAAACTGTGTAATCTCAGATTAAATACATGCTATTTCAGATGCAGATTCCAGAAATGTTTTCTTATGTTGAAATGAAAGACACTAAGTACAGTTGAAGTGCTTCTTATTCTTACCCAAAAAATACAAAATGGAAGAAAGAGTTCAAACAGAACACAATCTTGCTACTCAAGCTATATGTATAAACATTTTTATACATATTTGCTTCTTTTCCATTTTGCATTTACTTGTACTTTTTCTTTCAATACTTAAGTATGCTTAAGATTTAAGAAATACTTTTCATACTTAAGTACAATGAATAGCACATACTTTAAGACTTTTACTCAAGTTGTATTCTAAACGTTGACTTCAACTTCTACCAAAGTAATTTTCTGGTAAGATATCTGTACTTTTACTTGAGTATAGCTTTCAGGTACTTTATACTCCACTTAAAGAGACTCACTATTGTGAACCATAACATTTACAGTGAATACTTGCTTACTGCTCCAAATGATAAGACTATTCTTCTGCAAGTGTGTACATTAGATGCACACCAGTGCTGTCAGGGTTGTGCCCTCTGCTGTTTACCCACAAGGCACTTCCAAAGGGTAATACTGCGCTAAGCTAATTAAGGCCTAGCCTTACCGCTATCCTGCAGCTAGCATAACGCCCGGAACAAGCGTTTGCTTGCCAACAACTTCAAGTGAAAAGTGTACAGGGCACGGCCGAAGTTACATAGAGTTTTTCAGAGTTGGATTGAGATGTCAATCGTCAGACAATGAAAATAACAGGCACACAGCTGAACCTTCCACACATTCACCCCATTGATCCATTTTCTACACGAGTAGACAAACCATCAAAGCGAAGATCCGTGCCACAAGGTGGGTGGTGTAGCTGTGGCAGCTTTGCGCACATCTGAGATTCAAAGTGTAAGAGGCCACTGTGGATGTTTGTACCCATGCATTTGTGTTGTGCGGACCTGTGTGTGTGTATGTGTGTGTGAGACAGCAAACATAGGGGGAGGGCAGCGTTCTGCACCCTTTCTCACACTATCCCCAGTGGTGCATGGCTCTGTGAGACTGCGCTTAGTCAAGCAAGCCACCCATGCTCACTGGCATTTCCTAAATGTGGCCCAGCTGGAGGCCGACTCTCGCCTGCCTGAGTGGTACACACACTCTCTTAGCAGGAGAGGGAGGGACGGCGGAGAAGGAGGGCGGCTGATGGAGTTCTGCCCCTCATTCGGCATCACCGGTACCGCTACGGCTATTAGCCACTGCAGCGACGCATTTGATGCGCATTTCCTGTCACAGTGGTCTAGCTCCATTTCGAATGCGCATGAGGCGCTTAATTTTCATCAGCCGACTGTGTGATGCCCTTTCTTTTAAGTAATGTCAGTGTCTTTTTTTTAATGGTATTTCTGTCAAAAGTCTCTAAAGGTAATAAATGAAGCTTACGGGGGTGATCGCTCGTGGGCGGGAGGAGCAGAGAGAGATAATTGACTTTCCAGAAAGCTTTGGAAATTATCTCCTGACTTCAATCATTAACATGAAGACACATCTCTCAGGGAGGGGTTGCACATTGGCACACAAAATGTGGCAACATCAAAAGATTGAAAATATTTTTATTTTATTTTTGCAATGTAATCTGAATTTGTTACAATGACTGCAACCATTTCTTTAAATAAGGATGTGTTTGTGACCGAAAGAAATCCTTTTGTTGTTGTAAATTTAGTTTCGTAAGGACTTCAGTAAAATAGTCCGTGTGACATCAGGGGTTCAACTGTAATTTTACGAGGCTACGAGAATACTTTTTTGTGAACAAAGAAAACAATTTTAACATAATTTGAAGAGTTTGGTTCTAAAACGTTATAAATCCATTTTGATCAATTTGAGTAAAAATGTGTTTTCTTTACCAAGAAAGTGGCAAGATGAAAACCACTATTTTCTGTTTCAAACTTTCACATAGCATCTGTAGGTTATAATAACATTAAAAATTCTAATCCAGATTTTGATTTCCAAAGATTTATTATGAGATTCCCAAAATGCAATAAATTCATGATAGTTTTTTTTTTTTTTTATGCAACAAATCCATTGAATCAAAATGAAAGTTATTTTTCATATTTTAACTGTTGAAAATACACAAAGTGAGTTGATCCACATATTACAGTCTCTGAACTTGTGATCTTATATACAGGCACTGGACTACATTCAATCAGTATTCGCTCCAAAAATTAATTCAATTCAGTTATTTTGTTTGTTATAACTTAATTACAACAATAAAAGAAAATTTCATCAGGAACAAGAACATGAACAACATACATTATGAATACATTAGACTACAGAAATTCCAAAATGACATTTCTCCAACATTTAAATTCCAAAAGTCCATTCATCTTTGCCATGTTACGTTCATTTAGTTGACTAGTGCTATGTGCTGTATTAACAAAAACATAAATGGCATTAATAAAAACACTAACACTGACAAGCTACGCAATATCGTGTTCATAATCGAAAGCGATTCATCCATTGTATGCAATATTGTGTAGCTTGTCGATGATCTACAGCTCTGTGTATTAAATGCCGCTCCATCCGAAAGCAGATGATGGAGATTTACTGGTACTATTAAACACAGACATGACTTTACTGACGATGCCCATGACAATCACATGCGATTTTTTTTGTGTAGCCCTTGTTGTTTGATCACAAAGTACAAAGTAGATGAGGAAAACTAGGATGCCTGGTGTATCCAAAGCACCACCATTACTGTCTAGAGTGCGTGGAATGGTGCGCTATGATCGGTTGAGTGGATATCTCGCATTCTGCAGAGAAGGAAAACTGGCGTTTGTTGCGGTTTGGAAAAAAGGGAGAACACATAATAACTCGGCGGGTATAGCATTTTGCATAAAATAAAAAAAAAAGGTGTTTATTTTGGAACCAAACTCTTTATTTATTCAGCAATTCTTCTCCCAGAGTTACTGACTTTCGAGTACCCCAGAACATAATCAGCATTGTTTATGATCTGTATACGTCTCGCTCATGCTGAATGTAAACAATGCTAATTACTTTCTAGCGTACTCTCCAAAATGGTGGAAGACGGTGAACTATCCCTTTAATATCTCTTATTTGCACTTTTGTATCTTTTTTTTTATTACTACTTAATACACATTCATTACATTATGCAACATAATATCTCACAGCTGTGACTTCATACAGTACATAAAATTTGCCATCTCATATTTCACGACATCTTCATTTTTCATATTTGCGACTTTATTTTGCACAATTTTGACTTTAAATATCTTACATTTGTGATTTTCTCATAATTGCATCTTCTCACAATTGACTTTATATCATCAATTTCAACTTTGTGTCTCAAAGTTGCTCCTTCTTATCTCACAATTGTGATTTTATTTATCATAATAGTAATTTAATACATCACAGTTGTGGTCTCATTCAGTATATTAAATAAGCGTTTTCATATTTCAGCACATGGCTGTTTCAAAAATGTGACTTTATTTTGCATAATTGTGGCTTTGTATCTCACAATTTCAACTTCATATCGCAAATTAAGATCTTCAAATTTTACTGCATATAACTTTATCTCAATTATGACTTTGTATCTCAAATTTGTGATTTATTTTTCATAATTGCAACTCTGTTTCTCCCGATTGTGACTATATCTCAGAGTTTCAACTTTGTATCTCAAATTTGTCTATTCATATCTCATAATTATGATGTAATTTCCCGCAATTGACTGTTTCTCATCTTGGCAACTTTATTATGCATAACTGTGTTTATATATCATAATTACAACTTCATATCTAAAATAATGATTTTCATATTTCAATTATATCAATTTTGACTTAATTTCTTAAATTCTTATTTTTTAACTTAAAATAGCTACTTTTTAAATCATATTTGCCCATTCATATCTCATAATGAACACTTGCGTTTTGACATACATTTTAATGTCCATGGCGATTTCTCATAATTATGACTTTATAACAGTCTACTGCGACTTCATATCTCACAATCGTCTGATATTTTCATATTTCACAATTACAGCTATATATCTTTAGTTTGATGTTTTATCAACATTATTTCTCACAATTGCAAGTTTATTTCTCACAAATTGCGACTGTGTCATAGTGTTACTATATCTCACCGTTTATTTCTTATATTAAACTTATTTTGTACTTTGTGGTGGAATCTTGCTTAAATCATTTACTAATCTTTTAAAATCCTTTTTGCAGAAAATTGTAAAAAATATTACATTACAATAATATTATTTTAATGTCACCTTTGAATAATGGGCTTCATGATATTCTGCATTCATTAAAATGATGATGCAGCAGGCCTACTGTATGCCATTCTTTCCTTCAGTTCTGCCATTTTAACACAAAACTACCTCTGCATGTCTCTTAACATAATGTTTTTCATTATATGCACAACAGTCTACCTGTCTGAAATGTTCTAAACCAAAGATTGCATTACGGTCAATAATGCCTATTTATGACCTCAAATAGTGCTTCTTATGACTTTTCCAAGTGATTTGCTTATTCAGGCGTTAATAGCAACAGCAACACGGCCTCATTTCTGCATAATATTCATATACGCTATTGGATATAATAGAGCTGTCTAGTTAATTATAAGTCATCATTAAAGTGTCCCTCAAAGGTTTATTCTCAGCTCATATTCATTTCATATCTGAAGGCATAATCACAGCTCAAAGAATAAAGGCTTGCAGTTTAATTATTCTGTGTAAATACTTAAAGAAACAAAGTGTTTTTACTGCAATAATACAGTGGTACTTTAGCTAAAACACACACATACACACACACACACACACACACACACACAAAACACACAAAAACCTTTATGAAACAGGCTTTGTGATCTAAATTGTGAAATTATGTTTTGTCATTTACTTTAATCATCCATTGTTCTTCTAACAAAGAACCTTGAATGGAATCATGTAAATTACTGGGAAATTACAGTAACATTCGACTCAAAACATTCCATTTGTTTTAAATCCATTGTTGGACCAGCGGCGGAAAAGAAAAGAAAACGTTGAACCCCCCAACATGCATTCTGCATTATGCATAAACTCTACTAAAGCACTTTTAGTAATTCTCCTCGTGCGCCACATTGTCTCCAACGTGTGTTTGAATTATCCGGCTCTAATGTGTTTTTCATTAACAAAGCTCTTAAAGACCCTGCGCACTGGTGGATGTCGTGTTGACCATGTCAGATCCAAGTAGGGAAGAGAGAGCGAGCAACTAAAAAAAACTTTCTAGTGCCATTTTGTTTTGTGTGCACTGTAATTAACTTGCCAGCAGTAGCACATTAGCGTTGCATTAAGCTATCAAGAGCGAAGCTCAGGCGCTAGGTAAACAACAGGAGCTTGCGTCGGCCGTGACTTATGTTTCTTTGGAGACTCGGTGACCCCCATTAGAGCGGTGCCCTCTTCCTGATGCCCACAAAAGCAGACAGGGCTTTAACTGTCACCCTGGCACCAGTGGGTAATGCCCACCGTTCTGGCTTGGTTAATTATTACTCGTCTAGGATTAGATTGCTTACCAGTGTGGCTCATTATATGGAACTTTTGAGAAGGCTAGTTATTGAATTATTCTGTATTTGTGAATTGTTTTTACTGTTTAAATTAATTTGAAAAGCCTATAACAGGCTATTAATAATGACAGGTTCCATAATGACAACTCGGCCCATTTCATTTTTTTAGAAAAACTTCGAAAACTACAACTTCTAAGTCAATCTGCTACAACACTTTTGCGTGGTTGAGTAAATATTTCTGCAGCTGTGACATTTCAAACCTCTAAAAGTAGATTTGGGAACCTTCCATTCATCCATCCTTCTCAATATGCACTCATCCATTGTTTGTGTGTCCATTACTCTTCCTCAAGCGTGCGGTCGCTCCTTTAGCGAAGCTCTCATTCACAGCAGACTTGTCACCCCTGATGTGCAGTGGTAGCGGCACCCAGCAGCACCGGCTCTGTGTGTCCTGTCAGGTTGCCATACAAATTGTGTCAGGAACAATCTGTTGCAGATTTGTCCGTCTCTGGTGGTGTCCAGCCAAGCGGCAGGTCTGCGGCCTCTCTGTCCTCAGGTGATGGGACCCACTGCCCTGTCACATGATATTTGTGGATAGACCTGCGCACCGTGTATGTGTTTGCGAAAGTGTGTGTTTGTGTGTGTGAACGCTGTAGGCTGTTTGTACAATAATTAGCTACAGTAGGGAGGAGGTGGCAAAAGTAATTCGAACAGACAAGATTTTTTACACTTGAAAGAGAGATCACAAATACACTCGGGTTTCAGAGTTTCTGTGTAAGGGAGAGACTGACAAACCATTTGATACCTTGAAGAAATGCATTTGGATGCCTTGAAAAAATAATCCATTTTGATTCCTTGAAGAAATGCATTTTGATACCTTGAAGAAATTAATTTTGATACCTTGAAGAAATGCATGTTTTGAAGGTAATGCTATTTTAGTATTGATATTTCAGTGTGCTCACGTCCACAATATGTATATAAAGCTTTTGTGATGTGGCCTTCATATTATTCCAGAATTGTACATCTCTGTTCAGAATGACTTCATGTTGCATGATATACAATACATAATAGATTGTGCAAATTACCCAGAATTTCCATCTGGACAGAATTTGACAATCAAAAAACATGCTGCTTATGCATTTGCCATTTATGGAATATACTTTATAAGGATTTTTGGGGGTCGAACCCACAACCTTGGAACTGCTACTTTTTACGTAAGCAGGAGCCATACCATGCACTGCTCTGAACACATACATCTGAGATTATCAAGTAGGCTATATCACCGAATCATACACAGAGTGCATGCACATTGATTTATTAGTTTATTAAAACTCAAAATTCCAAGCATTCTAAATTGTAGATGGCAAAAATTCTTCTGTATTCTTTTTTTTTGGGCTATATAATTTCATGTAGGCCTAGAGAACCGTTTTTGTGCTGATGCGTGAACACATTAAATAATAATTTTATATAAACAATTTTATATAAAAGCAATAAATGACTTACATTTTAGAAATAATATTGCTTGTTTTTGCTCAGTTTTGCTAACGTAAATAGTTCCAAACAGATCACCTCACTGTTTTGCGTCTCTGAGCAATGGATGGTGTTTACTTATTGAATGAATAAGCTCTTTGAATGAATCGGTTGAATAAATGATTCAGTGATTCACTCATTAACACAGTCAAATGCTTTGTTTCTGAATGAATCAGCCATTTGAATGAATGAATCCGTTGAATCTCAATGACTCACTCATTAACATTCACTGCCTGGCGGTTTTCATTTCATAAATTCACATTTCAACTATTTTTTTTTCCTTCATGTTTTAAATTATTTAAAATATCAGTATTCAACGTTTAATGTTGAAAACAAAACATTAGGCCTATTTTTACATCTGTATCTGCAGTTTAAAGGTGTCCATGTCCCCTCGGAGATACATAAACTGTGTAAATACATCTAAATGCTATTTCAGATGCAGATTCCAGAAATGTTTTCTTATGTTGGAATGAAACACACTAAGTACCGGATGAAGTGCTTCTTATTCTACCCTTGAAAATACAAAACGTAAGAAAGACATTAAACTGAACACAATCTTGCTTCTCAAGGTGTGTATGAACATTTTTATATATATTTGCTCCTTTTCCGTTTTTCATTTACTTTTACTTTCAATATTTAAGTATATTTAAGATTTAAAAAATACTTTTTGTACTTAAGTACAATAAATATCACTTACATTAAGACTTTTACTCAAGTTATATTCTAAACGGTGACTTCAACTTCTACCAAAGTCATTTCCTGGTAAGATATCTGTGCTTTTACTTGAGTTTGACTTTCCAGTACTTAATACAGCACTGCGTAATTCTTAAAAATCGAGCCTAGGGACAGCAAGTAAAAGGAGAAAAATACAGGGCCAATAACAGAACCCTGAGGAACCTCACAGGTTTTAAGTGCAGATGAAACAAAGTCACCATGCTACACAGAGAAGACTTTAAGCACTTTAAAACTGTTTCACAGATCCCAACTAAATGTGATAAACACTTAAAGAGAATCCCATGATCTATTACTGTATATCAAAGGCTGCACTCAGAATCTATACAAATATTGAGAAATTCACCTTTAAAGTGAAATGCATATATTACTAATCAAAAAAAGTTTTGATATATTTGCGGTGGGAAATTCACCAAATATCTTCATGGAAAATGATCTTTGCTTAGTATCCAAATGATTTTTTGCATGAAAGAAAAATCAATAATTTTGACCCATACAATGTGCTGTTGGCTATTGCTACAAATATACCCATGTGATGTGACTTACGACTGGTTTTGTGGTCCAGGGTCACATATACTTAGTTTGTAACATTTAACTCTGGCAAAAGAGAACTTAAAGTTATCACAACATTTTGATAGAACCTGTTTGATTATGTGGTTGTGGGTGAGGTTAAGCCTGAACACAGACACGAGACGGATCTCCTCAGTCAATCACAAAGCATCGTCACCATATCCCAACAGAAAGTCACGCGTACGTGCCCACAGTGACACGACCTTGGGCTTGTGCGTGTGTGTGTTTGTTTGTGTAGATGTGAGGTTTTGTGTGAAGTGGTCATTGTGGGGCATCAGCAGCAGCTGCGGCCGTCCACTCAGGGGTGTATGTCCCGGGGAGTGATGGCCAGTGAGGGGCTGCAGAAGGTGCTTTAGCCACAGCATGGCAAAGTCGTCTGTTTGCTGAGGAGGTGACCAGGAACCCTGGGGGAACTGAAGAGGACACACACACTTCCACATACACACATTCGTGCTACATAGAGTCAAACTGAGAAACCAATGCTGGACATTACCAGAAAAAAAAACACATGACAGCTGCATTTTCTTCTACTCCAATAGTTAAATGAGATATAGAACTTATTGTTTTTTAAACCACATAGTTTTATTGCTTAGATGTGATCTTTGAGACTTACTTGAGCCCACAGTTGTATTATATTGAGGTATTAACTTTGGTGCTTAGATTATAACAGACACAAATAAGATATTTGTTGAGAATGTAGAGCTATGAAGTTTCCACAGCTTAGATAATTTGGTTTTGGAAGAATTTAATGTTTGTTTTATTTATATAAAAAACCTGAGACATTTGAGACATTGTTGAGATCTTGAGGCCAGCATTATGTAAAGTCTTAGACTGGATAATTTGAGTAAAATATTATTTTGTCATATATTTTTGTTGTCATTATGCAAATATCGATGTATCTTTTTCAGGGTCATTTTATGACTTCATTTCTTTTTTTCTGTTTAAATGTTACAAATATTTATAAAAATCACTTTTTTGGTTGATATTAAATCTTTTAATTAAAAAGATCTAAGTAAAAAAAAAGAATTGTCATGGCTTTTCATAAGATTATTTTCTAAGATTTTATTATTTTTGAAAAATGTTACAAATCTTGTTAAAAATCGAAAATAAAAAATAGACTTTAATAAAAACAATAACATAAATTTAAATCAGCCAATAAAGGGAAAAATGTTTCTGTTAAATATCTGTTGTGCATTTTTTATTACTATTTTTGACTATATTGCTTATTTTCTGAAAATTGTTAAGCATTCAAAATATTAAATGTTATTCAATAATAAATTAAATTAAATAATAAAATAAAATAACTTGAAAAACTAAGTATTCTATTAAATGCTTTATTATTAAATTAAATTAAATTAAAAATACATAAAAATCAAATTTTATGTTAAATGTTTTTATTTTAATTAAATTTAAAATAATATACAAATGCTTGTGACAAAGTTTTTTGTTATTATTATTAAAACTGCATATGCTTAAAAGGATGTGTGTTTGTGTGTGTGTGTTCACACGAGCCTTTGATGCTGCAGGTGAGGCTGCCTCAGAATCAGTCGCCTCCTTTGCATAAGCACTAATGACAGCAGCCAGCACATGTAAATGAAGACGCTTCGCTCTGATTGAGAGAAAGCAATGTGGCTGAGTAGCCACACACTAATCATCCCAGCGGGAAGCTCCATCTGATTCAGTCCCATCATTCCGCATGTGTTCAACATCGGCCCATTTAAATGTCAGGCCTTGATGGGCCACCCCAACTGCAGACAGGGGAGGGGTGGGAGATGGGATGTTTGGAAAAGCGGGGTGCGGTTGTGATCTGATGAGACGAAATTACCTTTTAATTAGTCAATTCTTTAGACTTTCATAATTGTTTTGGTCTTACAACAAATGTGAGGCCTGTAATTTTAAAAGCTATTTTCAGGATGAAAGCCCAGGCACTATGAGAGAGAGTTTGAGAGTACAGAAATAAGGGTTGAAAATTATAGCAACTACTCAGTGTTCAAACACTCATTGAGTGTTTTAACTGACTGGTTGCTGGTCTGAATCAAACTTTTTAAGGTTATTGTAAAGTGAGTTTAGTTTCTATGACAGAGACCTTTGACCTCAGCTGCTTGCCGTCTCGTGTTGCCGTTTTTTTGGGTGTCCACTTTACTTTCATCTTTCTGAATTATTGATTCTCTTTTGATTGAAATAATAACATACTCCATCTGTGTCTAACTTACTGTAACATATCCCTCTAGTGTGATTCGTTACTTTTATTTAAAAAATATTCCAAACGGAACAATATTGATATGAAGAAAGGAGTTAGTGGCCGTGAGTTTATGTGTATGTTTCTATGGCACTAGAATGTAAAGGCACTTTCAGATTGACTGTAACTTCACCCTCAGGACACACAGTCACACATTAACTCATATTTGCCAAAAGACACAAGTGACATTTGTATTTTAATGCTCTGATTGTGTGTATGTGTAACTAAATTCTTTAATAACTGTCACGATTTTTTTTTAAATATGAAAATTCCACAAAAAAAGTACAAATATATTTGCATATGTATATATAAACAGAATATATATAACATACACACACACACACACACACACACACACACACACACACACACACACACACACATATATATATATATATATATATATATATATATATATATATATATATATATATATATATAAACTCTAATTATGTGGATGTAAATATGAAAATAGAAATGCATATTTAAATATAAACTGAATAAATGAAAAAAAAGGGAAAAAAGTGTAGATCATGGAGATCTGGTTCCCCCTGGTGGTCAGAATAAATGCAACGAAATTCAGGTTTCTGTACTTTTTTTCACATGCTTTGTAGATTAGACAGCTGAAACCCATTATATAAATGTACTATGTCATAATTTTAAAAGAAAATGTGGCTATTTGATAAGAATGGCTTTCCTATATTTATTGCTGTTGTTACTGTTATGGAAATTTGTGTACGTGTTTTTCAGGTATTCCCTATGTAATGGGGACAAAATGCACCCTCAGAGATGGTGATATCCAAAAGGCTTGTCCTTGTAGAGACATTTTTGGTCCCGATGAGGAAACAAGCTTATAAATCATACAGAATGTTGGTTTTGGAAATCTTAAATGCATGCAAAGTTTTCCATGAAAGGTAGGTTTAGGTGTAGTGTTAGGGTAAGGGAATATAAAATACAGTTTGTATAATATAAAAACCATGATGTCCACGGAATGTCCCTGTAAAAGTGTGTAATTTTTAAGGCTCTACCTTTTTCACTTGCAGGATTTGGCTGCTATGTCCTCCATGGTCAACAGGGGGTGTCAGAATCCTTCAAATCAGCAGTTATGCTTCATATCACAGTCATGTAAGCACAAAACTCGAACTAGATCAGGTAATAGTACCGTAGTAATGATGTAGTTCTAAAAGCAGTTTTTTAAATGTGTTTTTGCATGTATTGGATTAGCATTTTCCCAGACGATGCATAAATTAATAAAATGTTGTTTGTGTTTTTTTGATCTTGTACACATGAAAATGTATAGCCTACACGATGAAACCCCAAAGGTGTTCGAGATGCTCAAGATGGAATTCATTCTTCATTTCCTGTCAACACAAGTAACGAGGGATGTCTTGAAGGAGTTATATTCATCCCAACTCCAGGTACGTTGAATATAAACCATGAATACAAGCGGAATGATAACATTACTCCACTCAAATGGAAACCACACCATAATAAACATAAAGGATATCTTATACAATTGATTAAACGTACAATCAGTTAAATTAAGTTATAATTAAACCTGCAGAGAAAACACATATACTTTTGAAGCTGAATGCCATTAGCAATTATGAAACTACAAAAATGATAAATGACATTAAATGGTGAATTGTAGGAAATTTACTTACCCCTTTGTATGATATAATCATATAATCAAAGCAGTTTATAACAAGCTTTCTTTGGCCACAAGATGGAGCCAAAACCCTAAAGACTGGGCTTTGTCTATTAAATTATACGGTATATGTTTAGATATATTTAAAGCTCTATGCATCATGTTTCTAGTTGGATAAGGCTGTTTATTACAGTATCAAAATTAATCATGATTTTAGATATTTATACCGAGCAAAATCGGGTTGTGAGTTGTTTTATGCATAGGTTAACAATATGCACAAAATGCCTTAAGTGATTGTTTTTAATGATTGGAAAGTAGAATAAAAGCATGTGTTCAGATTCTCTACTTAAAAGTTTATTTAATTTAGGCTTATCAAAGATGGATTTTCAAATACCATACAAAGGTTGCTCTCTTTGTGTACCTAATTAAGGTATATACATTTATAAAGCATATTATAATGAATTGAGCAGCAATAATTTGTTTCTTATCTTAGGGACGGATAGGATTAGGATTTGTTACAAAATCAAGATCGGGTTAAACATAGGATTAAGCTTGTGATTAGGATTAAGAAAGGACTGGAAAGAATAGGGAACATCCTGTAACACAAGGTGACACAAATGACTGGTGTTAAACATGGAACAAGATAGATATTAAAGGGACAGTACACCCAAAAATGAAAATGCCGTCATTAATTATTCACCCTCATGTCGTTCCAAACCCCATTAGACCTTTGTTCATCTTCGGAAAACAAATTAAGATATTTTTGATGAAATCTGAAATCTTTAAAATAGTCGATGTGACATCAGTGGTTCAACTATTTTGTGAAGTTACGGAACTTTTTGTGCACAAAGAATACTAACATTATGTCTGGTGTGAATGGGCCTTAACAATAAGGACATAGAGAAACAATATAATTGGAAACAGGATATTTTTTTCTAGCTGATGAACAATGAAAAACATTTACAGCCAATCAGAATCCACTTTAAAGAGACTGAGCATTTAAAGCAGCGGATGATAAAACTGTAGCGTGGGCTTATAATTAACAGAACGGTATCATCCGTTGATGTGGATGCCAATTTAATCATAACTATCTTTATTGGCCTAGTTATGGTTTTTGGTATTGACAAGAATTGTTATCGACAATAGTGAATATTAGAAAATATTCTAGGTGCGGTGATTTATCAATCAGTTTAAGTATTTCTGAACGTGGATATAAAGTACAATGATATACCTCATAAAATGAATTCATTATATATGTATAAGAATGTGTGTCTCTTTCTATCTATTTATGGAAAATCTATCCGTAATGGGAATGTTCTACAATTTTACTGTATGGGTTCCACAAAAGGGAGCAGGTCATGAGTGTATAATAGAAGGGACAGGAAACAGCGCTCTCCCAAAATTCCAGGACACTCAAGATATAAACGTTTTTGCTCGGGGGAAGGGCATGTGAAACCAAGCGCTGTGTCTGATATCATGTATTAAACCTGATCTTGAGAACCTGGTGTTACGCTGCTGAAAAAGCAACCCATTCTGCATCTCCGTTTTAGTGTTTAGCGTTGGTTGACACTGTGAAGCATCGGCTGATTGAATGTCTTTGCTGCTGCTATCAGCGGGAGCACATGGGGTCAGAGTTAGCATCAGCCTCTGGCATCCATCAGACGAGGACGCCGAGGCTGCGCTGACAAATATCCACGATCAATAGCATCTGACAGGACAACACGAGGTTATGGCCATCCCTGTCTGCGCTATCTATTCTCTTTCAAGTCTGACAGATGTGGGGTAATTAATGGACAGCATTAATCAATCAAAGCCATTGCTAAACTACAGATAAAATGTATCGTTATTTACTTTGTGAGAAAGAAATAACGCTTTTAAAGGGATAGTTCACCAAAAAATGAAACATTTGTCATTTACTGTACTCAACCTAACCAGTATGACTTGTATATAAAAATTTGTACAAGCTGCTCTTTTCCTTACAATGAAAGTCAATTGTTAGCGCACACAGTCAAGCAATATTTCAGTATTTTGGCTTTAAGAATACTTTTATTATGCCTGTTATTTGATATTTGACAGTTTCTGGTCACCTTTCACTTTAATTGTGTAGGGAAAAAAACAACTTAATACATTCCTCTAAACGTCTTTTGTGTGCCACAGAAGAAACCAGGTCAGGTTTGGAGAGACATATGGGTGTATAAATGTTGATAATATTTATTTTGTCCGATTTGCAAGACAAAAAGATAAATAACAGACATCAGATAAAAATCTTGAAGTTTTATTTGCATATATAAACCTGGTTAGATGTCACAATGGATAAAAAGTCACAAAACATATAAATAAAGCATTTACAATAGCAGAAACTACAAAAAACTTTTTTGTGCTTACAAGATCCACAGTGAAATATACAATGCACATTATTACAACGACTAAAAATGGAGATGAGGAGAAATGAAATGGCTTAGTGTTGTGATGTCATTTCCAGTTTCGCAACCAATAGAATACGAAGAGATTGCAAATCTAGGATAAACGATTGTGCTTGAATCTTTAAAGAGAAGAACCAGAATTATCTCTGTATATCTCCTGAGGTAGACCCAATTATATTGAAAGTTCTCGTCCACTTTTGATATGTGCCAAATGCAAAATCAGATCAGGTACAGTATCTTTGTGATCTGGAGAATTTGCACATTTCTTCTTCTAAACTGTAATTGTAGGACAAAAGCAGCTCAGCAATAATAAATATAAAATGATAAACTGTGTCACTTTATTTTATGTTGAAAGGAAGAATGCTTGTGTTATGGTGTTTAATGGCCTGGTAGATAAAGATGTCTTCTTTATGAAAAAAAAGAGCAAAGTCTGATTGGAGTAATAAATATCAGACCCATTGGACCTTTTGACAGGGTGAAGTACGCACTTATTTAAATCCAAAATTGAATACACCACACAGAGTTCATAACTATAAATAAGTTTATATTAAATTTACAAAACACAATTAATATTAAATCAGACATGGTCAAGTATTGCTGAAACTTTTGGGAGTACCTTTATAATGCACTTTTTAAGATCCTGACCACTAAAAAATAAAACGGAAGGCAACTGATGCAAACAAATTACAAATATGAATTCACAAATTATTATTTACCTACAATAGTCAATTCTCAAGTCATTCAAATGGTGTCGGCTTCAATCCGACTTAAAAAAAATATTAGATTTCCATGCATTTTTAAATACAAGCAGTACAAAAAGACTAATACTCTTAAGTAAGGAAGAGTTATGTTGAAAAAGGGGTGTGGTTTAATGAGTCTCAGGAGTTTCCTGGGTTGGGGAGATCAAATACGATTGGGGGATTGGTAGGCTGGAAGCTGACTGTACATGTGGAGGAGTTGATAAATGTTGTATAGCCATCTGTCATTATACCATACCCTGAGAATGAGAAAGAAACCCGTTTTATACATGTATCTGTTATACAATATAATGCTTTAATATATATATAAAATGTTATATAAGAGTGCCATGCTCTTACCTTCATGTATTCCCCCATATGCGTGGAGTTTGGGTCGGACCCTCTTTTGTACTGTATTGAGTAGTTCCACGCAGCCAACTCTCTGAAGTTCTTTTGGGACCCAATCTCTGAACCCTGGACAAAGTCCAACATCACATCCTTTGTGGCGTATGACCACATTTATGATGATTTTAAAATACAACAGTCCATCCGCAGACACAAACTGATGTATACATACTCAACATCTAGAGTTACATCCACATTTCAGTGCTTACCCAGAGGAGGCCCATGTGTCATAAGAATATCTACATCTTCAGGGATCTGGTTCCACTTATCGAGGAGAGACTGGCCACGGGGTAAGTTAAACCCCCATCCATTAAACCACGGGGTCCTGTGGGAGCAGACAGACGCATTTTACACACTTCATAAATGTCGAAATCATCATACACATACCTGCATGCTGTTCTCACACATACGCAAAAGTTGACAGTATTATCAAAAACTATTTTCAAAGTAGACTAGTTGGTAAGGTGCATTAAAAAAAAAATATCTAAAAATGCTTTCGAGTTTTGCAGTATCAGATTTGAGGCCATGGCGGAACACAAGCTATTCGTTTCAGTCTCCATCAGGGCGTCCGGCGGTTCGCAGAGGTCATCTGCAGAGGAAGCAGATTGATCAAGCTGTCAGCACCAATGAGCAGAAGCATGTTAATAAGAGTTTTATTTCCCCTCTGGGATGGGCCTGCTGACAGCCTGCAGTAACCCGGGCCAGACCTTTATTTACCACTTTCAGACCCCGTCTGATAAGGGCCAAGTGTCTGGCCCCAGCTAGACAAGGCTGTGCAAGGCCAGGGCTAAATGTAGGCCTTGGTAGAGAGGGCAGGAACTGACCCCATGCTGATAAGCAGAGCTGGGTGATGGATGGAGGCAGTGCAGACAAATGAGAGTTGGAAGCACTGTGGAGAGCAATGTCTGCAACTGCTCAACAGCACTTCAGAAGCTGCACTACGGTGCAGGATTTCAACCCAGCTTGAAACCAACGCTAAAATGGAGGTGACTATATGTTAATGTGCTTAATTAATGAGAATTTTTTTACATACAGGAGAACATCTCATTCACAACTCGCATGTATGCACATGAGTTTCTTCCTAAGTTTATTAATTTGGAGTACTCTAAATGAGCAACCATGTGCCAAAGATTGGGAAATAGATATTTCATCTAAACACTTTAAAAAACAAAGTGACTGCTTATTATTTTCGTTTTCTTTGCGCAAAAATAGTATTCTCATAGCTTCAGAACATTACGGTTGAACCACTGATGTCACATGGATTATTTTAACAATATCATTACTACCTTTCTGGGCCTTTAACGTGTCAGTTGCATTGCTGTCTATGCAGGGTCAGAAAGCTCTTGGATTTCATCCCAAAATATCTTTTTGTTCCGAAGATGAACAATGGATTTGTGGGTTTAGTAAATAGTGAAAGAATCTTAATTTTTGGGTGAACTGACCCTTTAAGACTTTAAGACCACAAAGGTAAAATCTACCAATTTTATAATTATGAAAATTTTAAGCAACATTCAGCACACATGAAAACATTCTTACCAGTACATAGGGCATGTTTAAATCCTATCAAGCCAGTTACATTTTTGTGAATCCTCTTGTGATATGACCTGATTGATTAATATGATTAATATAAAAAAGCTTGAAATAAAAGAAGCATTAGAAAGGATGAGATTGCAAATACTAAATAGCTTAGTTGAAGCAGCTAATCGCATTAATAAGTCTTAAAGAGCTTGATTCTATGGTGCTCACAGACATACATATATGTATGAGCTCATATGCCCAGCTGTCCGGAGGTTTTTTTATGAGCACTTGACAAAGTCAGAGCCTCTGAGAAGCAAAAGGTTAAGACTAAAGGGGGAAAGGGTTTTCATAACATGTTCTCTGAGACCTGAGGCCTGGATCTTCTTTTTCATTCACTGAATTATGTTGAAATAGACGAGGGACTAGGGCCCAGTCATTTCCACCTAAGAATAACAACAGAAAGACAGCCCTGGAGCGGTGTATTGAAAACCAATTACAGAAAGAAAGAAAAGGTTTTAGAGGAAAAAAGGAAAAAGCATGGAGACTGTCGCTTTAAAATAACTCCCAATTATACTTAGAGACCCAGTTAAACCTTGCAAAAGAACAAGGTCTGTCAAATAAGACAGCTGTTCTCCAAATACGTTTCCTAACCATACATGATGAGGCTCAAGATTTACTAAAAAAAATAAAAAAACACACACAAATGAGAGATAAAATGGTTTTAATAATTGCGCTTATCAATAATCAAAATCCAAAAAAGTGTTGGGTGGTCCTGTGACTCAGTGGTAGAGCATTGTGTTAGCAGTGCAAAAGGTTGTGGGTTCGATTCCCAAGAAACACAAAATAGTTTGTAGAACCCTTACATTTGTAAGGGTTTAATTTAGTGGTTATTTTTCCTCAAATGGTGTGGGAGGACTATACATGATCTCAGAATAATGGCTGCATGAATCTTAATATTCATGGTATCTTTCGTGTGACATTCAACCCAATACTTTTCTGGATTGCTCAAGGACTGATTTCATATTTGTTTTTGAAATAATAATAAAAAAACATTCAGTGTGGTAAATTTTTTTTGGCATTGTAGTGTCTATAACTTTTTATCTTTTTGAGCATTATCAACTCTGGATGAAGGAAAGTAAAGCCTAAAGTGTCATCTTTTCAAATATTAATTTTGTGTGTAGCAGACCATTTCAAGTTGGGTAGGTTCAAGTTAGGTAGGTTCAACAGGTTAATGTCCATCATCAAAGGCTGGTCTACTGTTTGTCTATCCATTAGCACTTCTTCATAGATTTGAGAGAATAGAGTTGATAGTGGATGAAATATAGCCTGAACACAGGAAATGCCTGCTGAGGTCTCAGTGTATGTGTGTGTATGCTGGGTAGCCGGGCTTGTCCGTGGATGATTGATGGGAAGGCAAATAAAGGCGAGTGGTTGCTTTCGAACACTGTGCACCAGGCTGGTACTCTTGGGTACAATCTCTCAAACCCTGATAGGTTTCCAGCAAACATACTCCGGCTGGTCTGCTTTAACTCACACACAAACATCAGTCATTACTTCCCAACATGTACATGAAAATGGGGATCTCTTTATGATAAATGTAAAGATTGGCAATAGTTAAAAGATTTATTATTAGACAAAATTTTTATGTAGAATTAACCGAAAACATTTGCCAGTGACTTTTAAATATAATTAGCATAATTAAACATTATTATAATTAATAAAGTTAATATAATCATTATATTATAAGTCCATTACTTGTCAAAAAAATAAAAATAAAGTTTAACCATGTAAGTTTAAAAAGAGAGAGAGAGAGAAAAGAGACTTTCACTGTCAAAAACTCTGTTCAGTACAGAGACACTAGTGTATATTTGTGTCTGCGTGTGTGTTTGTTTTGGCTGTGTCAGCACTTTGTTTTGATGAACTCTCGGTGACCTAGACACGTACACACACAGTGGCACACAGGAGCAGCCGGCTGAGCCAGTAACACACACTCCCAGTGCTTGCTTAGGAATCAGTGTGTTACTCTAATGCACAGACCTGCAAGTCCTTCAAACACCTCACATGCAAAAAGGATTACTGAAATATTTATCTGCCCCTGACAGCGGGACGGCAAAAGAGAGGGGGATCAGGGAAAGATGTGTGATTGTGAAAGTGATGTTGGAGAAGGTTATCAACGGTCAGGAGGGAAAAAGCAGAGCTGGACATGGGACAGAAAGAAAAATGAGAGTAGAGAGGAAATGAGACGCTGTTGGGATTTCCTGTCTAGTCTGATTTTGTAAATGCAAAGAACATCCCAGAGCAAGTCTGACAGCAAACCTTTTAAATATTCCTTACAATATGGTGCAAATACCAAATATTTTTTGATGGAAATGAATACAAAAACAACTTTTTCTGCCCCTATATCATCAAAGTCTGAAAATACATTAGGTCTAAGTTTGGAGTTTTTGAAATAAGTATTTTACGCTCACCAAGATGGATTTACTTATAGTATAAACAGCAATATTGTGAAATATTATTACATTTTAAAATAACTTTTCTCAACTTTACTGTATTTTAAAATGTAATTTATTTTTATGATGGAAAAGCTGATTTTTCAGCAGCTAATTCTCCAGTCTTCAGTATCACACAATCCTTTAAAAAACTGACTAATATGCTGATTTGCTGCTCAGTCTTATTAATATCAATGTTTAAAACAGATGTTGATTAATATTTCTTTCATAATTCTTTGATGAATAGAAAGTTCAAAAGAACAGCATTTATTTAAAATAGAAAGCTTTATAAATTCACACTCACATTATGGATGTGAAATAGCTTAGGAAGACTGCTTCATGTTAACTTAAAGCTGTTTATTCATTTGCCAAGAAAAAAAAGATTGAACGAGTGAATTCAAACAAATCAAAGGAAAAACAAGACCTAGCCTCTCAATAAACAAAACTGGATTAAAAGAAAGATTAAAACAATTTATAATAATCTATAATAATATAATAATTACATTTGTCATGTTGCACTAAAGTCAACCAGACTGCAGTAAAAAAAAAAACTTTTAAAATAACGCTTACTACAAAGGTAGACTACAACTAAATGAAACATGTTGTGTCTGCACGTTGCACCCCGCCCCCCTAAAAAAATAACTTAAAAAATAAACTTGTGGCCCACTCAACTCCTTAGTATGCTTGTGAATAGATCAGTTTTGAAAGAAACTTCTACATGGCTGACATATTTTTGTATAGTCTGCTTGCTAACGGGCATCTGACCACTTATTTTAGTCGGTCCATGGCTCTCTCTTTCCCTGTGCCCTCACTATGCCCTCCACCCCCCTTGATTTCTCAATCCTCACTGCCCGGTACTGCAAACACCACCAGCCATCAGGCCCAGCAGAGGAGATGTCAGCTGTTAATTACCACTGACAAATGACGCCACCTTCGGGCCAGGGGTCAGCTTACAATCAGTGACGTGAGCAGGTAGCTTGTCGGCAGGAGCTGAAGAAAATCATTGCTTCTATGGAGGCTTCTGTTGATAACTGAGAGGACCGGATGGACGGGGTAATTACATTTAAGCACAGTATGCGAGTTCTGCGATTTTTCCATGAAGGTCAATGACGAATTAAAAAAAGAAATTTTACATGGGAAACTAAAAGTGCAAGAAACATATGACTCAACTGCAAGAATATAGGACTTGCAACAACTAGGCCATAGGATCGATGCTCGGGGGAACATGTGAAAGCCATCACATTGTGGATAGATGAATGTGAAAATCAGAGGAGAGATGAGAAACATCAGACTGTTACAGATCCTTGTCAACACCTTAATTCAGTCAATTCAGATGAGTTCATTAATATTCATTAGCAGGCCTCCAAGAGTCAATGCTACCGAGGTACAATACTTTAAAGCACATTAAGCTATCAAGATGTTATAACAAGCCTGTGTGTGTCTTCATGTGTACTAAAATCAGTGCATTGTGTGATTTACCGCTTCACAAAATGTTAATATTTATCTCATCCTTGCCAGCCAGAATGAAATCATCTAGAAAGGTGGTCAATTTACACAGGAAACCAAATATGTTACACTGACCGTTTAGAGCAAAGCCATTTCTGTACAAAGGCACAGTTTGTTCAAAGCTTTCTCTTCTGTTAAAAAGACTACAACAATTCACAATTTGTTTTTCACATTTCACATTCACATTTTACACAGTTTTAGTAATAAAGGGCCAATAGTTTTCTAACAATTTACATCAAACACAACAAATCTTTTTTTTTGGCCTTCTGAGAAACGTTTGCATATCTGATCTTTTTGGTCACAGTAAAATCAGAAATAATGTGAAATATTACTACAATTGAAAAATAACTCTTCTGTTTTAATATATTTAATTCCTGAGATGGCAAAGCTGAAAAGCCATTATTCCAGTCTTCAGTGTAACATGATCTTACAGAAATCAGACTAATATACTCAACTTGCTGCTCAAGTGACCTTTCTTATTATCAATGATGAAAGCAGTCGTGCTGCTTAATATTTTAGTGGAAGCTAATTTTTTATTTGAAAAGTTAAAAAGAACACCCTTTATCTGAAATATAAATATTTTGTAATAGTATTTACAAATGTCAAATAACAAATTTGCTTACAAATATCTTTCCAATTTAACGCATCTTTACTGAATCATACGGGTGGGTGATATGACCAAAATCTTCTATTACAATATGAGTAATTTTATTTAATGGTAACACTATATAATCACAATATAGTTATTTTTGCTTTAAACAATGACTTTATGATATCAAACTTTTGATAACATAGACATTTCATTACATTTACATTTATTCATTTAGCTGACACTTTTATCCAAAGCAACTTACAATTGCTATATATGTCAGAGGTCACACGCCTCCGGAGCAACTAGGAGTTAAAGCTGCGGTGGGTAACTTTTGACGCTCTAGTGGTTAATAAACAGAACTGCTTGCGTCTTGCGGAAGAACATCGTAGCCGGAACTACTTCTCTCTGTTATGTCTATGAAGAATCACAAAGGTACTGGGTTACTCTGCCGCGGTACCCCCGAAGCAATCTTAAATTGTCCGAATATAAACACTTATTATAGGTGCACCCTAGTGATTCAGGACAAGCTAAAAACACGGTTTGGAAAATGGATTCATGGTGTACGTATTATGTTCATTTTTCTACATTTTGAACACAAACAAAGTTACGGACCGCAGCTCTGATTGGTTATTTTTCACCGGGAGCGATGGAGTTTCTGCAAATGGCAATAGGACCACTGGGAGGATTTTTTTCACACATTATCTGTCTCATATTCTACTGTCAGGACATAATGACAGGTTTAATAAATATTTAAACATTTTTACAAAAGTTCCCTACAGCACCTTTAAGTGTCTTGCTCAGGGACACATTGGTGTCTCACAGTGGATTCGAAACCCGGGTCTCTCACACCAAAGACATGTGTCTTATCCATTTCATAATTCTTGTCACTAGTGTCAGTATCATAAGAAAAACTAATAATAAATTAAAGAAAAAGAAAAAAAAACTCAAGCTCATCGAAGACAAGAAAACAGTCACTTATTACAATGAACAGGAAAAAAAAAAACTACTACAGTAGAACAAATAAATAAGAAAACATATTTATATAAATAAGAATTAAACATATAGTTGTATATTCTGCAAGAATGACAGACCGCAGGAATATTAGACTGCTGTTACTTTAAGAGATGCTCAGATCCAACATGCTGTCGCTTTTTTTTCTTCTCAGCTGTTTGCTTTCACTTTCACTTAAAATCTAAATTACTGTATTAATGAAGATACTTGCAAAAGCAGCAAAAATAAAGGCACCTGTGCGCACCTCTCTGACACTACGCAGAGAGAAATGAGTTCTCTTTTGCTGCTGATTGCATTTAAACACAAATCACTTGTTTTAGAGAAATGATAGAGAAAATATTCCAAAATCTCTGCCGGTTGACAAATATTCAGTCGGTTAATTGTGTCTACCAGGATATCACCCACTCCTACTGAAGAAAAAAAATCCAAACTTTAAACAGTAGAGCCATTTCATAAAATTGTGGGGACAATCAACATAAACAAAGCAATGGGGATAAACTGTCCTCACCTTAAATGACATACTAATGCTACCAATACTCATATAATTAGCTTCACACAGTTCTGACCACTCACAGAGAGAAAACCATACACTTTGTATCTATCCATACTAATGCAGATACAGCTTTGTTGTGTGTCCTGAAAAAACACAAATGACTGTTATATCATCCCTGATCATTCATTCACAAGCACATCATAATCACAAGAATGAAACGGTGATACGGTTTCCATGGCAACAAGACAGATGCACCCCCACTATATATTATAGCCTGGCCTTTAGAGATGTAAAGATTCACTCAACTCATGATTCGATTCACGATTCAATTCACAATTTTTTTTTCAATATGAGATTTAAGACAAACTCATCATCTCAGAATGGTTTGACTTCAGTTTTGTGAAACTATGTATAAAAAATATCTGCATGAAACTAAAGCGGACGAGCTGAATGAGACAGTTCACTCTCTGCCCGCAGGTGGCGCATAAAGAGTTTACTTGGTTTCATCTGTAAACAAAGCAGCGCTGCACTTATGAAATGTAATATGCATTATACAGAGGCAAATTAAAAGAAAAAATCCTATCTTAACTTTTCTAGAGACAAAAATTTCCCCTCAGGCATTCATTCACAACTCCTACCTGTAATTGAATCGCGATTTGTGTAGCATCTTATCCAATTTGAATCGTCACACATTTTAATCTATTTTCAACCGGCTCGCGGTTAACCGTTACATCCCTACTGCCCTTGCAAACACTCACCCATGATGAACTTGGGTCACATGACTTACGCCTGCCTTTCCTAAGAGGATTAAAGAGCCTTTGATTTCAAAAGCCAAATCAATGTCTAGCACAACCAGCTTAAACGTTAATCAAACCAATCACAGCTGCAAGCTGGAAAATATACAGAACATATCAGTGTGGATAACTAGCATATCGTAAGCAGGATTACCACATTTGCCGTTATCAGGATAGTGCTTGCCAAGCTATGCAAGATAGCATCGCTTCTATTAGATGTTACGGTTAGGCCTACAAAGGTATGCTGGATATTTGTAGAGAGTAATCATTTCAAGGTCAATGTACTGATGCGAGTACCACCATGAAAGGGAATAGCAATAAATAAATGGACATAAAACATTCTCGTCTTCTACCGTCGGCTAGACAGGAGTCAAGCCTGACTGAAAACTTTGTAGGGAAGAAGAATGAAGCTGCGTAAATGACCTCCTTGATAGCTGAGGCCTGGGGTCAAGAGGGTCAGAGCGGCCAACTGCGAGCATGCACTTGGAAGGGCACACCGGGGTCGGCCTTACTTTTTGATCCTGGCTCTCAACGAAGCACCAGGATGTGTTACAAAAAGCACTTCCTGCATCAGAGGCTGGGAAAACTATGACCACAGCGCACCCCCACCAAGACCACCCATCGCATATATCTGGTTTTCCCACTTCTTACCAAAGTTATCATTCTAATTTTGGTTGGCTTGAATATTTTAGTTGGACAAGATGGTACTGTATTTGGACTGTCAATCTAAATACATCACACTGTGGTGTTTCAAATAGTGAGTACCGTATTTCTGTTTGTTGTTGTTAATGTTTGTTACACAGAAATCAAAATTATCAGTATGATAGCACTAAATTATGCCCCCAATTTTTTTTTGTGTGACAAAAACGAGTACTTTAAGCAAACAAAATAAATTAAATAAATGAAAACAATATACATAATCTAAAATGGTAATGAATACATTTATGTATATAATTTATTATTCTTACACACACAATACTTAAACTACAAAAGTACTGACTATATTATATGTAACAAAATATATATTACATATAGTGATGTCAAATCGATTAATCGCGATTAATCACATTAAAAAAGTTTGAGTTTAAATGATATATACACACACACACACACACACACACACACACATATATATATATAGAGAGAGAGAGAGAGAGAGAAAGAGAGAGAGAGAGTAAAAAGTAACAGAAACAGAGATGGAATGAAAGAGAGAGTGAATGTGTGTAACACTATCTGTAGCGAGTGAGAACACGTCTTGCGAGTATAACAGCGTCTAACATAACCCAGGTCTACAAAGGTCTTTCTGCCCAAGACTGAAGATATAATCAGTTTATCTCAAGGTATAAAACAGCCATGAGAAATCATACTATAGAAATAAAACCTTATTCAGTTTCAATAAATCAAATACAAACTTAATGTAGGTCAATCAGCCTTAACTTACAAACCTGACATATGTTGCATATGGTTTGTATATACACAGCACTGATGGTGATTTATGGAGCTTTATCAAAACGTTCTGCAGCTACTGATTCTATATTAACCTAAAAAGATGAAAGCAAATACAAAAACAGCACCAAATAATGTTTTCTTTGAAATACAATTTACCAAAAAAAGATCATCGTGGATTTTCCAAATATTTTAGAGGAGTGGTTCCCAATCTTTTAAGACCAGGTACAATGTCTAATCAAATCAGATTATTCAGGGTCCATCTAGTAACAGATGAATCCTATTTGTGCCCCAAACCACCAATGTAAAAAGTTAAATAAATGTAAGGAGTTTCAGTTTAAAGTGATTTTTATATTTCTTAAATAATTTATAATAAATAAAACATCATTTAATAATTACTTTAAGATGGATATACACGTAAGGAGTTTAAAAAAGTGATTTTTGTGCTTCTTAATTTAAATCCAACTACTTTATTTTTTACAGTTTTTTTTTCATTTTTTTTTTTTTACAGCAGACATAGTCAGTTGAATGTGTAAATAAAATACAGTCGGTTGAACGTGCAATATCAGTGTACTGGATCCATGCATTGTCTTAAAGTGACAGCACTTTTTAATATTAATCGAACATCAAAAGACAAGAAATCAGTCACTGCTCTTGACTGAATAACTTTTGAAACTTTAATGAGTATTAATCTTTAATATGCCGCCCATGTCCTGACAACTTATTAGAATTACCGGCCCAAGCCCAACCCAAGCTCGTCTTTCTTTCCCCCTTCTCCCAAAACAGCTTATACAACTGTTCCAGATATCAAAATAGTTCCGTTTTCTATGTAAATGGCCAAGTGATTGAGGATTTTTTTTCTTTTTTTAAAATTAAGTTAATTTACAAAAACATTTGGAGCTTTTTTGTTTGTTAAGTTTGTTTGTTTGACAGTGAGACTATGTTTGACAAATTAAGCCTTCACGGCTTGCCTAAAATTAAATCTATAGATACAAAACAGTTCAAGCATATAACAATATTTAAATGTTAAACCTAGAAAAAAGTTTCACTATATCCAATAGTCTGTGTGAAGAGTGGAAGCTAAAGCGTGCTTTGCAGGACATAGAGGCACCAGGGCGATCACTTGCATTTTTTTTTCAGTGGCTACACAGTCATTTTTGTTCATAAAGGTAAGAGTAATACATCATTCATAACTCTAAAGGGTCTACTTTTATTTGTGTGCACTCACAATATCAACAAAATGTTGTGCTTTTATAAAATAAAGAAAACACCCATCAGATCTTGAACAGGAGCACTTCACAAAAATGAACCGAAACTTAGCGAAAACATGCCTCACGGTCCTGGTCTGGTGGAACAATAAACACCGTCGAGCTGCTCTTGACAGTAACGGTAGCATGGTCTCATGTTGTTTCCACTAGCATGGCGGCCTGTGTCTGAACTATGATGTGAAAATTGTCCCAAAGTCCGGCCCGAGGGGTGTAAAAAAGGCTGAAATGCAGGGCTCTACTGTTCACTGCCCTGACCTCATGAAATGCCCCCCCCCCCAGCCAGACAACAACATGTCCGTTGTTCTGACCTTCCTGGCCTGTACAATGCCCATAGGTACCCCTTGCACCAGAAAGCATGAGTGTTGCCAATGATGTAGTTCAAAGACTGCCGCTGACATCACTCTCATTCTCTTTCGGGAGTGCCATAACGGGTCAACCCAGAGAGGCTACCCAGCATTGAAACTCTTTCATAAATAGTCTGCCTAAGGGAAATACTATTAGAGCTGAGGCCATCAGATCTAATAGTCTGAGGGATGTGCAAAAATAAACACTGTTCCCTTTCCGAAATTCTGCAAGGCATTGTGTCAATTTTATTACCCTCTCCTCTGACCGTCGCGCTCTGAATGTCACTGAGTCCAGTAACAACCCCAGATGTGTTACTGACTGTGTGGGAACTAAAACACTTTTTTCGTGAGTTTAATTTTAATCACAGTTTCTGTAGATGTTCTAGGAGCGTGACTGTGTGATCTCTCGCTTTGTGCTCCTATTGAGCTGTGACCAGCCAGTTGTCTATCAGGGCTCCAGACTAACATTTAAGAGAAGTGGCACCAGCGCCACTAAGTTCTACAGATAGTGGCACCAAGAACAGATTTGGTAGTTCTGGGGATGGTGTGTGGGGGTATTCATAATAAAGATAATTTAATCATTAATGACTATTGTTTTGCATTAATAAGTGCAGTTACTAATAAAATTTCATTTTAATTTCTTGTTTATTTTTCTTTTCTTTATACAGATTTGACAGTAAAGCACTAAGCTTGACTTAAAATCTATACAAAATTTACTTGTATTAACAGTAACAGGTGCCAAATCTACTTTTTATATACAGAAAATGTATATATTCCACTCTTATTAAATGTACCATTATTTTTCTAGCATATGAAACTGACCAACTTCAGTGATTATGTGATTTAGAAGCAAACTGAAGAAAAGTTTGTGACTTACGTCACATACACAAAAAAATACACAAGAAAATCTGATTTCTTGATGATTTTATAATTTATAATAGTGAATTTATCATTTCAGAATATAAAGAAAAAGTAGAAATAAGCCTCTGCTGCGGTCTACTGATTATAATTGTGATTTGATGCATTTTAAGTGCTTGTTTACCACAAAGTATATTTTGTTCATCCTGGATCATCTTAGAGCTTTAAAGTGCTGGAAATAATTGTGTGAAATGCATGAAAGTAATTGAAAGGTGCTTTGATTTCTCTCTCAAAAGGTTGTACAAACCCAGAAATGAATGATATAATGCATTCAACTATTTCTACCACAACACCATGGTTACAGTTAGCATTTCCACTTCTGGTTTCCTGACATATGTCAGCGCTGTTATAACAGAGATTTCTGTGCAGATTTTGAATGCTTTTCACTAGATCTTGCAGTAACCTTATCATTGTGTGGTGAATTCAAACGCTGCTCACTGGATCTCACAGCACTGTTGCATCTGTGCTGAACCTAGGGTTGGGAATCATTAGAAATCTTCCGGTTCCGCCTAACGGTTCTGGTTCCGTTAAAATCATTAAATAACTATAAATAAAATAGTGGTAAGGAAAACTGCATAATACTCAACTTCTCACAGCTCAATACTGTTTATTACTTACTATCATCATAATTTAAAGGTTGCCAATGTCAAAATTCAACATATATTACAATATACGGATCTTCATATCTAGGGTTGGGTATGGTTAGAAATGTTCAGATTCTGGTTCCATTTAACAAATATGTTTTTTACTATTTTACCTTCATTGAATGTAGTGTTGCTGGAAGGTAGTAAGTAATGTTGAGGTATGCTACTCCATCAGTCAGCATGTGCTCTAAAGTTGATGTTTTTTACACTATCAATAACATTTTGCATTTTAACCAGGAATAAGCTGGTTGGTCAAATAGTCCCTTGAGGGACTTGTTAATTTCCCTAAATTAATGAAATATAAACTGTTATACTTATAACTAAAGGTTATAGATCGCTCTTTCCGTTTGCTCTGTTGTTTTTTTCGAACTTATCCATGCCTCATTGTTCATACTTGAAGTAAACTTCAAGTATGAACAATGAACAAAGTAAATGAACAAAGTAAACTTCAAGTATCCATTTGGTGAACAAATAAACTGTTTTAGACCGCTGCTAGAGTGTGTGTGATACAGGAGTTTTCCTAGAATTAGCACTGCTCTTTTATTTTGATTAGATAAATCATTAAGTGTTCAAGAATAGAAGCAGTTAAAGTGTGAGAGTATACATTGTGCTGGTATAATTGTAGTGCCTTGTGATTTCCGTGATGTGAAAAACACAGACGGAATCGTGGAATCCAGTCATAAAAATGGAATTCACAGTTTAATGCGGAATGTCATGGAGTAGGTCATTACAATTAAATCGAATTGCGAAATGTACTAAGTATCTGTAACTATTAAGCCACAAAAGTCTATTTAAATATGAATCCTGCATGTTCTGCATGACTCTGTTAATGAAAAGCACAGACGCAAGGTCTCATTTATTCATTTACACATATACTGAAGCTATATAATTTCAGCTTCTGTCGTCTCACTTAATGAGGATGTAAACACATGAACAACTTCTCCAGAACTGCTCTGAGAGAGCCTTCATGAGCATTTGACCGTATGATTTGAATAAAACTGGCAGCCATATCACCCTGGAGCCCAAGACCGGTTTCCCATTGAAGCTAAGCAGGGTTGAGCCTGGTCAGTACCTGGATGGGAGACCTCCTGAGAAAACTAGGTTGCTGCTGGAAGAGGTGCTATTGATGGCCTCTGACCATCATGGCCTCCTAACAATCCCCATATCTGCTGATTGGCTTCATCACTCACAGTATGCTGGTGTGAGGTGGGCGTTCTGGTGCAATATGGCTGCCGTCGCATCATCCAGGTGGATGCTGCACACTGGTGGTGGATGAGGAGATACCCCCTGACTGTGTAAAGCACTTTGAGTGCCAAGAAAAGCGCTATATAAATGTAATGAATTAAATAAATATACACAGAACTGAAAAGGTATTCACGGCAACCAGTCAAAATAAAAGTCTGGAACTATTTTTCAGTACAGTGTACATAGCCTCCTCCTCCTCCTACTAAAATGAAACAAACATAATTTTTTAAGGAATAATCACACAAAATTTCTTCCATGTTTTAATATTAATAGTAAATCCCCTTGTTTGCCAAAAAAAAAAGTTTGCTTAATTTTTAGTAATTAAAAGATAAATGCAATTAATGTTTAATGCCTTGATTTGATAACCAGAAAAATTGTAATACACAACACAGAGTTGTTTTTATGCATTCAACACAGAATTTGGTAACAATAAAAAATATTGTGAGAAAAAAAAATAAAAAAATTCATAGGGCCTTAAACGTATGGGCGTGGAGGGGCTTTTTTAAAAAGTTGTATATATATTAGTTTTTATATATTATATATTCCCCTGTGAACCGTTTGGTTACCAATACTCGTACCGGCATACTCTTACTTGAAAGAGAACCATTTTACTTATGTTTTTATAAGTGAAACAAAATGTTCAACTAGAAAAAGCATGTAGGACAAGATTTCCAGATTTTATCCATCTTGAATTGATTGGATTGTGAAAAGTGGGTAATCCAGAGCATGGTTTTCATAATTCACTTCATATAAACTAATCCTGGTTATGCCTTTGCTGAGGATATCCAATTAAAATGTTTAATAACTCACTTAATATTCTGCACGACAGATGTAGCAAACAGGAAGTAAAAAAAAAATTGATGACAGCAATTATTTAGAAATGCTTACCATGGAGTCCCGTATATCCTGAATCCTTTAATGGTGACCTCAGAGTCCTGTAAGTACACACAGTTTGTAAGGAGGGACTGAACATCGTCAAAGTCCTCAGTTCTCAGCTTGGACACAGAGGGGAAACGGTAGTAATCCTGCTTTACGAGTTCCGCCATAAAATCTTTATCAAAGGTAAGTTCATGATTTCCAGCGATGACAACTTTGTATTCATAGGGAAGACTGCCTGTAAGAGGAGACAGATAATGAGAATGACAGATCTGGAAGCAAACGGAAAACATTATTTCACAGTATCATGCACTCTACAGCTGTATGACTATTCAGATGTTTGAGAAGTGACATTAAGACCACATTCTTTAGTGACCTAGCATCTGAAATAAAACGAAATATACACATTTCTAATAGCTTTGACAGACCAGAGAAAATGTACAGCTAAATGTGGCTGCCTATTGTAGATGGAAGCGTGACTTTGATTTTAGCAGATAAACAATATTTTTGACCTCTCTAACCTTAAAGTGAATTGCTGCCGAGGCCAATGAGACCAGACTGAAGGGTACCTATTAAATCCAACGACTGGGCATTTAAAAAAAAAAAAGTAACGATAATGTCGTTTTTTTGCATTGAAAGTACAAAATATACAACACTGATATGCATCCATCTTAAAATAGGCCACCAGATTTGGAACTGGAAAACATGTTTGCGGTTGGAAGAGAGCGGGGGAAGTGCTTGTCGGCAAAGGTAACAGGACTGGTTTTTGCACACTTACCCAACCAGTCATTAAACTTCTTCACTTCAGTTGGTAGGCCAAGTTCAGTGAAGTCACCTGTGTGTAGCAACACATCGCCGAAAGGCATCTGGATTCCATCTGTCCTGGAGTGTGTGTCTGAGACGCAGACGAAACGTGTATGACCCACAGGATTGGGCGCATCGTAGGGAAGTGGCTCTACCCTGTAGGGAGAAAAAGGAGTGTTTGTTTCTGAGGGAACATTTATTTCTTTATATGTAAAAATTATTAGTGAATTCGGGAAAGGTTAAAGGAATGGTTTACCCCAAAATAGTAAATGTGCTTAAAATGTATTCACCATCAAGCCATCCAAGATGCAGATAAGTTTGTTCTTCATTGGAACAGAGAAAACCATCATAACATAATTTGCTCACCAATGGATCCTCTGCAGTAAATGGGTGCTGTCAGAATGCGTCCAAACAGCTGATAAAAACATCACAATAATCCACAACATGAACAGCATAACAGTTAATGTTTTTTGATGTGATGTGTCCAAAATCCATATCACTTCCTCTAGTAAAAAAAAAGTCCATCCGCTATTATCCTCTTATATCAAAATCCACCAACATATTTGTTTATAATTGTTTTGGACTCTTTTTTGCTTGTAAATGGTTCTTGATCTGTGCATATTGCTTTCCTGGTTCAGCTAAGACTACTTATTCACTGGAGAAACCTATATTATAAGTAGAGGACTTGTTTGAAATTAAAAACATCTTCACCATGGGTTTATTTACAAGCACAGCTTTTCACTTCACAAGATGTTATTTGTTGGACTGGAGACATGTTTATTACTGTGACGTTTTTATCTGTTCTTATTAATATTAGTTATATGTTCTTAGCTGTTTAGACTCTCATTCTGATGGCACCCATTCACTGCAGAGGATCCATTGCTGAGCAGTTGATATAAAGTAGAGCCTGACCGATATGGGTTTTTTGGATGATATTCTTTGTGTAAATAAAAGTACAGTGCCAGTAAAAAGGTTGGACACTTTCCCATTCGTGTGTCCAAACATTTGACTAGTACAATAAATAAAATACAGTATATACATAAACAGAATATATACACAAAAACACACTGTTTGCAATGATCACTAAAATGTGGTGATCAAACACTTGACCTGACAGAAATATGTAATGGAGGCAGGGCATTTAACAATAAACTTAAGCATTTCTATTATTATTCAAAATGAGTGTGACATCAGTGCACTGAACAGTAAAGTTTAAGTTTATCCAACTTTAATTCAATTAAATTCCATCAACTTTAATCCACTGAAGTTTATTTCACTTCGGAACATTCATTCACAGATTTGTGCTATTGTCTTCACATACAGATGAAACTTACTAGAGAAGTGTGAATAATATACTGCTGTAAATAAATAATTTAAAATTACGTCTCGCGCACTATAATGTCCTTATACAACCTATATGTCCTTTAATGTCCTAATGTAACATATACATTCCCTTGGAACTGGAATCATGGCAAAATTTAATGTGAAGTCCACTTCACAGGGCACTTATGGTTGAATAAGACAAGGCTTGAATGCTGCTGCCTGAACAAGAGACCTCCTTACTGAAGTGAAAGTGTTGACTGGTGTCACTATCCGGCAGACCTCCACCAAATTCGGGGGATCTCTTCAGCTTGAGGTGCCCTCTCGAATGCCACCCTCCGCGCGACAGTAACCCCTTGGGATCGCTAGAACCCTTTTAGGCAGTGTTCTTCCATAGACTTAAGCTTTAAAGCGCTTCATCCAGGTCACCAGAAGCAAGCAATGGAGCCACTCTGCTGGACAAACTAAAACTATACCATCTCAAGCATTTTATCTGCATTATATGCTCTGTAAAAAAAAAAAAAAATCATATCAGCGGCATATTTTCTGAGATCGATATATCGGCCACAGGCTAATATTGGCCGATAATACTGGCCAAACGATATATCGGTCGGGCTCTAATATAAAGCAAAATTTCTCCAATATACTGTACTGATAAAGAAACTAATTCATCTACATCTTGGATGTCCTGAGGGTTAATTTCAGCTATTTAAATTTTTTAATAACCTATTCCTTTTAAAGATGCCCAGGAAAATTCTACAAGCTTACAATAAAATATATTTTGGATAGGGGTGGCTCAATACCACTTTTTCAGAACCAATCACAATCCGATACCAAAAATTCTGAGTATCGTCCAATACCGATCCAATACCAGCAGTTTTTTTAATCAGTGTATACTTTCTGTACCTAAATGTGTGCTGAACTGATCATCACTCTTTTGTGTGTTACACACAATCAACTTAATATAGACAAAGACAACTTTCTTATAAAGAAAAAAACATAATATATATATATATATATATATATATATATATATATATATATATATATATATATATATATATATATATATATATAAAAATCATAATCTATGACAAAAAAATTATATTATATAAAAAAAAACATTTAGTGGGAAACTAATAAAAGTGTTGAACTAAATCTGGTAAAATGTTACACATTGCTATTTGTATGGTTGTAAAATACATTATTATTAAGAATTAGTAAGTAATTTATAAAATTATAAAAATATAAAATTAAGACATTTCTTTTAAATGTACACCACAGTAATGAGGCAGCAACATATGATAGATAAGAAAAACAAGAAAAGCTATCAATACTCTGTCATTGTGCAAAAGTATAATGATACGAAAGGCTACAATACAGAGCGGCACAGCCGCAGCAGAGAAGAGTTTACATCAACTTGACTTAAATATTCATCTGTATTTCATATTAAACTGCTGGAATGGCTTTGGGACACTTGGAATATAGTGCACAAAACATTATGGTGCTTTATGATGTTTTGTGCCTTTCATGAGGTTTAACAATTACACACAATAGTATACGCACAATATCAGATTTTGAGGCTTGTCTCACTAATAACCTGATTCAGCAGAAAATGCCAGTATCTGAGCAATACTGAATATCGGATTGGCGCATCCCAAATTTTGAATAACTGCCTTTTTCCATACAATGAAAGTCAAGGGGGTACAAAACAACTTCATTTCAATTTCAACAAAATGTGTGAATTAAAAGTGAAGGAGAAACAACCCCTTTCTGCGCTTCCTATTTGAAACATGTCATAGTCTACCTGTTTTTCCAGGAGAATTGCCATATTGCGCTGATAAATCTGATAAATCACTCTGCACTGTAAGTTTGTTGCCCAAAGTAAATTGCATTGAGTTACATAACACAATTTAATGACAAATAGCTGTTTCTTCCACACTTAAGCTAAAAGCTATTCAATGGCACATGCATCCTGGTCGATCCCTTTTGCTTGTGCTGATGTGCCTTAATTGCATGATACCATTAAAGCACCAAAGGCTCAGCTAATCAAGTTGGTCCATTCTTTAGTATCTGCACCAAGCCTCATTATGCCATCATCAGCATCAGTCAATAGTCAGGTTTCTTTAGAGGTGAGCTCTGACCCCGGGTCAAAGAGCTATTGTTAAAGAGCTAATCAACTCAACTAACCTTTGACCTCTTTCTGGTTAATAAGTACACGAACATGAGGCACATCTTACACAGCTCAATGTCAATAACAAAGAAATGTAGGTATAAATTCTTTATTGCTGAAAAAGATTACTTGCCAAAAGTTTGAAATAATTACAATTATTAGAATGATTTATGAAGGGTCATATGACACCAAGGCTGGAGTAATGGCTAGTGAAAAATCAAAAAAATATATAAAGATATATTTAAAATCTGAATTATTCCAAACTACAGTATTTTGTGTATATCAACAATATTCCGGCTAAAAGACTGAATGTTAAAAAACAACAAAGAAATAATAAATAGCTAGTTTAAAACTGGACTAGATTTACATAGTGCCATTATCTCAGACATGAGAGCATTATTAAACCCTGTTATGGCTTCAAAAAATCGAATTAAAATGCTTAATATGCAAACATCGCAACAATATCAAGTTTAAAAGGTCAATATAATTCATTACAAGCAGGAGCCTTCCGGATCACCTGTCGGGCGAGATGAGACAAAAGCCACCAGATGTCCTCTCTGTCAGCATTCTGTTCTGTCCTCAATCAATCAATTAAATCAATGTTTCAGTTACAGGAACACTGTACACAAACACTCACATGTGGACATGAGGGGGCTGGAAGCGGCTTTGGTTGATGTTGTAGTGGGTGAAGGCCTGGGTTGGGTTGGAGCTGTACTCATCCACGGAGATAGTGACTTTCCCCTGGGAGGATATTCTGCGAGCCATGGCACCTCTGGATGGGGCATGAGCAGGTCACAGCAGTGCAGTGCAGATCCGGTGAGCAAGCATCCTTTAGTCCCAAGGCTTGGATCTGGTTCACCATTCAGAGACGCCAAGATGCAAAACGTTAATGATGCAGATTTCAAATACAGTTAAACGAAATAGTACTGAGACAGTATCGACAATATATTCAGCAATCTGATCTTAAGTCATAAAACTACATTTGTTCAAAAATGTAAGCAATCTTTTGCATAATTTTTGTGTTGCTTTGAGAAATTTTGGTGATTTAAATAATATCCGCTGGGAGGAAAATATATGTATATTGTAACTGAATGTAGAATTTCTCAGGGTATGCAATTTTAAAAATTTTTTTTTTGAGAAAACACATGAATTATATGCATGATATGAATTAAACACATACACAAATTGTTTTAAGAACAATCCTCCCTCTGCATTTATTTATTTTGTTCAGCCGCGCCGCCTCACACCGTCTCTGGCGGGCTAACCTTTTGCCAAAAACTTGAACTTTTCGCACCCTCCCTGGACGACTTCAGACCGGACACATTAATAACACTTATGACCAACAGCCTGCGGTGTGCTGGCAGCTTCTGACTCCATAATTATCTGTCAACAAAAGCCAAGCTACTAAACTGGCGTCAGACAGCACGAGGAAAGTCGATTTCAGTAACGCTATATATATTTAATTGTATGGGTAATGCGAAATGTATTCTGCTTACTATTACTTAACATTCATTCGTAAAGCACAAATAGCCAGTTAATAACGCATAATATGTGCACAAAGCAAGGCAGGAGCACATAAAACCCAATAAATATTGACCGCTTTCTAAATAATTCCTTTATTCAGACGCCGAGATATAAACGTGAAAGAAACTTGACGACGCGGAAATGTTATAACATATTGCCGCGAAAATGTTCAAATGTATTCGTTTCACTGATTTAAAAATGTTACAATGTATCTGAGGCAACGTTCTAAACGTTTTCCCTCGAACATCACAACCAGCCACCTCTATCCGTGCCTCGCTATTTTTCCCCTAGCTATCTTCTTCAAAAGCGACTTGAGTGTACCTTCTCTTTTGGCCCAAAACCACTCAGGGTTGTCCGCTGAATGTGTCAGAGACGACGGTCATCGGATATTTCGGAAGCCGTGAGGGGTTGAGGTCGCGGCGGCCAGGGCAGAACCTTCGACCCCCGGGGTCTCTCTCTCCTCTAGCGCTCTCTCACCGAAATGCGACAGACGAGGAAGGAAGGAGTCAGGACAGAGAACAGCATCGACGTGGGAAGAGGGGGAGCCCGAGAGAGACGAGTGCAATGAACGCGTGCTGCCACTGGGGTCAGAGAGCACAGCAGCAGTCAGGGGGAAAAAGACGGACGTCCATTGGGTGGCACCTTTCACCGCAAACGCACGCGATAGGTCAAACAGCCAAAGAGTGTGGCAGCCTTTTTTGCATACATTATAATGCAAATAGACTGTCATTGAGGTAGGTTTGTCATTTTGGTTGTTTATGGCCTATTTTTATAAGCAACAGCTGGATCATGTGTCTGGTTGGTCTTTATGGTCTACAACAGGGGTTTTAAACTTTTTAATACTGAATACAGAAACGCCCTCCTAACCTTAATAGATATATAGATAGATAGATAGTCGTGTGTGTGTAATTGGGACATTTTCCCTATCATCTCAATGAAAAAAGTGCCCCAATTTAACATATAGAGAGTTTTAAGTTTTATATATGCATACAGACCCATTTATACTATGTGATAAATATAGCCATATCAACATAATGATTAATATATATATATATATATATATATATATATATATATATATATATTCTAAATTAAATTATTGCCAATTATATTACAATCTATCTATCTATCTATCTATATATCTATCTATCAATCTATCTATCTATCTATCTATCTATCTATCTATCTATCTGTCTGTCTGTCTGTCTGTCACATCTACTCTCGTTTTTTATTTTATTTTTTACTTTTGCAACTTGCTGGGCAACTTGCTTGAAACTTGCTATTAGTAATAAATGTGCATTAGTTTAAAGAGTTCATAAAAGCAGCCATGCATCTGGTTGATACAGGTAGCGGCTGTGTCAACATTACAAAACATTCAACTATTTTTAAATAGCAGCAAGATGGACTGCTGTAACTGATTCCTTACCGGCCTTCCCTCAAAAAACCATCAGACAACTCTAGCTCATAATTCATACAGAACAAAATAAACTGAGCTAATCACCTCAGCATTTGACTTCCAGTCACATTAAAAATTGATTTTAAAGTTTGCTTATTTATAAATCATTGTGGATATGTTTGTAGAATATATACATAATCCACCTCATGATATTGAAATGCATTATTTAGTCCATTTATCTTTTTTTTTGTCTTTTTGTTTATTCTTTAAACAATTTTTAATTATTCCTACTCACGTTGTTAAAAAATGTTAAACTTGACTTTAATCTCGTTTTCTTTGTAGCACAGATGCAGAGCACTTTGAAATACCATTGTGTATGAAATGTGCTATATATAAATTAAATATTGTTGAATTATTTAATTAATGCAGTGACAGTGAAATAGACCAAACCTACACATTTGCAAGTGCACACTGAACCCCTGATTTTGTTCTTGCATGGCCACTTTGCCATTACTGACTGAGGTTGTGTGTATGCATGTGTGTGAGAGAGAGAAGAGGCATTCTTTGAAGAACAGAGGGTGAGGGAGGTAGGAAAAGCAAGCTGAAAGGGAATTTCACTTCCATGGCAACCAGGCTGTTCAGGCTTCTGTGCCTTCTGTCATCCAGCTCTATATTGACAGAGCCTGGCATCACCAGCACAGTTCTCTTGTCTGTTCTGCACAGGAGAGTGAGCGTCAGATCATTACTGCTGTCTATGTTGCTAGTGTCCATTCAGATTCCAGTTGTATTGGTGTATGTGGGATTGTGGGTGTGCTGGTGGGTGGGTGTTTTGCATGGTTCTTTAGCAATATTAGGTGCCTTTGTTGTCCATATTCATCTCTGAGCTTGTATGTACCTAACCATGTACCATAATACAGCATACTGTATGATTGGATGTTGTGCTGCTCAGATTCTATGTTCAAAACAGCTTTAAAAATGCATGTAAAATATAAAAGAATAATTTAAAATAAATATTAGGGCTGTCAGTCAATGAAAATTTTGAAACTGGAAAAAATTAAAACCGAAACAGCTTTGTAACCTACAGTCTACCTTCTTTTATGTTCCACAAAAGGTTTTAAATGACATCAAGGTGAGTAAACCCTTTACTTTTATAATTATTTATGAAATGATACTCTATATAAGAAACTTAATCTGTAAATCTGTAAATGGGTAAATGTCTTTATTCGCTTCATTCAAACAGCTGATTCATTCAGGAATTAAGTAAAAGACTATTTATTAATGGGGTTTGAATCATTGATTCAAATGTTTCGTTTAAAATGTGGATTCATTCAGAAACTAAACACAGCCGTGTCGATGCACAACAGTTCTGATGTTGCTTTAAAGGTAATATGTTAATTGCGAAATTGTGAAAAAACACATAATATTACGTTTAAAATATAACACAATATCAACTTCTTTTGTGATATTTGGGACAAAATCTGCACTTGCATAATATTACTCTCACTGCTTGTATGATATTGCTTATCATATGATATAAATATGAGAAAAAAATTCATACAGGGGCATTTTTTGCACCTATATATTGAGTTTTAGGTCATAACTGCATTAATGGAGTTGTTGCCCTTCATCATATTTGTTAACAGTAAGCTGTATGAAATGAAAGATGATATACAGATCTTGTGGCGGGTCCAGTGCGTTAACTGCGTTAAAATATTTTAAACAGGTTATTTTTCATATCTAATTAAATAATGAATTAAACTGACAGCCCTAATATAATTACAGTATATAAGTGCTGTCAAACAAATAATCATGATTAATCCCATCCAAACAAAAAAGTTTTTAGTTAGATAATATATGCGTGTATACTGTGTATTTATTATGTATAAATAAATACAAACAAACACATGCATGTATATATTTAAGAAAAATATGTTATGTTTATATATTAAACATATATATATATATATATATATAATACATATATATATATATATATATATATATATATATATACATATAATATATGAATATAAATGTATCAATGTAGATATTTTAAATATATATATATATATATATTGTATGTGTGTATTTATATATACATAATAAATATACACAGTAAATATACATATATAATGTAAACAAAAACTTATTTTGGATCACTGCATAGTGACTTTAATGAAGTATTAATATTCAGTAATTCAACATTTATAGAACATTACATTTCTAGCATTAAAAACCACACTCAAAGTACAGTACTGCAAAACTGAACCCTTTTAAAACATGGCCGCTAGCTGACCTCCAAAGTAATGAATAAGGGACCAAATCCATAATCTAGAAAGGATGAATCAATACACACTAATTCCAGATAATGCAGTGGGCTTTGGGTCCTCAGCAGTTGTCACCGGGCATTCACTGTCCCCTGCAGAGTCCTCACAAATGCAGCAGCTTGCCAAGAGAAATGAATTGACTTAGGGGAGGCTGGAGTAATTAGTAAAGGGCAGTGCAGGTCCACACTTCCTTGGACCCTCTTTTCTAAAATTGAAACATTCATTTCACAATAAGACAGCTGCTGATTCAAAAAAGTTTTTTTGTGCTATGAATTGTGAGTATTTGGAATTTAAGGGGTTAAAAAAATGCTCTATTGATTTTGTAATATGAGAGAGTAATACATTTATGGATAAATCACACTGAAAGTTGCATGAATATGAAAGGAAAAATATATATATATCTATCATTGACAGCCAACCCAATTTATGTGTTTTTTATGGACATGAATATTTGTCAATATGTCAAAGGTCACATGACGCTGTCACTTCCTGGGCCTTAGGAACTTAAGTACATAGTATAACCTCCTTGGAGGAGGAATGCCTGGTGCCCTTTGACCTTTTCAGTAATTACTGGAGGTCTAAGGAGTATAATAATTTGGCACTCGACTATACCAATGAATAAGGAAAGAGGGGGCTTTTCTCCAGTTCAGTTGTCAGTCATTGCAAAAGACTTGTAGTCAATAGTTAATGTAAAGTTTCTGCATGTACAGTAAGTCAAACAATAGGATATTAACTGTATTATTAAGGGGACAGTATCAGATGAATGATGGTTATATAAGAACTAAACTGATCAAACTGAGATGTACAGTTATTGATCAACAACATACACCAATCACCAGTCAAAGTAGAATGTACAATAGGTGCTGTTTACTTTGGCTGTGTAGATTGCAAATTGATTTGGAAGTTACCAAATCATTAGAATAACCTTTTTCACATTGTTGATGCTGCCTTCCGATACCAGACACATCCACTGTATGACTTGGTTTGCAAAATGGTAACTATTTCAAAGATTATCTTGCTTATACTAAGGATTAGAAGACTCAGGTCTTACTGTTGACTGTGATGATACCAGAAAACCTTGTAAACCACCTAGTGATACCTTAGTAACAACCCAGAACACATTAGCAACTAACACCATAGAATAGGGCCAGCTTCCACATACAAGCACCCCACAAAATTTCTTCAGAAAGTGTAAAGCAACAGCTTAGCAATGTCCTAGCTTCAACCTAAAACCTCCAAGCAACCACCTAAAAATGGCTAGCAACTGAATAGCAACACCCTGGTTGCACCCTAGCAACCACTCACAACACCTTAGCATTGTGCCAGCATTGCACAGCCAAGCACCACTCACAATTTCTTCAAAAGTGTAAAGAAACCACCCTGGCAACTCCATAGCAATGTCCTGGCAACAACCTACAAAATTCTAGTACCGTGGTAGCCAATTTTGCACTGGAAATCACCACATAAGTCAAATGGGTTACATTAAGTAGGACACTCGTCAGAGGCTTGTTTGGTTCCTTTTCTTTTCCTCCATTAAATCAAGCAATTAGCCAAACAACTTTTCTGTGAACTGCAGTAAATGTTCTTCCCCAAAGAGATATCGTTCGCTGAGATGTTAAAACAGAGTTTAAATATATACAGGGCCTGACCTCGCAAATGTGTCTCGACTTATAATAGGCCTGCGCCCTCTCTGACATTTAGCACGTCTTGGGAAATTTAAAGGTCTTAAAAGAAGTTTTTCACCAATTCTAAATTTTCACCCCTCTTTTTCACAACATCTGATGGGTTTGATATGGCAACGGAAACTAAATCTTGCTCAGCAAATGAAGTATTGATTTGTGTCTCTCTGGCCTTGCTATCACCTTGTCCTCAATGCTGTGATACACTGACTTGTTTCTATCGGCTATAGAGAGCGAGAGTGGTTCTTGGTAAAGAGCTTATTTAGACCTCAACCTTGTTCCCACCCATTCTGTCATCTCAAGACCTCTGTCTCTCTCAATCTCCGATTCAACTAATTCTTCTGTCGTCAATCTGTATGTTGCCAGAGCATGTTTATCAAAGATTACAGTTCTTCCACAAAGTACAGATGTACTTAATATATTCTAAAATTAAAGAAATGAATTCTGTTAAACACTATTTAGTGCTTTCCATGAGGTGTCACACATGTACCTCCAGACCGTATGCGTTTAGGACCACCGGGAACCTTCATGAATTTTAATGCCTCCATCACTTCTAATATGTGTTTCAAGTGGGGAGCTTGTGAAGCAGTAGAGATTACTACAATGATATGCATCTTTTTGTGTCATAAATTTCCGGGTGCTGCTGACAACTGTCTGGTTATTATGTGCTCCCGTACGCATAGCAGCGAATGAACTGCCTCGTCGCGACTCGCTGACAGCGCAGACAGGAGCTTTGTTTGAGGAATTATGGTATTCAATTTCACATCAGTGACAAACTCTCTTCCTGTGTCATAAAAAGAACGATAACGGGACAGATTTTATGTCCGTGCCCCTCCGCGGCCGTCGCTCAAAATGGCCTCATGAATTTGAATGGAATGAGACAATGCAAAGGATGCTTTTGTGTTCCGACTTGGAATTAAGAAAACAGTTTGGCGGTCAAACAGAGACGTGCCTCAATCGTTAATAAATCATCCATAGCCTCTGTTCCTTATTATATAACAATTCTGGGTTTCCAATCTGATTCTAAAAGTAGTCTGCATTACTTCTCTGTTCGCATGTTTCGTAAAGACCAGCTTTAGCATTGTGGAGATTGCATTCGTTAGATTCGTTTAAACGGTGATTCATTCAGGAATGAAACAAGCGACTCTCTGTGTGAGTGAGTCATTGAATCAGTTGCTCAAACGATTCTTTGAAAACACTTATTCTTTGTGAGTAGGTAAATTCCCTCAAATTTTTATAATCAAATTAACATTTATTAGCAGTTGATACAATAATCTTTTTTTTATATCATTCACTCAAATGATTTGTTCAAAACCGATTCATTCAGAAACACCTGGGGTAAGGCCCATTTCAATAAGAAGGTTCTTATTGGTTGAGTTAGCCTGTAAAGGGAAACTCAAGGGTTTTCAGTTTCAGAACTGTGTTAGTTCAATCCAGTCTGAATAGGCTGACTCTGAGTTTTTAAGCACGTGCACCACAACTTCGAGCAATCACGATCACTGGAGCAACGAAATCGGAAATTATGTTTCACCATGGCAACAGCACATCTGCATATTTTCAGTCAACACATATGTTTTTTTAAAATCAGTGTTACTGTATAATATCAGAGGAGTTTATGTACAGTATGGTAACAGACAAAACAGCAATAAATCCTCATAAGCTTCGTGCTGTTTTCCTCTATTCATGTTATGTCATGAATAAAATATTTTTATGAAGTCATTAATTTATTCATTATTATTAATTCAACTAAATAAACTATCTGTATATGTTATGAAAACCAGTTTATGCTGAAAACATACATTAATACAAAGATTTAATGTAAAATTAGATTTTTAATGTTAAGGATAGCGATGAAAGTGAATAGTTCTGGAAAAGAATGGTCTGACCAGCTTGTTTAATATTTTTGTTTTCTACAGAAGAGAGAAAATCATACAGGTTTGGAATCACATGACAATGAGAAAATGCTAACAGATTTTCATTATTGGCTGATCAATTCATTTAAGGTTTCAAAATCCATAACCCCATTAATCATAAAATTCCATAGGCCTAAAGGTAAGGACAAAGATGTGAATATGTATTACGTGGGATTTCTGGCCATCTGATCACACAGTCAGACTAATTCTGTCGAATTCAGTCAGATTTGAATGGACGAGTCCTGTTCAAGACCACAGATGATGGATCTTCAGAAAGCCACAAATAAACATGACACCTCCTCTCTGCCTTCTTTCTGTAATTCACAAATTAAACCCTTAATCAGAGTTCCGATGACACAAATTCAATTAACATGCAGCCCTGAAAGCGGCTGATGCTGAGCTTATTTAAACATAAAGTTTATTCAGCTCTCACTATCTAATTAACGACATCTGAATGTGATAACTTTATGTGATATTAAAGGATCTTTATTAAAGTTATAAGTTATTGTTATAAGAATGTATTGTTTTGCTCCATTCATACATTTAAAATGTAAATACTCGAGTTTTAAATGTGTGCGTGCGTGTGTTTTCTCTGAGTTTTCCTCTATTCAATTATGATGTGTGTTATATAGCTCTCTGGCGCCTCTTGCTGTTATGAATACAACACAATTCCTGACTGTTTATTTATTTATTCAGTATTTTCAAGAACAGATGGTTACACGTTCATGAATAATTAGCACATTTTGATGAAAATAATGTACAATACCTTCTGAATAATTAATTATAATAGAACATGAATATTTTATTTCGTCCAAAATAACCTATTTTTTTCAATATTTATAAATTATAATATCTAAATTATATAATAAGGTTATATTTTAAATAAACCGACTTTGTGGAAAAACCATGTTCTTAAGACATGGGCAGGCCATTTTAGGTATTTACATAGGTTTTAAATTCAAATAAAATCAAATATGTATTTGTGGTTTTATATTTGTGTGTTATCTTTTTTTTCAGAATTTTCTTGCTTTTCACAATTGTTTAAATTTTAACGATATTACTGGACACCCATTGTTTCAATTTTACAGTGTGAGACTTTTGGGGCATGTTGTCACACATTAATAATAATAAATAACAAATTAGTTAACTTTATCTTATGTAAAAGTTCTGTATATTTCTTATATTTCAAAGCCTGCCCTGACAAATATCCACTGGAATAAAAAATAAAAATAAAGTTGAATAAATCCATCCCCGGTCTGCCTTATAATGAAAGTGTGCGTCCGTGGGTCGATCTGGATTGACTCCTCTAGATGGCGTACAAATTCTTCACGAATAACGTTCCCATGGTAACATCCAACGCTTCTGAAAGACCTCAAATGCCCCGGATGGGGGGTGTTCTGTCGGTCTGCTCATGACGTCATATACAACGCCGCTACTTTCTCAGCCGGCTCCGCGTGCAAAACACGAAAGAAGAGTTGCACCGGTTTTGTAAACCAAATGGAAGTGGGATAAAAGCGACCACGGTAATTTCCTGTTATTAAATATTATTATTTGTATACGATATTTCAAGGGAATGCAAGATCTAAAACAGTCTAGACAGTGTTAGAAAGTGCAAGTCGTTTAGTGCAATTGAATTAGTGCAATTAGTTAGTTTAATTCAAATGAACTGCATTCTGAGCTGAACTCAATTACAAATTCAGATGAATGCAACTGAACTTCATAGGTTCAAAAATTCTCTTAAGGGTTCAAAAGTTGTTCTCAGTCTCAGAGATGTTAAGATGTACAGACAGTGAACCAGTTTCTGACATTGGTACCTTTACTTTTCTCTCTTTTCCTCTATCTCCAACACACACTTCTCAATCCATGCGTGACTCTAGGTGGCAGAGAATCTCCAACATGACAGGTCTATAGCTGATATGAAACATGACATTAGATGCTCACTCGTGCATCACTGGGAAAAAAAAACGGACCTTCTAGGACTGAGCCACCCTCAGCAAGTTACGTTATTCCTCACTTGGGATCATGAACTAAAAAGATCTGTGTTTGCTGATCCTTCAGCTGTGGATGTGCTGGACCGATCCACTGAGCAGCCGAGAAGCCTAAAGGAGGTTAGCAATCGTTTGATTGTAGCTTTAATGATCAAATGTAATGTCTGATCAGGAGGATCAAGGAATATTTTGATCGAGGAAGTATCTTGGAATATCCCGCACGTTTCGGAGTATAGATTTGTTTGGGAGCCCTGGAGGTTTCCGATATAATGGAGGTAGGTTCAGAGACATGCCAGCAACACGTCTGTCCTCATCAACAGCTTCAGCAGAAGAGGAAGACTGTCACCCATGCTCTCGAAGACCAGAAAAAAGTAAGTTAGGAATATTTATTTCACCTTATAGATAAATCCACACGTATTTGTTGCAAAAACATCTCAAAAGTGAAAGTTTGGAAAAGTGCTAGGTTATTTATTTTGGACCAAACTCTTTTTTTTTTTATTCACACTTTTGTCACATTTAACAAGAACTAAAATTAAGACATTTTAAAGGAATAGTTCACCCCCCAAAGAATTCATTCTGTCTTAATTTACTTGTTCCAAACCCATATGACTTTCTTTCTTCCGTGGAACACAAAAGAAGATATTCTGAAGAATGTTTTGCCTATGAAGTAAATGAAATCAGAAACACATTTTTTCAAAACATCTTCTTTTGTGTTACATAAGAAAATAAGTAATACAGGTTTGGAATGGCATGATGGTTAGTAAACAATAGCAGAATTGTCATTTTTGGATAAAGTAATTCTTTAATATATCAAATACAGAACTAAAATTCAGTTTTTCCACAAGCATGGCAGTTTCTGAGCACTTATTCATTGAATATTTCAAGATGCATGTGCTTGGAATAGATTAAAGCTGATGTTCAAGCAGCACGTCATCCATATGGTCTTGATCTTAAGATGGTGGAGTCTTTCTATTGATGCTGGTACCCCAGATGCCCATATTCAAACAACTTGAAATCCATGTTATTGCTTTGAAGAAGCCACATTCCATGTTAACTGTCAAAACCATTAGTTAATTTGCTATGATAAGTGAGGGTGATTATGTCTAATGATTTGCTGGGTGTTAGACAGACCTAGAGGCCCTTGTAGGAACTTAAACATCATAAAGGATCATCCTCAAATCCCCCCTGATGTATGCCAGGCTAATTGTCTGGATGAACCAGGCTCATGATTAGCTAAAGCATGATGAATGATAGTTTATGTGTTACCTTAAAATGCCCCAAAAATATTTAGATTGAGTTGTTTCTGTGGTTTTCCTAAAAGTTACATTCATATCACAGCAAAATACAAAATTATAAATGTATATATATTTAGAGAGAGAGGTGTGAAAAAGTTTTTGCTGTTTAGCTTTTTCCTGTTTTTTATTTTTTTTATATTGTATATATTTGTCACCCTTCAGATCATCAAACTTAAATATTACCTAAAGATAATGCAAGTTAATGCAAAATGCAGTTTTTAAATGATTATTTCATTTATTAATGGAAAAAAGCTGTCCAAACATACCTGACCCTATGCTTATTATACTAGAGGTGTAGTCATGCATTTTATATATTTATGAATATAGTAATAAATACATATCACATCATCGGTTAAAAAAGACCATTTGTTTAAAAGTCATGAAATGTTGCTCAAAAGTGACATTTTATCTCTAATTAATATTTTAATAATATTATTAACCCTGGCCTAGATGTTAGAACACTTTTTAGGGCCACTTCATACTGACATGTTCTTGTTCTTTGTGAAATGTTTCTATGAAATATCCAAAATCAGTTTTTTCCCTCCTTCTGTAGCCAATATAAAGGAGTGTTTGCTCAGTTCACCTGCAGTGCAGCTGCACATTCATTTTGATTATAAGGGTGTCACGGCTTGACAGTTCAACAAAGAACAGGTTGTTCTCACCAACCCTTGGCATACCCCATTTCTCTGAATTAAAACGCGATGTGGACCTCATTTATACAGGTCTTCTCCAGAAACAGTTTGTCTATGTGTGTGTGGTTTTCCAGCAAAATTTCCACTGAGGTCTGCAACATAAATCCAGATTAAAATGTTGAAGCCCTCTCGATCACCCCCCTCTGAATGCTTTTCTTTCACGACCGAGTAGAGTTTGGCCTGTGGACTTCTGTGTTAATTCACTGTTAGCTCTGTCATCACCATTAACTGGTTCCACTGACATGGAATATAATCACTTTATAGGGGCTGTGAGGAATGGGGAATTGTCCAGAGTCCTCCTTCTCAATGAAGACGAGCTTGCCACTAAACATTAGGCTCTACCGGCCTGACTGACTAGCAAAGCTAAAGTTCTTTTCGCTAAACTTTGCAGTGAGTGTGAGCTGTGTGAGTTTTGCATGTGAGCTGTTCTGATTTAGCTTTGTATTCTAGGCACTCACCCAACCAGGTTCCACTGGGCTGAAGATCAGCATTTTGAAGTTTGTGGTTTGCTTTCAAGTCTTTTGAGTTTTTCGATGCACAGTTTTTCAGTTGTTGGTTCACCTGTGTTTAGAAACCGCGAGCATGCTCCAGTCTGTGTATGTGTTGATATTCAGTTCTGACACTTATTTCTACTGTTAATCATTGGCAACAACAAACCAGGGCAGCTAATTGCAGCTAACGTTTTCTAAATGACCTTGTTGAACCAACAGTTGCATTGAGCCACTGTCCAAATAGTTACACAGATTGAAATTTTACAAATAATAATTATTTTGTGTATTTAAGGGTGTTTGATAGAAAATGCATAATTACAGGACAACCAGTAAATTATAAATTATACGATAATTTGCCAGTAGATGGCGAGAAATGCCTGTCTTCATTCATTCATTCATTCATTGAACTGATTCGTTCAAAAACACTGATTCATTCAGAATCAAAACAAATGGGTGAATCATTTAATTATTTTTTCAACTGATTCGTTCAAACACATTCAAGAACGAACCAAACTGTTTCTACGAGCGAGCGATTATATCATTTACTCGAACCTTTCGAATTTGATTAACTGAGTGACAACATGCCGTCTGTGATAGAATTCAGCAGCGGTTCTGTGGAGTTATTGTTGAAGGCTGAGCAAATGTAATGTTTTCAACTTTTTGTAAATCATGAGAAAATTCCCATTCTAAACAGTGGCACAGGTCAGTGCAATCGCCTGTCAATGACGTTAGTTCAATGCCGCTTGTGTTTTACTCGACAGGTGAGTTGTTTTGATTCGTATCTTTACAAAAAAATGTATGCTATTATAACGATCAACAAGATTAGTATCATGGGGCATACACGCCAAACGCGGTGCATCGCGTCTCTAGACCCGCGCAAGGACGCGTCTGATCCATAGTCTAATCGTGTCTTTGCATTGACTTTGTATGTAATCTACTCGCACAAATCGCTGAACTCACGTTAAATCAATGATTTATCTTTCCGTCTGATTGATGGCCATTGGTGGTTTGGTAGAAGACAACAAATCCCATCATTCCATGCTCCTTCTCAGCGTCATCAAACCACGTGATTGTTATTGTTTTGGTAGTGCGCCCTCTAGTGGCAGGTCCTACAACCTGTACCTTTAATTCCACCTGCCTTGTTTTTCAGAATTCAAATTGCATTGGAGGATTTGCAGGATTAAATAGTCTGCATTAAATGTATTTCATATTGGGAAATTTATGGAGTATATAAAGGGCCATCAATTATCACTCCCTAATGAGACCAGACTGATTAATCTGTAATATTGAGATAAATATGCAGTTAGCCCAAGGTGATTCAAACAAATGATATGCTAAGTTAATATCAATAGCCTCCAGTTATATTTCACAGTAAAATATTTGTTTTCCAGCACAATCAAGTTTGTGCCGATATGCATCCCAAATTCAAATCCAGCTTGAGGACCTTTCCTATCTCGCCCCCACCCTCTCTCTCCCACTTTAACTGTTACTGTAATATGAAAAAAAAACAAAAAAACAAAACAAAATGGTTTGCTTGCATATAATGTAGTTTCAGAGTAAGTATTGTTATTGACCCCAATGTTCTTTGACCTTTGACAGACGTTAACCATGAAAATAATTTACTCAGGTGTTGTTAAATATGTACATTTTAATGACAAGAAACAAATTTCTTGGAACCTGTAATTGAATCTGACAGCTCCTCTGTTCCTATGGCCTCATGGGATAGAACAAAACAATGAAATGGTTTTAAAACCAGCGTTAAATGTCAGAGTTTTGCTTATCTTGGTTTAAAAACGATAACCCATTTTTAAAATTATGATAGCCTAAATGTCTTTGCATTGTAAACAGACATCATGTCTGTCCTAAATGCATAATTCATTAACAGCATGAATTGGTAGCAGAGTTAAAATGGCTCTGCCACCAGGACACCATTGGATGGTGAAGTCCCAACTCTTGCTGTGTCACATCACATCTCCACAAATTAAAGAGATGGGCATCCTTTCCCCCTTTCAGTTTAAATGTGGACGTCTTTGGAAAAGCTGAGGGTGTGTAATTTTTTTTAGCTTTTTTCACGTTCTTTATTCAAAAGAAGCTCCCAGTATTGTCCCACTGTCAAGACTTGAGGCATGCTGGTCTTTGCTAAAAGCAGGGAATTGGTCTCCGGGGTCATGTTCTGCCTTTCATTATACGATGCTACATTCATCACTGATATTTTGCACAATAGGTCAGTGAACAATTTTGGTCAGATTCTAACCTAAATAAACTGTTTAGCAGGATTTCTATTTGTTTCATCATAAAATGGTGTTTTAAATTGATGAAATTAGTAGACAGTTCAAATTAAATTCTGTCATCATGTTGTTTCAGAGCTACAACAAAAGAAAGCAGTTGTCTTATTCATGTATTTACAGTTTAACCGAGATAGTGGAGCTTTAAATGCTAAAAAAGAAGAAGAAAGGGATGCAGAAACACCATTAAAAGTGGTGGCCATTTAAATTTTTGGCTGAACTGTTTCTTTAAATATTTATGGTTGAATATAATTCTCTCTTGCTGTGCCATTGGATAACACTCTCTAGGACACTTTTGTGACTTCTCCATTTACCTCTTGTAATGCTAATTCACTTTTTTTTCTTCCCTAGTATAATCAGCTGTGGTTTGGGTTAAATTAGGTGAGTGACTAGCCGAACTAGCATACAAAAAAATTTGTTAATCTTTTTTTTTTTTTTTTTTTATCTCAGCAATGTTTGAATTCAAATTTAATTTTATGAAAGGAATAGTTCAACCAAAAATCCCTGACAGGCCATCCAAGAAGTAGATGAATTTGTTTCTTGGAACATATTTGGAGGAATGTTAAAATTACTTGCTCACCGAAGGAACCTCTTCAGTGAATGGGTGCCATCAGAATGTCCAAACAGCTGATA